>NW_020664742.1:779849-786273 GCF_002925995.2 Terrapene triunguis | reverse complement strand
AGAGCATAAGCTTTCGTGGGCTACAACCCACTTCTTCGGATGCATATCTATATATATCTATATAGAGTGGTTTTCACTCTATATGCATCCGAAGAAGTGGGTTGTAGCCCACGAAAGCTTATGCTCTAATAAATTTGTTAGTCTCTAAGGTGCCACAAGTACTCCTGTTCTTTTTGCGGATACAGACTAACACGGCTGCTACTCTGAAACCATCAGCTGAGGCAGTACTGCCAGGAATTGCAAAAAACAGGGTTTTATCCATATCCCTCTAATATTAGCTGGTCTTTTGCCAATCAGTTAGATGCATGTATGGGTTATAGCACATCTGTGAGCCTCTAGGAAGATCCCAGGTTAGCTCTTGGAAGTCCAAAGACTAAGGGTACGTCTATACTTTGCTTACCTCCGGGTCCGGCGGTAAGCAATCAATCTTCTGGGATCAATTTATCGCGTCTTGTCTAGACGCGATAAATCGATCCCGGAAGTGCTTGCCGTCGACGCCGGTACTCCTGCTCCGCGAGAGGAGTATGCAGAGTCGACGGGGGAGCCTGCCTGCCGCGTGTGGACCCGCGGTAAGTTCGAACTAAGATAGTTCGACTTCAGCTACGTGAATAACGTAGCTGAAGTTGCGTATCGTAGTTCGAAGTGGGGGGGTTAGTGTGGACCAGCCCTTAGTCGGCTCACTGCTGTAGTTGAGAAACTGACTCAGCAGTACCGGGTATTCATTCACTCGTATGAGCATATCCTCTTTTCCTGATGCTTTGTGTATATAAGACTTTAGACACCATTACCACTAGCCTTGTCCTTAGTGAAAACTTGTTAGAGGACTTGTTACCTTTAAAAGTTAAACACAAGCCCTGGGTGCAATAACTTCCTCTTGCAGCATCTGTGCCTCTTGCAGCTCTTTCTCCACATAGCATTGGGAATGAGGGGAATGGAGTATTCAAACCTTGCACGACCTTCAGCCTTGACAAACCCAGAGAGTCAGCAAATAGTTCTACAGTGTTAATCAATCATTCACTGCCAGTGTTCTGGTACAGCTTCTGCATCAAGATACACATCCTGTAAGGAGCCCAATTTGTCAAACTTGGGTGTTCAAATCAGCCTTATAATAGGTGCATAAAAAGAAGGGCACCTGTAAGTGCCACAGTTCTGACAGCTGGGTTCATCGTGTTACTTGCACATTCGGAAAGGCACATTGCAGAGTAAATGCTAGCATTTCAATCACGTATGTTCAGAGTGAAAGCAAAGGAAATATTCTATAGACACATTTTCAGATTCTGTTTGTTCCACAGTCTTTGCCCATAACATTCCTTTCCCCTCCCCATCTCACTCCCTTTTAGGAGGTGGTGGAAATAAAGAAGTGATCAGATTATTAATAGTGTAATTATCGTAAGATGGGGCTCACCTTCTCTGGCTTCATACATATCAACTTGGAACCCTCTTCTTGCAAAGAAACAGACATTTAAAGCACCCACCTACAAGAGTGTTACAGAAATATGTTACAGTTATAGAACAATTTCCTTGCAGAGACTCTGAATGTGCTTTGCAATTATAAACATGCAGCATCACTGACAGCTTCTTATAGAGGGGACGGTGACAACCAACTGGTACACAGCTCAGCAGGAAATGGGGCATCTTGACCATGTACCCGAGAGACCTCTTCTCCTAGGAAAGGTGCCCTAGAATCCCTAACATGCATACAGGGTAGCTAGGACTCGGTGGTCAAAGTTCCCAACCAAAGATCCCTTCACACTAAGTTGCCCTGAAATTTAGGCCTTGTCTACACTCAGGCACACACCCCTGATTCAGCAAGCAGTGTAACTGCACCAGTGCTGACTTCTATATGTAGGCAAGGGCAAGCTGGAGTTTGCACCAATTGTCAAGCCCCTGTTTACCTAGCGTGAGAGAATTTAGGGGGTTTCTCTTGTAAACTGACTCCAGGGAACCTATGACTGGCTAACTTTGCCTAGATGCCCAAAGTGCTACAAAGGCAAATCTAGACCGTATATTGCCCATACACCATGCTTTTGACTGTTGCTGTGACCAAAGAACCTCTTAAGGCCAACTGGCAAAAGCATGCAGAGCGGTTACAGGAATTTCCTGCGGCTGCCATGTACATTCCTGTTCAAAGAATGATCTCAAGTGAGAGCCGGAGTCACATTGGTTATGAATAGCATCAAGAAATGTATGTGCAGATACTAGATAAGGAATCATATATTGATACTGAAAATATGTTCTTAAAGTCTGTATCAAGGTACTGGTCACAGCAAAGGTGAAAAACAGTTTCTCTGTCAGACAAGAGATGTTTCCGGCTATCAGTTTATATGTAGACGGAGTATTGTCTCATTCACTATGAGTCTTGTATCACCAGTCTGGACTGCATGCAAATGAAGGATTGAGGGGACCTCAAGAAGAGAAACTAACAGGAAGAGAAAAACAGCAGGTGTGGGGGAGAGAGAGCCCTGTCTAGAGCTGCACATCAGAGGTTTGCTCCACTATGTTTGTGAGGCAAAGACGACATGATGGCATCCTTCACTGAGAAAGTAAAAGGCCAGTGACTTTGCTTCATGAAAATGGGGGCTCAGCCAGACTTGGTTGGAAACGCTGGAGAGAACTTTGGGTGTGATAAGCTTTTTTAGACAAGAGAGTAACTCGTTAGTTACGTCTCATCTTTAAAAAGCGTGTTGTGATTTGGTTTATACATAACCCTTTGTTTCCAGTATTCTTACTCACTATCACTTGAGTCTCTAGTCTTTGATAATAAACGTAGTCTTGATTTCCACTACAAATATATCTCAGTGCCGGTGTGTTAAGCAAAGTGCTGGTCCTGAATTGAAGCTCACAAATTGGCATGTCCTGTTCCTTTGGGAACAGCAGGCCTGGTCATTCAATGAGTGTGCAGTGGATAAGGAGCTGGACACTGCCACGTATTCAGGGATTGGCGTGTGCCCGTCACTACCTGGACGGAGAGCAAGGCCTGCGGAGGCCTGGAAGGCTGTGCTGTGCTGCCAGAGGCTGGTGGTTTCAGGGCACTGAGCCCTGGCAGGCACAGACAAGACTGCTTCATGCGAAAGGCAGATGGTGGAGAGGTGCCTAACAACCTGGGAAGCGTCCACAGCTGCTGCCCTTGTTTTCTGCATATCCATCATCATTTTCCACAAGGTCTGCTACAAATCCATGCCAGAAGACAACCCGGACCCTTTGTTACAGGGCTCTGTTCCACTGACTTGGCTAGTCAAGGAGCAAAGATCCGGCAAACATGTCAAATCTGCCTTCATGCTACTGTCCCCCATGTACGTTATCCTACAGCATTTGATTTTAAGTTCAAGGAAAAGGGAGATCAACAGCAGGGAGGAGACATGAATTTCATTATTATTGTTATTTCTTTGTATTACTGTCATGTAGGGGCTCTAGTCCTGGACCAGGCCACCCACTGTGCTAGGTGCTGCACCAGTGCAGAACAAAGGCAGTCCCTGTCCCAAGATGTGCACAATGTGCCCAAGACGTGTATAAGACAAGAGACAACACATGGATACAGACAGATTGGGGGAGCTCAAGGAAACAACCGATGATACCATCTAACTAGACCGGAGAGACCCAGCCTGGGGGAAGGAATGCACCAGCAGAGTGACTTGTGTGATGGCACGAAATGCACATCAGTGCCACTATTCTTTGGCCGGGGGGAGGGGCGGGGGGAAATAGGAGGGGATCAGCTAACTGGAAAGACAAGGGAAGGGGAGTGAGGGGGACAGGGCGGGGGGGAGGGTCAGGGGTGGAGTGAAGGGGGAGGCTACGTGTGTGTGTGGGGGGGAGGTTTGCACACATGCAGAGGGCAGGGCACTGCAACTCAGATAGGATGGCCCACCACCCTGTTCCCTGCTCTCCCGAGGCTTCAGCAGCAACAGGATTGGCTGGGGCTGGAACCATCTGGTGATGATGCGAGAGGCTCCAGCTCTGTAGCAAATATGAGCCCTGCATGGGGGAAATACTTCCTCTGATTGGCCACCTGCCCCACTGCCCTGCCTCCTGGAGCAGAGCAACTAATCAGAGAGACTGTAGGAAGAGTTCTCTCTCCACCCAAAGCCATTCTTACAGGAGGGGAGGGGGGAAGCGAAGAGCCAGCAGCTCAGGGCAGCCCCACTTCCCTCCCCACCCTCCTGTGAGCAATGGGGATGGGATGTGTCTTCTGCTCCTCCCTCCATCCTCCTGCACACCACCTGGTAGGGGCAGAGGGGGGACAAAGAGTCCCTGGAGCTGCCCCCCATCGTCAGTCCTGAAGGGGGGAGAGGGGACTCTGCTGCAGTACAGGCTTGGGGGGGTGAAGAACCCCAGGAGGAGCACTGGGGGGGATGGGGGGCAGGATTAATTTCTGGGCAGGCAATGGATAGACATGGGGTGAGAGTTCCTGCAGAATCCCCCTGCCAATACGTTCATTATCACCCCCATTCCAGGGGTGGGCCAGGGGAGTTCAGCAATCCAGGCAGAAGGGTAAATGTTAGGCTGAAACATCTCTAACAGCTGCAAAGGGGTGGAGGTCTGTGTAAGGAAACAGTCGAGTCCCTGTTGTTTAAATGTTATTAGGCAATACTCCAAATCCTGCTGACACGATTCTGGGTTGTATTCGGTTGGAAGTTTGTTCCCTTTGCATGAGGCTGACCGGGTGCTGTGACTAACACTTACAGTCAGACAACAGTCCTGAGGTGTAACGCTGTGTAAAGCTTTCTGAGGAGCCAGAATGTGGCCTGTGCGGCCTCCTAGAGTTCAGCTGCGATGCAGAAAAGGGGCCTGTGATGGCAAAAGTTTATCCCCAGCACTTGTGAGGCAGACCAGGGACTGCCACATGTTGTACTGCCAGGTGTCAGCAACACACGTCCACCGAGTCCCAGGCAGGGAATTTCCTCTGGGAAAATGGCAGGGACACTGCGGCAAGTGTGGCTTTTCACACCCAATCCTGGCACTTGTCTCACCCTAGTGTGTTACTCGTTCACAAGCTCTTTCTGCCTAAAAGATGTTCAACAGCCTCTCACTTAGCTCCCCCGTAGAAAGGTGCGACCCAGCAAACACAGCAGTGCATGTGGTGCAAAGTCCTGTCTGCACAAACACGCTAGGCACTGCCCCCAGCAGTAGCTCCACTGAACCCATTCTAGCTTCCAGGCTTCTTCGAAAAGAGCCGGTGCCTTAATGAAGGCAGAGGGCTAAAAAGTAGCAGTGAGGTTTAAACTCACCAGCTGAGGGGTTATTCCCTTGGTTTACAAAGCACAGACAAGCAAATCCTGTAGAAAGCAGGCAAAAGAGCTGGTTGCATTTCAAACGCTTGCAGCTATCACTAGCAGCTATTCCCAACAATCACACCTCACCCAGGGGCAGCTGCCTTGATCAGAGGAGCCCAGTTTTATCAGTGGTAGCTGCAGCCTGCCCAATGATTGTCACTCTGAAAGCTGGGCCTGAACTGACCAGTTACACAACCCAAACACCAATCACTTTGCTACAGCTCTTCACATTTCCAGGTCTTGCTAAGAATGACTTGCCCGGCAGTCTGTTCTCATCCCATGCCACAGTCCTGGATCCCTTCTGAGCAAACACAATCAAACCACAACAGAGATAAGGGTGAGTTTCTTACCAGACCACCTCCAACAATGGCTACTTTCCCCTTCTGAATGTCAGTGGAATTCATGATTGCAACAATCTCACTACAGCATGGTTTTTGCAGTCTTCTGTCCCCTGAGAGACTAGTGACGCTGCTCACCCTGTTACACAAATGTGCTGCATTTGCCAGAGAGCAAAGAGAGGGGAGGGGGAAGTAGGCAGTCTAGTCATGCTCTGATTCACCTTCCTTGGTTAATATTCAGGTTTTACTCCAACCTCAAACTCATAATTGGATCAGCTCTGACCATGTGACAAGGCCAGATCCAGCCAGAGGCCCCAGCTCTGCTCAGGTACCTGGGTGGGGAGAGGATGTTATTTACAGTGGTGGGTTGCAAACACAAAGGTATCTTTGAAATTTCCAAGAGTCTATTGTGTGACTGCTGTGCTGCATATGTAATCCACACCCCTTCTGGGTGTGGTGTTCTGGCCTATCTAGTCAGGGCCGGCTTTAGGCCAATTCCACCAATTCCCCCGAATCGGGCCCCGCGCCTAAGAGGGCCCCGCGCCCAGTGGCAGGGCTATGGGGGTGGGGGCAAGTGGCCGAGAATCCCTTCCCTGGCTCGAGGCTCCTTTTTAATTTTTACTCACCCGGCGACGCTCCAGGTCTTTGGCGGCACTTCGGCGGCGGGTCCTTCACTCACTCCGGGTCTTCGGCAGCAGGTCCTTCAGTGCCGCCGAAGACCCGGAGCGAGTGAAGGACCCACCGCCGAAGACTAGGAGCGCCGCCCGGTGAGTACAAGCCCCACGTGTTTTTTTACGTGTTTTTTTTTTTTTTTTT
>NW_020664742.1:762813-779749 GCF_002925995.2 Terrapene triunguis | reverse complement strand
TAGTCATCCCTGCCGGGGCCCCGTTGAAACTGTTCGAATTGGGCCCCGCACTTCCTAAAGCCGGCCCTGTATCTAGTGGGGGGTGGGGGAGAAAAGTGGGAGAGAGAAAAAAAGTCTGCTCTACAGCCTTAGCTAACGGGCAGTTGGCTTTTAGCTCATGCTGTAGAGCAGGGGCGGGCAAACTTTTTGGCCTGAGGACTACATTGGGTTTCCAAAATTGAAAGGATGGCTGGTTAGGGGAGGCTGTTCCTCCCCAAACAGCCAGGCGTGGCCTGGCCCCCGCCCCTTTTCCGACCCCCCCTGCTTCTCTCCCCCTGACAGCCCCCCTGGGATTCCTACCCCATCCAACCCCCCCTGCTCCCAGTCCCCTGACAGCCCCCCCGCCCCTGACTGCCCCCACATCCAACCCCCGCTCTCCTTCCTGACTGTTGGTGTTACACACACAGTGAACAAACCTCAGGTATCCCACTCCGATACTTCTCAACAACACAGAACACAAGACGTGCCGGGTGTCGGCTATGGGGATAACTTGCATTTATTTGGTTGCTGACGAGTGCACTGCAAGGTTGCAGCTGCAACAGCATCTTTCAGACCACGAGAGAATACCTCATATGCATCACGAACACTTGTCTCTGAGAAAACCTACGGTGTGCGCCGTGCCCCCAGGTCCGGCTTTGGGAGTGCGGGACCCTGGCAGAAGCTGGGCACAGGGTGCAATGCTTCCGATGCCGTTGCGCTTTTGCGGTGAGGCCTCATGCCTATATTGCAAAGTCCTTCCCACAAACAACACTGGGTGGGATCCACCAAGGGGCAAAATTTCTACAATGCTGACCGCCGCAGCGCCTAACTTTTCGGCGTGTAGAAAATCACAGGAACAAAAACTCCAAAAAATCCATAAAACTGCGTTAGGCGCTAGGCTCCCTATACAACAAATGGGGAGGGGGAAGCGCCTTAGAATGGGATCCATAAAAGCCAGTACACTAGGTATGGACCCTCCCCTCCCTCAGCGAGGGGTACCTAAGTCTGGGCTGCAGGGAGACAACTGTCTCTGCTAGACATCGCCAAATGGGAACCCCTCTCCTGGAGTCAGGTGGTGTAGGCACCTAAGCTGGGTTCTTTGCAGGAATGAGTTTATCGCCTGCCTCACTCCATACAAAACAGGGGAAAGAGCTGGTGGCGGCAGTGGCCACCTTATAACTTTTAGCCTAGTGGTTAAAGCACTCACCTGTGATGTGGGAAACCCAGGTTTAACTCCCCACCTCTCTGCTGGGGGGGGGGGGGAGAAAGAATTTGAACAGGCGTCTCCTACCTCTCAGGCAGCTGCTCTAAGCGCTGGGCAAAAGGATGTTCTGATGGGGGCTCCCGCAGCCTCCCCCGTTGAAGCTGTTCTGCTGGAGACAAATAATGACAGAGTGACTGAAAGGAGCAGGGGGACTGTAAGGGGGTTGGCTCCTGCCTCTCGTGAGCGCCCCCTTCCCTGGCCAATAGTGCCTGCAATCGCAGTTCTTTTGAGCAGGTCTTCAGCAACTCAGCCCTCCGGCTGAGCCTTATTCACTGTCCCCCCCCTTCCAGGGTATACAGTCTCAGATTCTTTTCCCGGCCCTGATATGGGGCAATAGCTCTAAAGCTTCTTCCCAGAGGCCCTGCCCTCTTCAACAACCCAACCAGGGCCCATCTCAGTACTCACAGCTAGTGTCCTTTCAGCAGGCCTCCCTAGGCTCAGTCTGCAAACAGACCAGCTGGGCCCAGCTCTGTGTCCTTGCTGGGTCAGGCCAGGTTCTTGGCTCAGTCTCCCCAGACTCAGCCTGCTTGCGCAGACCTGTCCACAGGCCAGCCAACCAACCAGGCTCCTGGTCCTCTCTCTTCAAGCTCTAGGCAAGAACTGAACTCTGGTCTGCTGCTTGCCTTTTATATGGCCCTTCTGGCCCCTGATTGGCCGCTCCAGCAGCCCCTGATTGGTTGCATCTCTGAAGCCACTCTAGTCTGCCTGGAAAACTTCACTACTCTATTCTGGGGTGGGGTGACGCAGAGCTGAGAGGCCTCCAGCAAGGGGCCTCTGGGTAGGGTTGCTAGGCATCCGGTTTTCGACTGGAATGCCCGATTGAAAAGGGACCCTGGTGGCTCTGGTCAGCACAGCTGACTGGGCCGCTAAAAGTCCAGTTGGCCTCAGTGGGGCTGGCAGGCTCCATGCCTGGCTCTGCGCAGCTCCCAGGAAGCTGCCAGCATGTCCCTCCGGCTCCTAGGCAGAGGAGCGGTTAGAGGGGCTCTGTGCAATGCTACCGCCTGCAGGCGCCATCCTGATCACCAGGTCTACAGCTCCCATTGGTCGGGAACCGCAGCCAATGGGAGCTGCGGGGGTGGCGCCTACAGGCAGGGGCAGCGCGCAGAGCCCCCTGGCCGCCTCTCTGCCTAAGAGCCTGAGGGACATGCTGTCACTTCCCAGGAGCCACCTGAGGTCAGCGCTGCTCAGAGACCACACCCCAAACCTGTTCCCATGCCCCAACCCCCTTCCCCAGGTTGGAACCCCCTCCTGCACCCAAACCTCCTCATCCTCAGCCCCACCCCAGAGCCCACACCCTCAGCCCAGAGCCCTCACTCCCCCACAACCCAACTCCCTGCCCCAGGCCTGAGTCCCCTCCCGCATTCTGAACCCCTTGGCCCCAGCATGGAGTCTCCTCCTGCACCACAAACCCCTCCTCCCCAGTCCCACCCCAGAGCCTGCGCCCCCAGCTGGAGCCCTCACCCACACCCCAACACCTGCCCCAGCCTGGAGCCTCCTCCCACACTCCGAGCCCCTCACCACCCCCAGCCTGGAGCCCCCTCTTGCACCCCCACCCCTCACCCCCAGCCCGCATCCCCGCATCCCCATCCAGAGCCCTCACCCCCTCCTGCACCTCAACCCCCTGCCCCAGCCCAGATCCGGCTTCCATGCGCTGTACCCCATGGTCCCATCCCCTAGCCTGGAGCCCCCTCCTGCACCCCAAAACCCTCATCCGCAGCCCCACCCCAGAACCCGCACCCCATATCTCCTCCCAACCCCCTGCCCCAGCCTGGAACCCCCTCCCACACTCCAAATCCCTTGGCCATACCCCCCAGCTTGAAAACCCCTCCTGCACCCCAAACCCCTCATCCCCGGCCCTGCCCCAGAGCCTGCATCCCATACCTCCTCCCACACCCCAACCCACTGCCCCAGCCTGGAGCCCCCTCCCACACTCTGAACCCCTTGGCCCCAGCTCGGACCCTCCTCCTGTGTGTGCAATATTTAGCATGCTTTGGAATACAATGAATTGTACTGACGAAACAGCAATTTTGCATGCAGTAAAATAAAAAAAATTGAGCTACTTTGTGGAACTTCTTGCCACAATATGCTTTGGTTAACGACATACAGGAGTTAAATACTGAGCTTAAGTTAGATTTACCCAAATCAGGTAAAGCTGTTTTCTAATCTGACTGTACAGAAGTTTAAGGCCATTGTGACGGGATGCGACGCACCACTGCGGCGCCCCCTGCTGGATGTCCCAGGGGATCAGCTCTGCTAGCCAGTGCACCTACTTCTGCTCCAGGGACCCACATCATTCCTAGGACTGTGGCGTCCTCTTCATGACACAACCCTCCAGCTGAGCCACACTCTGTGCTCCCCCCTTCTGGAGGACTGGCAGTCCTCTGTCCAGCCACTTCCTCAGTGGCAAGTGAGGGTTTGGTGGGGGGGACCCGGGCCCGCCCATTACTCCAGGTCCCGGCCCAGGGACCCTGTAGATGGCAGCCATGTGTTGCATCCCCTCCAACCCCTCAGTCTACTTCCCTGGGCCACTTCCCCGCAGCCCCAGCACCTTCTCTGCCCTTGTCTCAGGGCCTCAGCATTCCAGCAGTCAGCCAGGAGCTCGCTCTCATTCCCTGGATCTTGCCCAGCCCTGCTCTGTACAAGATGCTGGCTTTCTTCCTCCTGCAAGGCAGCTAGTCCTCCCTCCTTGAGCTCCAGGGAGCAACTGCAGCTGCTCTGTTCTGCAGCCCTTCTTATACGGGTCACCCCGGCCCTGATTGGCTGCTCCTTGCAGCCCCTCTCTAATTGGCTGCCTCCTGCGCAGCCTCCCTAGGGCTCTATTAACCCCTTATGGGCCAGTGTGGGGAGACGCCCCATCACAGCCATGTCAGAATCATGGCCCCTGTAACCAGAATAGTATTTAGATTAAGATCAAACGACTGTTGAATTGCAGCCTAGTGCAGTGTTTCCCATCCGCTGTGCCGCGGCACTCTGGTGTGCCACTGGGCATGAACGGGTGTGCCGCAGAATTCTGGAAAAATCACTTGTGAGGAAAAAAAAATCTGATTTATTTTAATTAGTGTCAGAACCAAATTACATTTTGTGCTGTTGCTCTGTGGGTGTACCTGCGTGAGACAGACGTTACACCACACTACGCTCAGATGACCTTGCTGTTCGTGTGGTATCACGTAGTAGCCATGGTTTCTTATCAACCATTAAGGTGCAGTGGTGAATTTTGAATTGAAGACTCAAAAATGGACAAATATTTGAAGAAAAGAAATTCTGGCGCCTCCACATCTACTTTCGCTGATGAAGCTGAACATGAACATAAGAAAGCCAATCAGCAGTTCGGTGGCTGGCAGGAGGTGCTTAGGGGAGGGGACTGAGAGGAGCAAGTTAAGGGGGACTGGTGGGAGTGATGGAGTGGGGCGGGGCCTCGGGGCAGAGCCCGCGTCAAGCACTCACTAGGAAAAACAAAAGCCAGCGCCTATGACCCACACATTCTGCACAACAGTCATACAATACGTTCAGTGCTTCTCTAGACTTTCCATTTTCAAAGGGATGCCATCTCCTCATCACGTATCCTCCGCTTCTGTGTGATGTCAGAAGAGTGTCTCCGAATAACAGTAAATCAGAACTACAAATGATTACATGCATTTTTGATACTGTGTGAAGAGATTTGGAATTCTGTGATTATATGTGTGATGTTATGCAGTCTATATGGTTTTATAAAAACATGATAATAAGTGAATATAATGTAACTGGAATATGCTTCAAGCAAAAGGTCTCTTGTAAGGTATCATTACAAAGCTTATAATCTACTGAGTGTGTTCATCCTATTTGTATAAATGTACCACTCTTGTATCTAAAACTAGAAATATGAAATATAACTCTGAGGGCCTATTGTAATTATGCAAAGTGTGGGCCATTAATGGTGGTTTGGAATCTTGATGACTCCCATTAACCACGACCATTGTCTGCAGATGGCTGTGTTTACCTGTGAGTCTTCCTGTATATGTGTGTGCTGGCAAGTGGGTAATGAAAGTCTTGCAGTGACATGTGATCATGTCACCTGAACTGGAATCCATCTTTAATCTGGTGCTTTTCCATGGGGGGTGGGGTGGAAACCCAGAGGGACAAAGGGTTCCCGCCTTATGCAAAAGATATATAAAGGGGTGGAAGAGAACAAAGAGAGGAGAGGAGCCATCATGAAAAATCCCCTAGCTACCACCTAAGCTGGAACAAGAGCTGTACCAGAGGAAAGAATTGTGCCCAGGCCTAGAAGGTGTCCAGTCTGAGAAAAAACTTACTGAAGCATCTCTGAGGGTGAGATTATCTGTATTCAGTTTGATTAGACATAGATTTGCGCATTTTATTTTATTTTGCTTGGTGACTTACTTTGTTCTGTCTGTTACTACTTGAAACCACTTAAATACCACTTTCTGTATTTAATAAAATCACTTTTTCCATATTAATTAACCCAGAGTATGTATTAATACCTGGGGGAGCAAACAGCTGTGCATATCTCTCTATCAGTGTTATAGAGGGCGAACAATTTATGAATTTACCCTGCATAAGCTTTATATAGGGTAAAACAGATTTATTTGGGTTTAGACCCCATTGGGAGTTGGGCATCTGAGTGCTAAAGACAAGCACACTTCTGTGAGCTGTTTTCAGGTAAACCTGCAGCTTTGGGGCAAGTAAGTCAGACCCTGGGTCTGTGTTGGAACAGACGGGCATGTCTGGCTCAGCAAGACAGGGTGCTGGAGTCCTGAGCTGGCAGGGAAAACAGGAATAGAAGTAGTCTTGGCACATTAGGTGGCAGCTCCCAAGGGGGTTTCTGTGACCCAACCCGTCACAATATTGTAGGTGCAGTTCAATGCTCTTTATTTGGACTGTGTGATGAACTGACCGTATCCCTGTGAAGTCTGGTTGCAGACTACCTTTTGAGAGTGCAGTTATTAAAAATACTATTACGCTCATGAATGATACTTCTTCAGGGGAAGCCAACAGTTGTAGCCTAGGAACACGTATGTAAGGATACCCCAAAAGCTGTACTCCTCTGTCGGGGAAAGGGCCTCTTCCAGGAGCCAGAGCAGTTTTCAGTGAGATGCACATGGAAGGGTGACAGGGACCCAGCCAATATAGCCCGGATGACCCGAGTGCAGATATGTCTCACAGCCACATCGCCTTCACAATCTGTATAAAGGTCATGCAATATGTCTGTTGCATCTCTGGGTTTTCTGTTTTCAAACAGGTTCCATTACTGACATCCTTCTTAGTGGAGAATGTCTAGTCGGAACAGTATCTCCAAATAATGGTAAGTCAGACTTAAAAATAAGACCTTTTTTCTTTGTTTTAAATTGTGCAATAAAAGATGTGGACTATATGTATGCAGAGCTTGACTTTGGATGAAGATTACTGCATATGAATGCAGTGATTCAAACCCCGGCTAAGATGAACGTTAGTCCACGGTTCTAGCAGGGGAGAGTAGCTAGCTATAAGATAACAGTTGGGGAAGATTGACCTCCAATATCCAGAGCACAGACTTCTGAATGATGCACTGAGAAGAATCACAGGGACATCACTTAAAAGGGCAGTTCATTCAATATAGTCCTAATAGCCCAAGTGCCAATATTTGTTGTAGGCAGATCACCCTAAGCAGTTGGATAGGTTCTATTGCTTTATTCTAGGGAATGTCTGGGCTCTCCGTCAGGACTTTTTATGATGACAGTGATCCTGCAGAACTAAATAGAACCAGCTATGATCATCTTTGCTGTGGTGTTCACAGCTTCTTTTCATATCCGTGATGTGTTGTCTCTGAACACCGAGGCAATTTCCATCCACCCATTTGTTTTCCACCTCCTTCTATCAACCGTTAATAAACATTGTGTCCATGTTATCTTCTGTAGAAAGTCCTGTAGACAGAAATGTTTTGAGAAACACAAATCTAGAGAGACTTGTCAATACAGTGATAAAGTCGTTGAGTTAATTAGTCCTAGGAAGCTTACCACGCTCTGTCACCATGTCAGTTATGGAGTCTAATTTGTGGAATATTTATTCTATTGGTGAAATGAAGAAGACACTGTGGAGTGTGGATGGCCATATAGGCCAAACAGCCAAACATGCTGATTTGTGGCATTGTTTAACACTATCAGTGGTGTGTCTACAGAAGAACTGAGGTCCAGAAATTCACAATCAACATAGGTGGAAGATACAGTAAAAGTTTTAGCGTGGTTGTGCATGTTTTGAATAATCTGGAAACCTGCTTTGATTCCCGTGGTAAACCTGTGGTTGGCTCTACTCTCTCTACCTCCTTGTATGTTAGCAGATAGACAGGAACAAAGTCAGTTCAGAATGCTTGTAGCGTTAGTTAGAAAATATAGAGAAGTCAGTAAAAAGATGGGGGGCGGTAAAGATTACCCAAGCAGTCTAAGTGGCGTGATATCCGTTACTGAAAATCCCCTGGGTAGACTCCGCACGACTCTATGGATTATAGTACAGTTCATTTTTCATGTGGAATTACATTTTCAAAAATAGGTGCCAGAGTTTCACACAAGCAGGCAGTTGCACACCTAAGTGACCCTTACTGCAGGCCTAAAATGCATTGGGAAATGTGGCCCTTCCTACTAAGTCTTTTTCTTCCCAAATGATGTAGGTCCTTTTAACTATGCCAAATTTAGCTTCCCAACTATTGAAGGCAGTTCTGGGTAAGATGGACTAAACACCCCATTTGCAGATTGCCCCCCACTGTAGCTTCCCTCCTCTTTGTAACAGCTCTGGAAGGACTTGAATTTCACAGATTACCTTCCTGGAGGACTTTGTCATCTCACTCAGTCATAAATTGTAGACACGTGTCTCAGGGAAAAAACAGTTCTCTAGGTACCTTGCTGGGACGTTCCATTTTAATTTCATTGTAACACTAGTAGAATGTGTCAACTCCAGTGCTGGAAAGCTGAATCAGTTAACCTCGGACCAGTCTCCTTCACAGGCATCAGATGGCTCCAGCATAAAAACAGGACAAGACAATTTATTTTCTACACTTCAGAAATGCCCACCCATATGGATACTCCTGGCCTAGGTGGAAGAAGCTCTCTGAAACCATCTTGGGCAAATTACAGAAAAAACAGAAGAAAAGGAACTGGAACACCTGCAAAAAAGTATGAAAAACGACTTCCCATGGAAAAATAATAGAAAATAAGGAGGAAAGTAAGAATAATAAATAAATAAATAAATAAATATAAATAAAAGGAAGGATCCATCATTCTGCACTGGACACAAATCAGAGCACAGAAGACAGTGAAGAGGAGATAACTCAACCAAAATCTCAAACTGAGTCTCTTCAAATGTCTCTGAGAAGACAGTGGAAAGAGAGAGAGACAGGATGGACTCAGAATTGCAGGTTGCCATATGAGAATTAATGGACAAGGACAAAACCTTGACAATTCACAAAATACAGCTGAAGAATATGAAATTCCTGCAGGTTCCAGGAGAATCCTCTTGAACTCTCAGAAAAGAATTTACCAGAACTTGATCTTGAGTGTACAGGTAGAAGTTTGTGGAATAATGAAACAAATGGGGGCAAATGCATGCTCAACTTAAGCAACTTCCGTAATATTATCCAAGAAAAAACACTTGGTAATACCAGGTACAAGGAATCAATGCACATAGCCCTCCTGAGGAAAATTAGAGCTTCAAGGAAGTGACTTTGAGCAGGAGGCTGCAGCAAACCTGTCATTTAGAAGAGAAATGTAAGGATTTGAGACCTGTTGGTGGACACAGCTATGCTGAGGAAAAAGGGAATTCTGGAGCCCTGAAATAAGATGCGTATTGCAATGCTAATAAATGCCTGTTACTGAATGCTACACAGTTCTGTGCATTTATGTTAAAGAACAAGGTAAATACTGCTTCCTTTGTGACTCCTGATCCACATCTGCACTCTCCTTCCCCCACCAGGCATGGCCACTGTCTGTATTCTAGTGTGAATCACCTGGGAAAGGAGGGGCTTGTTTATACAGACCTAGTACGTGGCAAGCTGGGGTGTAAATCTACCATGCACTAGCCTGCTGTGCACTAACTGGCTGTCTGAACCTTGCTACTGTGCACTAAAAATTCCATATTGGACCTAAACCCCGTTGGTGGCCCAGACTCACCCTGCACTTCAGGCCTATGGGATCGGGGGAGAAATTCCCTGTAGCATGGGGAAAAGAAAGGGCTTTTTGTGAGAGTTTGGTTTTGATTTTTGAACAGTTGTGGCCATGTTGCAGTTAGAACAGAGGCACATGTGAGGCTACTCAGGAATTTGAAATAAGTGGGCAGAGGTACTTTCCCTGGGTACTGTTCCGGTAGATCTGGGGGAGGGACAGGGGACACAGAAAGAGAAGAAGGAGAAACACCACAAAAGGAGACAGAGAAGGCAGCAAGGAAGTGCCAGACACAGCCACCGAGGCACTGGTAGCATCACTCTGAGGAAAAGCTAAGGGCGTGTCTACGCTGCAATTGGGAGTGTGATTGCAGCACATGTAGCCAGGGCTTGAGTAACAATAGCAGTGAAGCCATGGCAGCCTGGCCAGCTGCATGGGCTAGCCCTGCCCGGCCAGGACCCCAGGTGCACACCTGAGTGGCTGCCATCTCCTCTCTGCTGTGGCTTCATTGCTATCATTCACGCCAGCAGCATCAAAGCAAGTTTGGTTGTCTACACCTGCTGCAATCACAGCTCCTGATTGCAGTGTAGACAAGCCCTAAGAGCTTTGGGGTCAAGTGCTGGCTAATAGAAGCTTGGAATTGTGAGCAAAGAAACTGTCTCCTGTTGTTTGCGTCCTCTTGTGTTCAAGGAAATAGGACTTTGTTTACATTCTTCCTAAATAACCAGGATTGCATCAAAGAAATAGCTGACTATCATCAATTTCTCCTTCTAATGGAAATAGCCTCAGGGCCTGTCATAAATATAAAGGGAAGGGGTAACAACCTTCCTGTATACAGTACTATAAAATCCCTCCTGGCCAGAGGCACAAAATCCTTTTACCTGTAAAGGGTTAAGAAGCTCAGGTAACCTAGCTGGCACCTGACCAAAAGGACCAATAAGGGGACAAGATACTTTCAAATCTGGGGGAGGAAGACTTTGTTTGTCTGTTCTGTGTCTGTCTGTTCCGGGTTCTTGCCGAAGACAGATCAAGAAAGCAAGCAATCCAACTCCATTAGAATTAGTAAGTACTAGCAAGGGAATGCGTTAGCTTACTTTTATGTTGGCTTGTGATTTTCTCTGTGCTGAGAGGGAGGTGTATTCCTGGTTTTCTTTTTGTAACTTTAAAGTTTTGCCCAGAGGGAAATCCTCTGTGTTTTGAATCTGATTGCCCTGTGAGATTATCTTCCATTCTAATTTTACAGAAGTGCTTCTTTTACCTTTTTTCTTTCTAATAAAGTTCTGTTTTTTAAAGAATCGGATTGGTTTTTTTAGTGTCCTAAAAAACCCCAAGGTTGGGCTGTGCTCATCTTGTTTATTCTCAAGCCTCCCTAGGACAGGGGGTGTAGGGCTTGGGGGGGATATTAGAGGGGAGTAGGAACTCCCAGTGGTCCTTTCCCTGAGTTTTGTCTAATCACTTGGTGGTGGCAGCGTTACCTAATCCACGGTACAAGGCAGAATTTGTGCCTTGGGGAGTTTTTAACCTAAGCTGGTAGAAATAAGCTTAGAGGGTCTTTCATACGGGTCCTGACAGGGCCCCAAAGTTTTGGCTAACTGCCCAGATCCAGAAGAGGTAACAATATGTTTTTTTTGTATTTCCACAGTTTATTACACAGTTCTGCCACCTCTCCCTTGGTTGTCAGCTTCACTAATGGCACGTGACTATTTATACAGCAGATTCCTGTCAGCCAGAATCTTTTAGGAACCCTCTAAAGAAAGTCGTCTCCAGTGATGCTATGCTCCACGTGCATGGGTGACGCATACAGTCCATGTCCACTCACTAGCCACCTGCAACAGAAAGAAATGGCTGTCAAGTGTATGATGCTAGCCCATAGCATATGCTTGGTGTAACTATAAAAGGATGGTGTCAAGTGCATAGGGGCACGGGACCCTTGGCTAAAGAGGAACTTTAGAGACAAAGGGGAAAATCCTTTTTAAATGATGTGGCCCAAATCTTCCCAGGCTGGATGCACTGAGGAGGGGTGGAACACCAGCAACTCACATTGACTTCAGTGAGACTTACAGGTGCCCAGCACTGCTCAGTGTTTAGCTCTCAGAGAGTAGTTCTTCTAGCCTGCAGCACGCTGTCTATCAAGCAACAGGGTTAGGAGTGTTCAACATGCTATGATCTCTCCTGGGCTGTGGTCCCGAGCTCAGATCCCACCGTGAGCAGAGCGGGATGAATGCCAATGCAAACAGATCCCGTCCATCCCTGTCCTCACTATGTTTCAGGGTGCAGCCTCTGCCTCTGGCACTTTGTTTACAAAGCATTTCCAGGCTGTAACGTCAGAGAAATGGCACCGAAACAAACGCGTGATTCAAATGAAAGCAACAACAGTGCCATGCGACAAACCCCTCAGCTACTGGGCCAAATTCCCTCCGTGGAGTCGCCCATTGCCATGACATGTCTGTGTCTTCAGATTCCTCCTCAAGGGCTGCTCAGACCGCGACACTCCCAAGGAGCTGGCTGGCTAATAATGGCCAGGTTGAGACGTCATTGGACGACTGTGCAAAAACTCAAAAGCCAGCCCCAGCAGACTGTGCTGCAATTGGCAATATCCAGTCAGGAGAAGCTCTGGGACAGCAGGGAGCGCACAGGGCAGAGGTGCACTGTGAAAGAAAGAGCTGAGCTGATTGGTTACCTTTGCTACAGGCTTGAGGAGTCTACAAACCCGGGGGCAGGCTGCGGAGGAGTCCATCGGTTACTACACTTGGAAAAAGAAAAAACAGTTAGAAACATGGGTGCATACCAAGGGCTCAGCTTTATTCCAGGAATAAATTCTTCTTCCTGGTCAGTAAATATTTGTCGTAGTGTCTAGTCTTGTTCCTAAACCTTTCACTGTTTCTCTGGTGTTTTAGGGACGTCACGCCTGAGGGCAATGATAACCCGAGCTAGATTACAGTGGATGCTCTCATTCAGCTGGGCGTTCTCGGGTTTTAAAGGGCTCCGTTGAGTTCTCATGGAGGCCCAGGAGCCACAGAACAACATCCCTGCTACTCGTTCCGAAAAGCAGTTGCCAACTGGAGCAGTTGGGATCTTCCAGCTGGTGTCCCCCAGGGATAGTATCCCAATCGCTGTTTCCACTGTTGTGTTTGTAGCTCTTGTGTGACACTCCCATTTGACCAGCAGTCAGTGAGGGTCAGTTACTCAGCAAGGCCAGCTCCGATCGCAGAGTCTCTCCCAGCACCACAGAACACTTAAACTCAGTTTGCAAAGCATATTAAAGAAAATAGGCTGGGCTGGCCCTGTGGGGTAGTCAGAAACCACCGGTAAGTCGGACCTCAGGGCGTCTGCTACTCTGGCCTCCCGTGAGCCCGCTTAGCCACCCCAAGGCGGCAGGAGGAAAGGGACTAGAACAGCTCCTGGCGTGGCAGCTTATTGACTTACGTGTGCATTGCAGGGAAGGTGCTAGTTGGGCCAGACATGTGATGCACAGCGGATGGGAATCCTCCAGTCTGTCCCATGAGGCTGGATGGCATCACAGGGGGCCACATGGAGTAGCCACCTGGGGCCAGCTGAGAAGGAATGGCCTGCACTCCTGGGGAAGGGTAATGGTGGTGATGATGCACTGTGGATGGCCTTGGTTTTTCTGCTTTCACAACAACTGGAGCAGCAAACTGGGGATCCTCAATTTAAGGGAAAAAGGGAAATTTGTTAAATTTGTACCCATATGGCAGGTGAGCACAATGGTCTGTTACTCACCAATGGAGTGCCAGCTTGGAGCACTCTTCATAAAGAGCATTCCCTTGTCCTGGGCCCACGGCCCAGCTACACTGACGACAGTGCGATAACAACTGCAGCATGGCATGGGTGACTGGGTCCCACCCAGACAGCCAGGGTCTGTCTGCCCTGCAATTAGACACCGGCGGCTGGCCCATGCCAGCTGACCTGGGTTAAGGAGCTTGGGCTACGGGGCTTTTTAACTGCACTGTAGACGTTCGGGCTCAGGCTGGAGTCCGGGTCTGGGACCTCCCCTTCTGCTTCTGCTCCAGCCCGAGCTCGAACATCTAAACCCAATTAAACAGCCCCATGAGTCGAGTCAGCTGCCATGGGCCAGCCGCGGGTGTCTAACTGCAGTGCAGACATACCGCACGCTCCGGCTCCACTCCCACTCCCCCACCTCGGGAACGGCCAGGGCAAAGCGACTGGCCTTGCCATGGGATGTAAAGAACAAGAGGGCGGCTCTGCTTGTTCCTTGGCTCTTAGGTGCAGGCTCCTGACCTTTTACTCTTCTCATTTCCTTTAGCCTGCCCCCCCGCCCCCCCGCCCCCAGGCTAGGGACAAGCAACGTCAGGCACCGCATTAAACAAGGCTCTGCCTTTCCATTCAATGCAGACGAGAATATTTACCCGGCATGTTAAAGCCACCAAAATTGGAGTGAGGAGAGTACAAAGAAGGGCAGACAGAGTGTGTGTGGGGCAGGTGGGGGCGCAGCCGGATGGGATCTCTCTGGCAGTGCTGGGACACTCGTAGTGCACTACTCCCCCTTTAAGACAGTGCTGCAGTGTCTACGAGCACCCTGATTTTCCTCATGTGTCCCCCTATGAGCACAGGCATTCCTGCCCTCCCCAGCCCTTGTCACACTGCACACTGCTCTGGGGTGTGGTGCAAATGCCACTCCATAACAAACCTGGCTGAGAGCAGGCACAGCGGAGAAGATTCATGCTTCCCCTAGTGCGATACTCTGCCAGTTGGCAGTGGCTGCTGCAGAGCTTGTCCTGAAACAGGAGAGCCGACAGCTGCTCTTAAACACTGGAGTACGTCTGATGTAGAGAAGTGGGCTGAACAGGTGCAGCAAATGCCAGCTCCGCCCCCCACCCACCGCAGCCGAAGGGTGTTGTGTTTCCTAGCAGACAGAGCCCTGTGAATGCGAGGGGGTTGGGCTGTGTAAGCCATCCGTTAGAGCTGGAAATAGCACCCAGCGAAGGTGTTACCAGCCGGGGGAGTGTTACAAGCTCAGATGTGTGCTGGTGATGGTCTTAACACAAGGGGGCCAGAGAGCATCACGCCTGAGTGAGGCCGGGAGCCAGAGCGCTTTCTGGTCTGTGCGCAGAGAGAAAAGAAAGGGCCCTGGCACGCGTGCAGGTGTGAAATGGGGAGGGAAGCCCAGGGCATCTCTCAGCACAGTGTGAGGCGTCCAGTGGAACTCCCAAATGAACTGCTTAGATTGGAAACCCCTCCGAGCAGGGGCTGGGGTAACATTTTCAAATGCACCTCAGTGACCTAGGTTCCTGTGTCACATTTCACATTTCAGGTGCATCTCACCTAAAGGATTTAGGTACCTAACTCCACCATTGAGTTCAATGGGAGTTTAGTGCCTTGATACCTTTAATAATCTGGGCCTTAGGCACTTAGAGCCAGATTTGTAAAGGGATTTAGGTGCCTAAAGATGCAGAGTGGCACCTAGTGGGATTTTCAGATGGGCCTAGGAGCCTAACTCCCATTGACTTTCAATGAGACTGAGGCTCCTAAGTCACTTAGGGCCAGAGTTTAAAGGTATGAAGGCACCTGACTCCTGTGGATTTCAGTGGGAGTTAGCCAAATCTTTATAAATCTGGCCCTTCGGTGCTTTTGGAAAATCTTCTCTGTCTCTACACATGTGGGTGTGCCCAGCCCCGAGCACACAGGGCCCTGATCCTGACTGCGGTCTCTAGGCACGACCACCACATCAGTGCTTCCGTTCCAGCCCATCGCAAAGTGCCACGTCAGACGTTACCAGTTACGGGTTCCAGCAAAATAAGCTTTCAGGAAATGGAAGGCCCATAGAACTATTCCCATTAATTGAAATGCAAGTGTCTGCCCCAGCCTGCGGCAGAATCCCAGGTTCTCAGTCACCAGGCAGCATGTGGGCATCTGGGAAGTGGGCTCTTCCCTGGATGACTGACTGTTTTCTTATGTGCAATTCAGCTACGCTCTTAGGGCTGGAGTGTACCCAGCCTGCAGGAGTGCAGAGGGAACCTGCACATTGCCAAACACAGTCTGGCCCCAGGCCTGGACGAGCCCAGCGCTGGGCAGAGAGGAGGCGAGGTCGTGGCAGAGCAGAGCTGGCCTGCTGTGGAGGGGGGAGCATACCCTGTATGCCCTATCCAGGGGTGGCGCAGCAGCTGAACTCCGTCACCCCAGGCAGAGCCAGGAGACGTGCGGGGGGAAGGGGGGACAGGTTCAGCTCCAGAAGACACCATCCAGCCTGAGCTCATCCCATAGATCAGCCATAGTGTGCAGTGCCCTACAACGTGCTTCCATGGGCAATGGGTTCTGAAGCCGCATTCAGGCCCAAATATTCAAAACGCGCTCCCCAACCCCCAGGCCCTGCACCGGCACGTGGAGATCGGCTCTCCGTCTCCTGCCCCAGCAACTGCTTGCTCGGGGAGCTCTTTGAAGGGGTGAATGTCATTACCTGCTGGGTGTGCTGCAGCAAGGGAGGCCCGGTCCCACCGGGCTGTGAGAACGCCATCGGTGGCAGAGCTTTCAGCATCATGTTCTGCATAATGATCTGGTGCATCTGAGCGTTCTGCATCAACATCATCTCCACCATGTCTGGGAACGGAAAAATCCCAAAGGGAAAGGAACAGCATTGCCAGTGAGAGACAGAGAGAAAGGGGCGTCTCAGTGGGTCAGATCCTTAGCAGAGCGCCCAGACAGCTCTGACTTAGGGAAGGCAGCTGAAAGGGGATCTTGAAAGGGCCTTTCACACTTGGAGGAGGAGAATGTTAGTAGACACCGCTATCTCCTTGGCCAGTGACTGCCCTTTATGGGCTGGATGAGAGCGTTCAGACTCTCAGCCCAGCTTAGTTTTTCCCTGTCTCTGCGAAGAAGCCCTCGCTACGTGTTTGTGACCCAAACTAAGGCAAGCCTCGCTGCTTTGAGCTTGTCCAGACTCTCAGACAGAGGCGGATTCAGAAGGGGCAGACCCTAGCTGACCAAAGAGGCTCATCACAAGTGTTTGCATAGAAACCAGTTCCTACGGCTTTACAGGCCAGAAAGTCCCACAAAGTTCCCGTTCAAACACCTGGTTTGCCTGTGGCTGAAACACGTCACCGACCCACATTCACAATTCAGTGTCACTGGATTCCTGCCCATTTGGACCATGAGAGCATTCCCAACAGGCAGGGTAACTGTGGGAGTGTAGCGAGGCGGCCTGGTTCCCCGCCGCCCCGGAGGGGGACGAGCCCCTCCGGATGCCAAAGTGGGCGGAGCCAGTGGAGCTTGCGCCCGCCCCCCAGAGGTCAGGGCGCAGGACAGGAAGTACAAAAGCCCAACCCCAGAGCTCACTAGAGGCCCAGCCGCCGGAGAAGCCAGACGCCTGTGGCCTAGCTCCCGGTGGGGAGACCCCTGCAGTTTGCCGCCGACCCGAGGACTGGCCAGACGCTGACCAGACCCCGGGGAAGCTGGTAAACCCGCCTGTGGCAAGTTACCCAGAGGAGCTACCAAACCTACTGCTCTCCGGGTACCCAGAGGAGCCCCTGGTGCTCGATTCCTTGGAAGACTCCGT
>NW_020664742.1:760284-762803 GCF_002925995.2 Terrapene triunguis | reverse complement strand
CGCTGAGCTGCTGAGGGACAAACTGTTAATCACCCAGGGCTTCTATCACCAGAAAACATGACCCGAAATTTGAGGGGAAAAACAAGGGAAAGGAAAAAATGTCTTTTAAATGTTTGTTTAAACATCTTCTCCAGCTTTACGAGACATTAAACTGTCACCCTGAAATTTCTTTCCATGTGGATTTAAAAATGCATCTAGAGTATATATCCACCTTGAACCAATCACCCTGGTATCTTGGCACCAGAATCAATTCAACCACAACACAAAAACAATTAAAGTAACCAGGTTTTTCATTTAACTGGACATATTGAGCCAAATTCATCCCTGGGGCAAATGCATCATCTTCGGAATTAGAGAGACAAGATGGGTGAGGTAATCGCTTTTATTGGACCAACAGAGCTCTGTGTGGCTCAAAAGCTTGTCTCTCTCACCAGCAGAAGTTGGTCCAATAAAAGCTATTACCTCACCTACCTTGTCTCTCTAATATCCTGGGATCCAAATGGTTACAAGAACACTGCATTCAACTTCAGGGTAGTCAGACATAAATGTGGTCCATTTTGTTGTAGAAAATAAATTGATTCAAATAAACCAGAGACTTTATTAAATCCCCAAGCAACAGACTGTGGAGTTCCTCTCTGATTTTTTCATTTCCCTGCAGTACCAGGAAACCTCACGCAAAAATCTGAGTTGGGGAAAGAAGCCCAGATATTAGCTCCATATGCTATTCTTGGACCTTGCCCACTTCCCTTTAGAAACACAAAACAAATCTGTTTATGTGCATGCAGGGTAGCACGTTCAGCTGCCCTCCTCTTGTTTCCAATGACAGGCGGTTCCTACACGTTTTAAAATAAACGCTTATATTGTACGAAGGAGAATGGACAGTGGGTACAAAATCCCTGTTTGCTCATTTTAGCGTTATTAGTTGTTTGTAAAAGTTTTAGCTACAAATGCCCTTGTTAATATTTAACCAGTATGTTCTACTTCCCCCAAACCCTCTCCACAGCTTAACCTGTTTTTTACCAAATGTATAGTGCCTCTGTCTGTTGCAAGATAAAGTGCCCAGCAGCGCTAAAGTTATTCTAAGTTCCCACGTCAGAGGGCCCAGATATTTGATTGGCAAGACCAGTAATTCCATTGACAGCCTGGTTGTGCTAGGTCACAAGGTAACTTGAGTGCTGTCTCATGTCACCACAGTGATACTTTCTCCTGTTTCCTGAGCTCCCTCTGATCTCGGAGCACTGAATGACCCAGCATGTTAGGGTGGCTTACCTTCCTTAATGCTTCCAGAACGGGGGACCGGGAGGGGCTGTGGAGGCGGGATCTGTGTGATGAGAGGTGGCTGCTGAGGTAACTGTTGGATGATGGTTGCAGGTTGCTGAGGCATCTAGAAACAAAAGGAAAATAAGGCCTGGTCTACACTAGGCTTTTATGTCGACTTTAGCGCCGTTATATCGAATTAACCCTGCACCCGTCCACACCAGGAAGCCATTTAGTTCGACATAAAGCTCTCTTTAAATCGATTTCTGTAATCCTCCCCAACGAGAGGATTAGCGCTAAATTCGACATGGCCATATCGAATTAGGCTAGGTGTGGATGGAAATCGACGGTAATAGCTCCGGGAGCTATCCCACAGTGCACCACTCTGTTGACGCTCTGGACAGCAGTCCGAGCTCGGATGCTCTGACCAGCCACACCCCCGGGAAAATTTGAATTCATTTTCATTTTCCTGTCTGGGCAGTTTGAATCTCAGTTCCTCTTTGGACATCGAGGGGAGCTCAGCAGCAGTGGCAACTATGCAGAGCTCTCCAGCAGAGATGGCCGTGCAATCTAATAGAAAGAGGGCCCCAGCATGGACTGATCGGGAAGTCTTGGATCTCATCGCAGTGTGGGGCGATGAGTCCGTGCTTTCAGAGCTGCGCTCCAAAAGAAGGAATGCTAAGATCTACGAGAAGATCTCCAAAGCCATGGCAGAGAGAGGCTACAGCCGGGATGCAACGCAGTGCCGCGTGAAAATCAAGGAGCTGAGACAAGGCTACCAAAAAACCAAAGAGGCTAACGGACGCTCCGGATCCCAGCCCCACACATCCCGTTTCTACGAGGCACTGCATTCCATCCTGGGAGCGGCCGCCACCACTACCCCACCCCTGACCGTGGACTCCGAGGATGGGATCATGTCCGCGGCCGGTTCCTCGTCGGACATGACAGCGGACGGGGAAGATGAAGAAGGAGATGAGGAGGACGAGGCAGTCGACAGCGCTGGCACCGCTGATTTCCCCGACAGCCAGGAGCTCTTCATCACCCTTACCGAGATCCCCTACCAACCGTCCCCATCCCTTACCCCGGACACAGAATCAGGGGAAGGATCAAGCAGTAAGTGCTGTAAACATGTAAACATTTATTTAAAACAGAACGGTAATATTTATACTATTAACAATGTACATTTATAAAAGTTCTGTAAACTAGTAAAAAAATAATCAGGTACAAAACAGGAATATTTACAAAGGTAACAAATGGGTTTT
>NW_020664742.1:744266-760274 GCF_002925995.2 Terrapene triunguis | reverse complement strand
AGGGTGATGTCGCTCATGACGCCCTGCTTTGAATTAGGGAGGGGAATGTTAGTATTGGGACTGCTTTACAGCCACGCGGTGGAGGGAGAGGGGCAGCATACAGGGATCTTTCCCTGGGACAGCCGCGAGGGGGTGGGACAGGGGCAGAGTTGATGCTGTCCTGATTGCTGGCAGCAGAGACTGGCATTGCTTTCAATGTGAAAGGAGGCCAGTGCTACTGCTGGAGTTTTAAGCAGCCACAAGTCTGCGGCTTACCATTATTGCCCGCTCCAGAAGTTCAGGTCTCCAGCCACGCTTCTCAGATCACTCCAAGACCTCCGCAAGTCCACAGGCACTGAAGGCGACGGCCGAAAATTCGACCTTGTCCTGAGTGCGCATGTGAGAGGTGCAGTGCATGGTCTTGTTCACAGAGAAAGACTAGGTTCTTTGTATACAATTTCATTTATCTGTCTCAGGAATTCACTCCCTTTTTACAATTCACACAGACACATCTGCGACTGTCTCCCAACCCAGCCTGTCAGCACACTCCCAGAGGCTAGCGCAGATTAGGCGGAGGAAGAAGAAGACGCGTGAAGACATGTTCTCAGAACTAATGGGATGCTCCCGAGCCCAGGCAGCCCAGCAGACACAGTGGAGGGAGAACTTGTCACAAATGCACCGAGCAGTCATGGAACGGGAGGAGAGGTGGCGTCAGGAGGACCAACAGGCTACTGAAAAGCTGCTTGGACTAATGAGGGAGCAAACGGACACGCTCCGGCGCCTTGTGGATGTTCTGCAAGACCGGAGGCAGGAGGACAGAGCCCCGCTGCAGTCTATCTGTAACCGCCCTCACCCGCCACCAAGTCCCACACCACCCTCACCCAAACTCCAAAGAAGGAGGGGCGGCAAGGGCCGTTAAAACTTTCAGTCAACCCCTGCAGACTGCTCTAGCACTAGAAGGCTGACATTCCCCAAAATTTCATAAGTCCTTTCCTACCCACCTCACACAAGCCCCCGTCCAAGTTTCACCCCCCACGTTTCATGTCTGGTTCGCAATAAAATGTTTGTTTCTCTCCATTACTGTTTCAGTCAGGTTCTTTTGAGGGAGAGTCTGTCTGGAGGGGGGGAAGGGGCTTGGTAATTGGGCAGGACAGTGACCTTTAGCAGGGTACAGAGGCGGTGTCAGGTCCAGCATCAGGACACATACACAGTGCAGTCACTGGTTACCCTGGTCAGTCTGGGAGGTGTTTTTCATGTTCTCCATTGAAATAACCAGTCCACCAGTGCGGAGCCTGGCATTCCGGGAGTTTAGAAGCATCATTTGCATCAGAACACTGAACCCGCCCCCCGCCACAGTCTGCGTCCCCGGTTTAAAATATTCCCGCGAAAACAGCAACACAGACAACGGTGTTCATTAACAAAATCGAAATGATTTTATTTTTTGCGAAGGGGAAGGGGGTGAAGGGGGTATGTAACTGGAGAGGATAGTCAAAATGAACTGGGTAAAGAAACGGGGGCAGGTTCAGCTTTTCTGTCCACAAACTGAAAAGTCACTGGTTGCCCTGCTCACTCAGGAACCTAGCTTTCAAAGCCTCCCGGATGCACAGGGCGTCCCGCTGGGATCTTCTAATGGCCCGGCTGTCTGGCTGGACGTAATCAGCAGCCAGGCTATTTGCCTCAACCTCCCACCCCGCCATAAAGGTCTCCCCCTTGCTCTCACACAGATTGTGGAGCACACAGCAAGCTGCAATAACAATGGGGATATTGGTTTCACTGAGATCACAGCGAGTCAGTAAGCTTCTCCATCTCCCTTTGAGACGGCCAAAAGCACACTCCACTACCATTCTGCACTTGCTCAGCCGGTAGTTGAACAGTTCTTTTTCTGTGTCCAGGGCGCCAGTATAGGGCTTCATGAGCCAGGGCATTAGCGGGTAGGCTGGGTCCCCGAGGATGACTGTAGGCATCTCCACATCCCCAAGAGTTATTTTGTGGTCTGGGAAGTAAATACCTTCCTGCAGCCGTCTAAACAGACCAGAGTTCCTGAACACGCGAGCGTCATGAACCTTGCCCGGCCATCCGACGTAGATGTTTGTAAACCGTCCCCGATGGTCCACCAGTGCTTGCAGCACCATTGAAAAGTAGCCCTTTCTATTGATGTACTGGCTGGCCTGGTGGTCCGGTCCCAGGATAGGGATGTGAGTCCCATCGATAGCCCCACCGCAGTTTGGGAATCCCATCGCGGCAAAGCCATCTATGATGACCTGCGCGTTTCCCAGGGTCACTACCTTTGGGAGCAGTACCTTCACGATTGCCTTGGCTACTTGCATGACAACAACCCCCACGGTAGATTTGCCCACACCAAAGTGGTTCGCGACTGACCGGTAGCTGTCCGGCGTTGCAAGCTTCCAGAGGGCTATGGCCACTCGCTTCTGGACAGTGAGGGCTGCTCGCATGCGGGTGTCCTTGCGCTTCAGGGCAGGGGACAGCAACTCACAAAGTTCGAGGAAAGTCCCCTTCCGCATGCGAAAGTTTCGCAGCCACTGGGATTCATCCCAGACCTGAAGCACTATACGGTCCCACCAGTCCGTGCTTGTTTCCCGGGCCCAGAATCGCCGTTCAACAAAATCCACATGCCCCATTGCCACCGTGATGTCCTGGGCGCTGGGGCTCGTGGTTTCTGACAGCTCTGTGCCACTCTCCGACTTCAGGCTCTCACGGCGGTGCCGTAGCCTCCTCGCCCGATTTCTCTGCATCTGCCTCAGGGAAAGGTGTATGATAAGCTGCGAGGTGTTGAGAACGGCCACAAGTGCAGCGATGGTCGCAGCGTGATCCATGATCGCAGTGCTGTGGCGTCCGCGCTGTCACTGACCAGAAAAGTGCGCGAACTGATTTCCCGCCGGCGCTTTCATGGAGGGAGGGAGGGCGTTAGTGACGGACGGATGACGACAAATTTTTTTTACCCAGAATGCATTGGCGGCTCGACCCAGAATTCCGATGGGCAGCGGGGACTGCGGGAACTGTGGGATAGCTGCCCACAGTGCACCGCTTCCAATATCGACGCTCGCCCGTTAGTGTGGACTCACAAAGTCGAATTACTGTCCTTAGTGTGTCCTTAGTGTGGACACACACGTTCGACTTTGCAATATCGATTCCACATATTCGATTTAAGTAAAATCGAATTACCCTCGTAGTGTAGACATACCCTGAGAGGCGTCAGGATTGCTATCTGCCTGCAATCCTGGGCTCTCTGGGCTACTGCGTTTCATTTTCTGATGCCCTGCATGCTTCACAGCTGAGCCACACTTTACACCTGCAGGTGTCCAGCTCAAAGATAAGGGTGTGACCCTATGCCCCATATTCTTCATAGAGATATGCTTCTGATAAGAATATGGCATAACTAAGATATGTTTTATGCAAGATGGGTCATGTGAGGTTGTAACTGTGCCTTCGTGGGTCACAACTGAGAATACCAACTTCAGGACAAACTGCTGAGCAATAGGGCAGACACCCCCCACAAAACTGGGGGCTATTCTCCCATAAGATATACCAAACCAGCAATAAAAGTAAACTTCTGTTGCACCACACTGACTAACAAGAAGTCATAAAAGCAGTTTCCTTAGGCATTCCAGTCCTTGTATCACCACTAAAAACACTAGACTTTAAGACGAGCGGTTCTTTACAACCAATTTCATCAAATGAAAGGTGGTTCTGATCCCAAAGGATCAGCCACACACCCAGGTCAATATAGAACTCAGATCTTACCCAATAATCATGCCGTTGCCAATCCTTTAGTATCTAATATCTAAAGGTTTATTTATGGGCAGGTCTACACTACAGCAGGGATCGACGCTCTGAGATCAATTCACCGGTGGTCGAGTTAGCAGGTCTAGTAAAGACCCGCCAAATCGACTGCAGATTGCTTTCCAGTCGATCCCTGTATTCTGCCCCGACGAGAAGAGTAAGGTAAGTTAATGGGAGATTTTCTTCCATTGACCCCCCATGGTAACTAGATCTATGGTACGTCGACTCCAGCTACTTTATTCACATAGCTGGAGTTGCGTAGCATAGGTCGACTTACTGCGGTAGTGTAGACATAGCAGAAAGAAAGAAAGAAGAGAGTTAAAATTAGTTAAAGGAATCAAATACATACAATGATTGCAAGTTATTGGTTCAGGCTTGTAGCAGTGATGGAATAAACTGCTGGCTTAAGTCAAGTCTCTGGTTGCTTCCAAATCATTAGAAGATCCTCAGTCCCTTGGTTAGAATGCTCCCATTAGTGTAAGTCCATTGTCCAGAGGCTTGAGCAGGAAAGAGGCAAAATGGAGATGTTTCCAGTGCTTTTTATAGCTTCTGCCATGTGGAGGGAAACCCATTGTTCCAAACCAAGCTCTCAGCACAGTTAGTGGACAATCACAGGTAAAAGATGGAGTTTGGAGTTACATGGGCAAGTCACACGTCAATGCATGATTTCGCTTAGTCATAGCAGCAAAGTCCATTAAGTGCAGACAGGAGTCTCCCATGGTCCATTGTGAGTTAAGTATATGTTGATGAGCCACTTAATTTGAATAGCCCCTTCAAGATGTGCAGGCTAAATACACCTCTACCCCGCTATAACACGACCCGATATAACACGGGTTCACGTATAGCGCGGTAGCAGCGGGGCTCCGCTGGCGCTTTAAAGGGTCCGGGGCTCCGGCTGCTGCGGGGAGCCCAGGGCCCTTTAAATCACCGCTGGAGCCCTGCTGCTACTACCCCGGGGCTGCGGCAGCGGGGCTCCCCGCAGCGGCTGGAGCCCGGAGCTCTTTAAATTACCACTGGAGCCCTGCCGCCCCTACCGCGCTATAACAGGGTTTCAGCTATAACGCGGTAGGGATTTTTGGCTCCCCACGACCGCGTTATAGCGGGGTAGAGGTGTATCTTGTGGGCGTTACCCCAGGAGCAACATCTGAAATCCAGGTATAGAGCCAATACTCATAACTCCAAATACAAAAATGATACATACATACAGATAACATAGTCATATTCAGTGAGTCATAACCTTTCCGTAGACATCCTACATGCCACATTTTGTACAAGATTTGTTGCAATTATATCACAGTGGTAGCAACAATGTTCTACATGGTCATATTTTAATCAGATAACGTCACAGAGGTATCATTGGAAAGGTTATGATTTACTGAATATGATTATCCTATTTGTATGCATGTATAATTTCTGTATCTTCAGATACAAATATTGACTATCTAACAATTACAACTGTGTTTACACTTGGGGAACGCCCATCAGACAATATGCAATCAGCCTAGATGGGCAATTAGGAAGGACAATAGGACTTTGAAGATACTAATTTCCTTCCTTCCTGAGAAGTTCCCTGGGATGCTGCTTTGACAGGGACACCATCTTGGACTTTTAGTGTTTTTCCATTAAGAGGAGGTGGGGGTCAAACTGGGAAATAAAGGATTCCTGCCATATGCAAATCCTATTTAAGGCTGGGGAGTGAGTTAATCTTGGTTCTTCTCCACTGCCTCCCCACCCAAGAAGGAAAACTGCTGAAAACACCTGAAGAGAAAGGAACTAAGCTGGGGGGGCAGGGGCTGAGCTCAGGTGAGAAAGGTCTAGCCCAGGGGTGGCCAACCTGTGGCTCCGGAGCCGCATGCAGCTTTTCAGAGGTTAATATGCGGCTCCTTCCATAGACACTGACTCCGGGGCTGGAGCTACAGATGCCAACTTTCCAATGCTCACTGTTCAACCCCTGCCTCTGCCACAGGCCCTGCCCCCACTTCATCCCTTCCCCCAAGGCCCTGTCCCTTCCCGCCCCCTTCCCCGAGCCTGCCGCGCCCTTGCTCTTCTCCTCGCTCCCCAGAGCCTTCTGCATGCTGCGTGAGACACAGGGAGGGAGGGGAGGCGCTGATGGGCGGGCGGCTGGCAGGCAGGGCGGGAGAGCTGATGGGGACTGCTGACATATTACTGTGGCTCTTTGGCAATGTTCATTGGCAAATTCTGGCTCCTTCTCAAGCTCAGGTTGACACCCCTGGTCTAGCCTGTTAAAGGAATACCTGAAGATTTAAGCTGCAAGCAGTGCAGGTTACCTTCAAGAAACTCTGCAACCTAAACAAAACAACATTTAGGGTGAGAACATGCTACTGTTAACCAGTTAATTTAGTGTATTAAGCTTAGAGTGTGTGTTTTGTTTTATTTGCTCAGTAATCTGCTTTGATCTGTTTGCTATCTCTTATAATCACTTAAAATTTACCTTTTGTAGTTAATAAACTTTATTTTTGTTTATTCTAAAACCAGTTTGTGTAATTCATAACTGGGGGGTAAAAAGCTGTGCCTATCTTCCTCCACATTGAGGGAGTGGACAGATTTCATGAACTTACGCTGTATAGATTTCTGTGCAGTGCAAGACAATATAATTTTGGGTTTATAGTCCAGATGGTGTGTGCACCTAAGTGCTGGGTAATTACCTAGCTGAAGCCTTCCCATGCAGCACTGATTTCAGTATCTGTGTCATTCTGCAGCTGGGTGTGTCCCTACCTGTGTGTGTGCTAGACAAGGCTTGAGGGCCTGGCTCAGCAGGACAGGGTGAGGGAGCCCAGGCTGGTGGAACGGGCGGGCTCAGTGGAACTCCAGTACATCAGGTGGCACCCCGGAATGGGGGACACCCTGTCACAAAGGGTCTCTAGGAACTAAGGCTGTCCAGGTGTCTAGTGACTAGCTTGCAGGCACAACATGCAGCCTCCCCGTCCTGTGTCTGACAACAGGGAAAGCTGAGCCCACGGGTCATGGACAAACTTGTAACATCAGAATTCAGCACAGCGCCTACCAAGAGCCTTGTCCCACTTACAGCCACTGGTGCAGCTGCACTGGGGCAAACCTCCCATTCAGGAGGCAAAGTGGAGGTGGAGCTACCCTGGCATCTCAGACGGGTAACCAGCACTGGTACAAAATTAAACAGCCCCTTAGCCTGAGCCCCACGAGCCTGAGTCAGCTGGCGTGGGCCAGCCGTGGGTTTTTAACGGCAGTGTAGACCTAGGTACGTCCCATACTGCAAATGGCCCAGCTCAGCTGACTCAGGTGTGCTACAGCCTGAGCCTGAATGTCTACACTGCAATTTAATAGCGCGACAGCCTGTCAGCTGACCTGGGCCTGCTGGTGGTCTTTTATTGCAGTGTAGGCGTACCCTGAGGTGACTGTGTGACGATGTGGTTGCAACAATGATCTATATGGTCCCAGATTATATCAATAACGTCACAGACTGCCAAGGAGGAGGGTGGGTTTATGGCTGCTGGGAGGAACAAGCTGTAACCTGCCTTGCCTCTCTCCACCCAGGCACCTGCTCCTCCCCCAGCACATGCTCCTTAGGTGACCCGCCGCTGAATCTTGGCCATGTCCCCAGGCTGAGAACCAGCAGCAAGCAGGGAGGGGAGAGGCAGGCTGGGTTGGGTAAGAACTACCATGGACCCGAGCAGCAGAGGGGAGCTTGGGGATAGGAGGGGAGGGATAGCTCAGTGGCTTGAGCATTGGCCTGCTAAACCCAGGGTTGTGAGTTCAATCCTTCAGGGGGCCACTTAGGGATCTGGGGCAAAATCAGTACTTGGTCCTGCTAGTGAAGGCAGGGGGCTGGACTTAATGACCTTTCAAGGTCCCTTCCAGTTCTAGGAGATGGGATATCTCTATTTATTTATAACATATTTCATCTCCCATAAAGGGAGCAATGCGGGGAGGCACAGGGAGATGGGAAGTATTGCTTCTGGTGGTGGAGGGAGTGGGGAAGAGGCAGGGCTCCTTTTCGGGGCCAGTCAGAGGGCCAAGGCACTGAAGAGGAGCATGATAAACAAGTGCCATAGAGCGGGGATCGGGTAGCTAATGAGGCTGTGAAGCTGTTTACTCAGAGAGCAGGTTAGCCCAGCCAGCTGCCATGAGCTGTGCTCGTGCATGTCGGCTTGACACACTATATCACGTATGCTCAGTTCTCCGTGAACATGAGGAGAAAACGCGCTATAACTTGGCAATGGACAAGGAATGGGGGGATATAGGTGTGCTGCCGTAATGACGCTGTATAAACTGCTCAGGCTGTGTGGATTTGTCATCACGTTCCCCCTCCCAGTGCTGTGAACACAGATGCTCAGTACCAGTCCTGTATCAGAGGGGTAGCTCTGTTAGTCTAAGCTTATGCTCCCAATACTTCTGTTAGTCTTAAAGGTGCCACAGGACCCTCTGTTGCTTAGTACCAGTCCTGAGTACTAATCTCTGTCCTGCTGCAGGACAGCGGGCTCAGAATGGAGCTGGGATACATCTGGTGTCTAGTAACAGTGCTGTCTCCTGCCAGCATTGCTGCAATAGCACATAGTGTCTGCAACTCAGCGATACAGCCTATGTAACAGACACGATCAGATGCTGCTTGTCTCCTCTGAGTACTGAGTAACAGCTTTAATAACAACTTGGGGATAGCGAGTATTCTCAGAGAAGGGAGCTAAGAGAAATCTCAAGAGGAAACTCCGAGCCAAAGCAATAGAAGAACTAACAACCAAACAGTAACAGCATCTATCCCTGTGACAGTAACTGGGAACCTCCACAGACTGTGTGGTTAAAAAAACACACAGTTTCCTGTGGGACCTCTAGTGGTGGTGAACACTACCCTTTGGTATATGATAACAGTCTGTAACCCAGACCCAAGCCAGGAAATAGGCAGTAGTCCTTCAGGAGCACTTCTGTCTCACACCTTGAGTAGAGGGCAAGAGCATGTGTAATAGCCATTGGTGGGCAGGATCAAACCTGGGAACCTCTGGAGCTTAGTATATGAGCTAAAAGCCCCGTGGCTCTTAGCCAAGGCTGTAGCAGACTCATCAATCTCTAGATGGTCTAGTCGCCTCTAGAGGGGGGACAGAGTGCCACACTAAGCAGGCCTGGGTTACACATGTAGTGCTAAACAGGAAAGAACTAGAAACACAAACTACGAGTTAGCCTATCCTCGTGCAGTGGTGGCTCCTTTGCTAGAATATGTATTGTTATAACCTCTAAATGTATGGAGTTTTCCACCCCCATTCCATCTCAGCCCTGCTGGGGCTATTCTGTCACTGCAGAATGTGTCTGCTTCCATTTGTAAGTAACTTTTTTTTTTTTTTTTTTTTTGGCAGGTGGCACCGATCTCAATATAGTCCCACATGGCCTTTGAAAGATTAATACAGAAATCCAACACTTTGTATGACGTAGGCATGAAAAGGTCATTTATCTCTATCTTCCCTCTAAGTTTTGCCCAGCAAGGCAGTCTCAGCACAGGGATGTGTCAAAGCCTGCATTACCTGACCGCTCTCAGAGTTTGGGGGTCAATTCTGTTGCAATAGTTTGCAGTCAGAGCCTGAACATTGTTGTAGATACTGTCAGGCAGCCAGACCCATCTGTTTCAGAGAATCTGGGCCAGATTTTCAAAAGCAGTCTCCAAAATTGCAGACAGTTCTTCCATCGCTAAGTTTTTGCATGTGAAAAGCTCCAGTTTGGTCATACAAACTGCATTTGCATACCAGAATCATGTGGTTCAATGACTCACCCTGATCAAAACCTTAGAATCTTCCCATTTCTCTCCTGTTTAAATCCCATCACCACCTGCAAAGCTCAATTTCACAGTCACCATTTTCCCAACCAATGAGATTCAAAGGCTCAGGTTTTAAGGCCCAAAGTGATCATTAGATCATCTAGTCTGATTTCCTGTATAACACAAGCCATAGAATTTCCCCGTTACCACTCTATTGAGACCAATAACTTGTGTTTGGCTAAAACTTATCTGCAAGAAAAAAATCAAGTCTTGATTTGAAGACTCCAAGATATGGAGAATCCACCACTTCCTTTGGTGGCTTGTTCCAGTGGTTAATCTCACCCACTGTTAAATGTATGCCTTCTTTCTAAGGCTGGAGAGGATTTCCACTAGCGCCTGCCAATCTATAATCCCCTCAACGACTCCTGTAAAGTAACATGAGGCACTTCTTCCCATGCAGTGGGGAGTGCTTGCAACCTGTGCAGCATTCCCCATTTCTGCTAGACCAGGGATTGAGGCCTGGATGCACCCAAGGAGTTGGGTGTTGTGATGGTGAGCGTCACACTGCTTAAAATCCCTGGAAGACACTGCGATTCACAAAGCCTGAGTTACTCACTGTGACGAAGTAGGGGACTTTCTTGGTTTATTCAATGGTTTGCATGCAGAGGGGGTGGAACTCAGTTTCCCTGTATGTTACTGGTTTAACAAGGTGATGGGAGAGGGAGTTTGTTGTTAGAGAGGACCAGCGATGGAACTTGGGACCCCGGCCAACGGTCAGGAGAATGAATACCCCAGTGACTGGTGACCTGGTGACCAGGAGGCCCAGCTAGGATGTCACAGCCGGTTCTGGCCACTGGGAGGACAATGGGCTGCGGAGAGAGGACCCCGGTGACCTGACCAGCCGGTTCCAGCCAGGGGGCGACAGAGGACAGCTGAGAGGAGAGGAGGCCCAGGCGACCCTGTTTACCTGGACAGAAGACAAAGGACAGAGGCGGGGCTTGGAGGCAGGTGATGTCGGATGCCCAGCTGGAAAGTGGGGGGGTCTCTGGACTGGGGAGGAAGAGCAGGCAGAGCCCATCTGGATGCAGGAGAGACTTAGATGTACTGTGCTGAGGGAGGCCAGACCTGAGGGCAGTGAAAGTTCCTATGCTGTGTTCAGACGCTGAATAAACCCTCCTGTTTTATGCTGGCTGAGAGTCGCTCTGGTCTGGAGAACAGGGTTGCATTATTCCCTCTGCGGCCCCGGGGTCCAGAGCGAGTGGACTCCCTGAGGGGGCCCATGGCAAGAGACAGACATGCTAAAGGCTCAGAGAGGTGCGGTTCCAGGAGGTTGAGGGGCTTATCCCCTGGGAGAGAGTGGACCCCCGAGAAGGGCTGTCTCATTGAAAGGGGCACCCCCCCACGAACCGCATGGGGCCAAGAGTGGGCACGACTTGTGAGTCCGTGACGATGTGCTAGCTGAGGATGGTTTGTGGATGCACCCAGTAGACAGTTGGCTGCAAGCGCAGACGCTTTGCAGTGAGTGGCTGCCAGCAATAAAATGAGGGAATTGAAGGAACCAGCGTGGAAATGGCCTATACCCAGCTCCGTAAGAGGGGCCTGGCACGTCTGTGCAGGGAGAGAGGGCTGAGCGTGGGGAGGATCACTAAGGAGCAACTGATGGCTCAGCTTGTAGAGAATGACCAGTCTGAGGAACAGGCTGCAGATCCCAGGGGGTCTCCCAGGATGCCCGGAGAGCCGGGGAGTAGCCGTGGGGGAAGTCAGTGTAGCAGCCGGGAGTCTATCGGACCCGACTCCCTAGTCAGCAGGGGGGCCTCCCAATCAGGTTTCTCCCTGGAGGAGCTGTAGAGACTGGAGCTGTAAGTGAAGGAGCTAGAGCTGGAGGAGCGGAGGCTGGCAGACCGTGCAGAACAACGAAAGCACGAATTGGAGTTTGAGGAGAGGCAGGCCAAGAGGACCTGCCAGGGGGCAAGTGGGAAGGGCCCCAAGACGCCAGTTCTGCAGGGAATCTAGACACAAAACTGCTGCCCCAGTTTAAGGAGGGGGGGGGGGATATTGATGCCTATCTCACAGCCTTTGAGAAGGCTTGCGATTTGCATCAGATTGACCCCGCGGACAAGCTCTGCTGTCTGACTCCCCCTGCTGGGTCCCAAGGCCATAGAGGCGTTCAGCCAAACGGATGGTATTGAGATGGGGGACTATGAACTGTTCAAACAGGTTTTGCTGCTGAAGTTTGAACTGACCCCCGAGACATACAGGAAACGATTCTGGGGTGTACGCAAGACCCCAGATGACACCTACAAGGATGTCGCCAACCTGCCGAGGGAATATCTCCGCAAGTGGGGAAAGGGCACAGGGGCCACTACTGCAGAGGACGTGTATAACCTGGTGGGGTTGGAGCAGCTGCATGACATCTGCCCTCCAGACCTTAAGATGTGGTTAGTGGACCGGAATCCTAAAGATCTGCGCAGTGCGGGTGCACTGGCGGATGAGTTTGTGGACAGCAGATCTGGGGGAGGAGGGAGACTCACATCGGGGACTCAGAAGGGGAGTCACTCAGAGACTTCTCAAAGGTGGGACTCCAGGAAGTCCAACTCAGGAGTGCCCCTGAAGGCCGGGGCGGGCTGAACCCCCTCGTGGGACTTGAGGGACCTGAAATGTAGTTACTGTGGCCAAAAAGGACACAAGGTGGCACAATGCCTGAAGGTGAAGGAAATGGCAGCCAAGCAGAACCGCAGAGTGTCAGCTGGGTGGGAGCCCACCCGGAGGGGTCACCAACAGTCCAGGGGGGTGCAGCCAACCCGGCTGTGCCAGGGGGAGGGGACCACCAGGCCAACAGGGGAAGGCGGGGCTCCAGTTCCAGAGCGCCCGTATTCAATCCGCAGGGTGAGCGTGGGACAGGCCCCGGGGGACAATCGCCACATCATCCCCATTGAGATGTGGGGAAGGAGTGTCCAGGGGTTCTAGGACATGGGCGCAGAAGTGACACTGGCCCGGCCGGAGGTGGTGGACCCAGACTAGCTAGTGTCCAATGCATACATGACCCTGAGGGGAGTGTTTGGGGCCCCTGTCAAGGTGTCTATAGCGAGGATACACCTGAAATGGAGGGCTAAGGAAGGACCCAAAGAGGTTGAGGTGCTCGATCACCTACCTAACGAGATGCTAATGGGTAATGACTAGGAGGACTGGCCGGATGGCACTCAGAGCGCCCTGGTCCTTACCTGGAGCCAGAGCCAGTGAGGGACGTGGGACCTCCCGAAGGCAGGGAGCGAAGCACTGAGGGTAGGACTTGACAGGGCTGGGCCAGAGCCTGCATCCCAAGGTGGGGAAACTGAGGCACAGCCAACCAGGGCTGTCCCCTCAAACCCAGCAGCTGAATTCCAGATGGAGCTGCAGGAGGATCCCTCCTTAGAGAAGCTGAGGGCCCTGGCTGGCCACAGCAGTGCAGGATCCCAGGGGGAGGACCGCCAGGAGAGATTCCTGTGGGAGAACAGATTCCTGTACCGGGAATGGGCTGGTTCAGGGCAAACTGAACCTTGGAGTCAGGAGGCAGCTGGTGGTCCCCCAGAGGTACTGCCACAGGCTGTTGTACTTGGCTCACGATATTCCCCTTTTGGGGCATCAGGGAATCTGGTGCTGCAGAACTTTTACTGGCCCGGGGTCTAACAGTATTGCAGGTCCTGTGACTCCTGCCAGAGGGTGGGGAAGGCCCAGGATAAGCATAAAGCAGCTCTGAGACCTTTGCCCATCATAGAGGACCCTTTCCAAAAGGTGGCTATGGACATAGCGGGGCCCTTCAGCAAGGTAACCCAGTCGGGGAAGAAATACATTCTGGTAGTGATGGATTTCACTATTCGCTACCCCGAGGTGATGGCTTTGTCCTCTATCAAGGCAGAGACCGTGGCCAAAGCGCTGCTGACCACTTTCAGCAGAATGGGGTTCCTTAAGGAGATCATTACAGACCAGGGGTCCAATGTCATGTCAACCCTGCTCCAGTGCTTGTGGGAGAAGTGTGGGGGTCCAACACACTTGGGCCTCAGCGTATCACCCTCAGTCCAACAGGCTGGTGGAGAGGTTCAATGGGACCCTAAAGATGATGCTGAAAATATTTATGGATCAGTACCTGCAGGACTGGGACAAGTATTTACCCCACCTGCTGTTCGCATACAGGGAAGTGCCCCAGGAATCCACAGGATTTTCCCCATTTGAGTTGCTGTATGGGAGGAGAGTGAGGGGACCCCTGGACTTGATGAGGGACGAGTGGGAGGGGAAGGCCTCTCCCGATGGAGAATCAGTGGTGGAGTATGCATTCACCTTCTGGGAGAAGCTCATGGGTTTGGCCAGGGGAAACCTAGCCAGGGCACAAAGAAAGCAGAAGGTCTAGTATGACCGCTCAGCATGGGCCTGCTCCTATGCTACCGGGGACCAGGTGATCCTTCTCATCCCTGTTAGGAAGAACAAGCTACAAGTTGCCTGGGACAGCCCCTACAAGGTCATCAGACAGGTAAATGAGGTGAACTATGCAGTGGAACTGTCCAACTGGGCACACAGCCACCAGTTGTACCATTTCAACATGATGAAGCCATACTGGGACTGGGAGAAGTTGGTGCTGGCTGTGTGTGGGCAGTGGGAGGAGAAGGGAGAAGATCCACTGGTGGGTCTCCTCCCTGAGGCTGGGGCTGACCCCTCGCTGAAATCAATTCCCCTCTCAGACCAGCTAACCCCGGTCCAGCAGGCAGAGATCAGAGGGGTGCTGCATTCATACCAGCAGCTGTTTTCCAACCGACCTGAGTCATGAACCTGGCTGTTCACCGGGTGGAGACAGAAGCCAACCCTCCCGTCAGGTGTTCCCCATTCAGGGTCACTGGGAAAGCAGCCCAGGACCTGGAGAGAGAGGTCGGAGACATGCTGGCTTTAGGGGTGATCCAGCCATCCTCCAGCCCCTGGGCCTCTCCCATGGTGTTGGTCCCCAAGAAGGACGGGTCAATCCAGTTCTGTGTGGACTATCGGAAGCTCAATGCCATCACCATGTCCGATACCTAGGACTGATGAGATCCTAGACAAGTTGAGGGGCGTCCGGTACCTCACTACCATGGATCTTACCAAAGGCTACTGGCAGGTGCCTTTGGACCCGGAGGCCAGGGCGAAGTCTGCCTCCACCACCTCAACAGGGCTCTTCGAGTTCCTGGTCCTACCTTTTGGCCACAAGGGGGCACCTGCAACCTTCCAGCTCCTGGTGAATCAGTTACTGAGGGGGATGGAGGACTTTGCTCTAACGTATGTTGATGATATCTGTGTCTTTAGCCAAACCTGGGAGGACCATGTGTCCCAGGTGAAGAGGGGACTGGGTCATGTCCAGGATGCAGGATTGACTATAAAAGCTGGAAAGTGCAAGGTGAGGATGGCAGAGGTGTCATACATGGGCCACAAGGTGGGGAGGGGAGCAGCCACCAGAAGCCGGCCAAAGTGGAGGCAATCAAGGATTGGCCCACTCCCCAGACTAAGAAGCAGGTCCAGGCTTTCATTGAGATGGCAGGGTACTACCATAGGTTTGTGCCACACTTTAGCTCCCTGGCAGCTCCCCTGACGGAGCTTTGTAGGAATGGCAAGCCAGACAGGGTGGTCTGGACCGAGCAGTGCCAGAGGGCTCTCTGTGCGCTGAAGGGGGCACTCATCCAAAGCCCGGTGCTGGTAAACCCGGATTTTAACAAACCCTTCCTGGTGTTCACCAACACCTCAGACTGGGCGCAGTGCTAATGCAAACTGATACTAAGGGGAAGAGACACCCCATTGTGTACTTGAGCAAGAAGCTGCTGCCCCGGGAGCAGCCCTATGTGGCCATGGAGAAGGAATGCCTGGCCATGGTGTGGGCCCTTAAAAAGCTGCAGCCATATCTATTTGGGCGGCGCGTTACTGTGTATACTGACCATTCGCCTGTAACATGGCTACACCAAATTAAAGGGCTAATGTCAAGCTCCTGAGGTGGAGTCTGCTCCTGCAGGATTATGACATGGAGGTGGTCCATGTGAGGGGAAGTGCCAATGTTATAGCGGATGCTTTATCACGGAGCGGGGCCCCTGAACTTCCCCAGGTCACTGGCTAAGTGACCCCACTCAGTTCAGACTCGAAGGGGGGGAGAGATGTGACAAAGTGGGAGATTTTCTTGTTTTTTTCCAATGGTTTGCGTGCAGAGGGGGTGGAACTCAGTTTCCCTGTTCCCTTCCTTGGTTTAACAAGGTGATGGGAGAGGGAGTTTGTTGTTAGAGAGGACCAGTGACGGAACTTGGGACCCCGGCCAACGGTCAGGAGAATGAATACCCCAGTGACTGGTGACCTGCGGACCTGGAGGCCCAGCTCGGACGTCACAGCCGGTTCTGGCCAGTGAGAGGACAATGGGCTGCGGAGAGAGGACCCCGGTGACCTGACTAGCCAGTTCCAGCTGGGGATGACAGAGGACAGCTGAGAGGAGAGGAGGCCCAGGCGACCCTGTTTAC
>NW_020664742.1:712480-739266 GCF_002925995.2 Terrapene triunguis | reverse complement strand
GCTGTACTTGTCTCTTATAGCTAAGTGTGGTACGGCAGCTGTCCTACACAGGTAAATGGAGGGTTAAAGCAGCCCTCAGGGAGGCTGCACAAAACCCAACCAATGGAGGGAGGGCTTGTAGAGAGCCAATCAGGAGAAGGTTTGTTGGAGCAGCCAATCAGGGCCAGGGAGGGCCATATAAAGGCTGCTCACCAGAGCGGAGTCAGTCTCTCCCTGGAGTGTAAGGGAGAAGGACTGGCTGCCTTAGAGGAGTACCTTAGATAGAGCGGTGCTGGGCAGGGTCAATAGGGCGCTCCAGCCTGAGGACTGCCAGACTGAGGCCCCTGATACAAAGGGCCAGGAAGGTGCTCAGGCTATGGGGAAGTGGCCCAGGGAAATAGGCAGTGGGAGTTGGAGGAGCAGCAGCACGTGGCTGCCGGCTATAGGGTCCCTGAGTTGGGGCCTGGAGTAGTGGGCAGGCTCAGCCCCCCCCCCCCACTTGCTACAGAGGGGGTGGCCAGTATTCAGACTGCAGTTTATTCCTTGAGGTGAGGGCCCAGACCAAAGGCTACAGTAGGCCACAGCGGCAAGTGGCTGCACTAGAGACAGCCAGTTCCCCCCCTGGAGGGGGGGAGAAAGTGGACAAAGAGCACGCTGTGGTCTGGGGAGTGACTTGGCTCTTAGAGGGGGAGCAGAAGTGATGACAGTGAGATGCCACTAGACGAAGGTGCACTGACAACCAAGAGCTATTTCCCAGCACAGCCAGCAGGAGGTGGTGAGTCATGCCCTCTCACACGAAAGTTAAGATTTTGTCATGGTTATGTAGGTAAAAGTCACGGACAGGTCACGGGCAATAAACAAAAATTCATGGAAGCCTGCGACCTTTCGGTGACTTTTATTAAAAATAATGGGGGGCTGGCTGCTGGGGGGAGACTGACAGCTCTGGGGCTCCTGCCACTCTGAGCACAGGGCTGAAGTTGAGGCAGATAATGTCACAGAGGTCTCAGAAAGTCACAGAATCCATGACCTCCATGACAAAATCTTACCCTTACTTATAGCATGTACTGTTGGGGGTACACACTGGTACTGACATGGGGAAGATCTTACTGTCTGCTGGATGATCCTTGGTGGTTCTGGTGCAGGTGCCAGAGGGGAAGGCAGGTAAACAGGTACTGGCTTAGGTCTGTAGTTCTTTCTGTGACCTCCTGCCAACATATAGGGCTGTGAAAATTCTTCCAAAAGGTGCTGCTCCTGAAAGATCCAAGTGACACAGGAGCTCTTGTTAGAGAGAGCGAGAGAGAGAGAGAACCCTGTGCAGTAAAGGCAGGAAACACGAATACGTTCACAGGGCTACACTTAGAATCATAGACTATCAGGGTTGGAAGGGACCTCAGGAGGTATCTAGTCCAACCCCCTGCTCAAAGCAGGACCAATTCCCAACTAAATCATCCCAGCCAGGGCTTTGTCAAGCCTGACCTTAAAAACCTCCAAGGAAGGAGACTCCACCACCTCCCTAGGTAACGCATTCCAGTGCTTCACCACCCTCCTAGTGAAATAGTGTTTCCTAATATCCAACCTAGACCTCCCCCACTGCAACTTGAGACCATTGCTCCTTGTTCTGTCATCTGCCACCATTGAGAACAGCCGAGTTCCATCCTCTTTGGAACCCCCCTTCAGGTAGTTGAAGGCTGCTATCAAATCCCCCCTCATTCTTCTCTTCTGGAGACTAAACAATCCCAGTTCCCTCAGCCTCTCCTCATAAGTCATGCGCTCCAGACCCCTAATCATTTTTGTTGCCCTCCGCTGGACTCTTTCCAATTTTTCCACATCCTTCTTGTAGTGTGGGGCCCAAAACTGGACACAGTACTCCAGATGAGGCCTCACCAATGTCGAATAAAGGGGAACGATCACGTCCCTCGATCTGCTGGCAATGCCCCTACTTATACAGCCCAAAATGCCGTTAGCCTTCTTGGCAACAAGAGCACACTGTTGACTCATATCCAGCTTCTTGTCCACTGTGACCCCTAGGTCCTTTTCTGCAGAACTGCTACCTAGCCATTCGGTCCCTAGTCTGTAGCTGTGCATGGGATTCTTCCGTCCTAAGTGCAGGACTCTGCATTTGTCCTTGTTGAACCTCATCAGGTTTCTTTTGGCCCAATCCTCTAATTTGTCTAGGTCCCTCTGTATCCGATCCCTGATGTAACTCTAGTGACTCTACACCAGGGATTAATTTGACCCACAGTGGCTCCACAGCCACTCTGAAGATTGAGGAAATGGGGTGGGGGGGATTCCTTTCCCTCTGCCCCATAGAGAGACCCAGCTCATGGTCTAATGCTTGAGCTGTGTACTGGAGGAGGGGATCTGCCCCAGCAATGCTTGGTTTTCAAGTTACAGGACATGACTGGCTAACTGGAAACATCCCAAAGCCTGGTCAGCCTCTGCACTGGCACAGCTACCGTGTGCATTGATTGCCCTTTTGGGCAAATGCTGCTTTCTCCTCCATTCCCCCCCAGCTCTTCTAGGGATACTCAGTTCCCTGGCTGCCTACAAGCCCCATAATACATGGCTCCACTAGCAGCTGCCCATACAACAAGTTCCCAAAGAATCTTAGGGGGGGTGATCTGGATGTCTGGAGCATGACCTGGGGCACAAGGGTTGGACCCACTTCCACAGCATTTCCCTCAGTATCCCAGGAATATGGTAAAAGAGTACTCATGAACTTTGCTTCCCTTTTACAGTCTTCTCCAAGTTCAATCACCTCTGATACAGGGATCCCAAGAAAAATGCAGTCCCTGAGCTTTCCAGTACCAGCATAGTCTGGTAACTCCTATTGCAATTGCTATTGTTCATGTGTGATTCACACTCCAGGATACTGTTTAACTACTGAAATCCCCTACAGCAGTCACCTCGTAGTGAAGACCTTACCCTAAGCTTCTGCAGGAGGTCTTTCCTTCGTCTCAGCGCGTTCTGCAGTGCGTCCTCATGTCCGTCGCTACTCCCTGAAAGAGGAATCTGATAGACTCCATTGCCTTCTTAAAGGATAACTAAGAGAAAGGGCTGTTCTAGCAGTTACAGTAGTGGGTTAACTCTAGAAAATGTGATACTCTATTGTTATGATTACTTTCCAGGCAATTTTTTTTATTTTCTGTTAATTTTCTTGACGATCCTATCCCAAGAACGAGGAAGGATTGTATTGTACGAGTACAGCTCCAGCCCCAATCACTGTGCAAAGTTAATATCACCTCTCCCAAAGCTAAACTGCAACCAGCTTGTATTATAAAGTCCTATTTTTAACTTCTCTAGGGCAAAACTTTGTCTGGGAAACTTAATTTGGCCTGATGTTTTCTGGATTTACTCTGAAGGCAAAGGAGACTGTGCAAAGTCTGTCAAAATGTTTCAAAATGACCCTCTTTTGAAATGGTGACTTTTGTCTAACGCATCTCATTCTAGCTCAGAAATGGCCTCTTAACTGCATGGAAATTTTGAGGTGACAGTAAGTCCCCTTGCAAGGCTGATTTTGAACTCTCTTAAAATTCCATGTGCTTTCAGATATGCAGGATAAGTCTCACTGACAGCTGCAATTTGTTCTGAAAAGTTTGAATAGTTCTTTGCCATTAAGACTTACAGCTCCTTTTAAACTTTTTGCTGAAGTATTTGAAGTTTTTGTCCTGCTGTCAGCCCACTGAACTTGCATCACAAAATCCAGCCTAGAAGGAAATGTTACTGGGTGCACATAGATACTCAGTTAATTTTTAATCCATGTACAGCATAGCTATGAGTGATATGTATGTGTAGATTCTGGCTCATGGAACAGGCAGTCTTCATGATCTGGAATCCTATCATGCTTAAGAAATTGCCATGATTTGAAACCTAGATATGAGTCTTTATTACGGGAGCTAGGGAAGAAGAGAAAGTTGGTGGATAACAGATACTATGGCAGCCCTTATCACTGGCAGATGGTTTCAGTAAGAAAAGCACAGACTTATGGGATGTTTCACTTAAACACTGAGTTCCCATAGACAGGAGGTCCCCTTGGCCCTTACATCACCCCAATATATTTGTATCACTTGTGCATGTTATCTGACATTCTTTGCACAAGTTTCACAGCAACCTGGGGAATACGGATGTTGGTTTCCAATTGCATCTGCTTGGCCAGCACTGCTTACTCCCTGGGTTTAATAATCTGGCATCCTCTCTCCCGCATTTGATTCACATTCTACAAACTGTGATCTGCGTTCTGCTCTGTGCAGCTTTGCTGGTGCAAAGCAGGCCAACACTGACTTAGCAGGTGACTGAAGGATTATTCCTGCTTAGTGGCTCCTTTACACACACTCCGTCATGACTGCTGGGGGTATGGCCTCTGCTACACTAAGCGCTGCTCAGAAATAGCTGAGGATCTGGCCCTGTCTGCTCTTTTAGACACACACAAATGAAACGGGAGGGAGGGAGAAGGAGAAATTCGAGCAATCAAAATCAAATGGCTGCCTAGTGCACTGTGCCCTTCCTCATCACCCGCTGGAACAATTGGTATTTCAGTCCAGCACTGATTTCAAGATGGATCACTGCTGAGTGGCAAATGCTTTCCTCCCATTAAGGGCTGCGTCTTCACCCTGCCCCAGCTCCTGCTGGCCTGTGGATCTGAAGGCAGAGCGGTTATCTTAGTAGGAGATATAGGCCTGCTATTGTGAGGAACTTTCCTGGCTTATACGCTACCCCGGTGAAATGGGCTAGCAAAAGGATCTGAGTCCTCGCTCCCACTTCCTTTACCCAGAGGCCTGCCTGACCTTGAGGGCTCCCCTTCCACTCTCTTACATAGACTCATAGAATATCAGGGTTGGAAGGGACCTCAGGAGGTCATCTAGTCCAATCCCCTGCTCAAAGCAGGACCAATCCCCAGATAGATTTTTGCCCCAGATCCCTAAATGGCCCCCTGAAGGATTTAACTCACAACCCTGGGTTTAGCAGGCCAATGGGTGGCAGAGTCCTCATAACCCCAACAAGGCTGGGCCCAGGATTCCTTGAGGGTGGGGCTCAACTCCCAACCTTGTTGTGGTCACTTAGGGCAGGGACTAGGGTGTCCCCACTCTGGGGTGGTCTCTGCACTGGGTGCTTCCCTGGCCCACTGATCATTACATACAGTTCAAAGCAAATACAATTTATTTAGAAATCAATTAAAAAAAAAAAAAGGAAAACATGGGAAAGGTCAAAGGAAAACCCGTCACCCCGTTCTGTGGCACAGGGACACCACAACCAGCCAGCTCTGGAAAGTAAGGACAGTTCAGTCTGCTCCTCACACGTCCCAGGCCTCCTGCCCAGGCCCCGGCTGTGCTGCAGGGAGGCTGTGGGTCAGACACTTGCTCTGGCGGTGGCCACACGCCCTCAGGCTCTAGGTGGCAGGACCCTTCTTCCCAGCATCAGTTTTTTGCCCCAGATCCCTAAATGGCCCCCTGAGAGTTGGGGTTACGATCCCCCTCCAAGTCTGGCCTGCAAGGCCTCTTGGCTGGGGGCATCTCCCTGCGCTGAACCTGCTGCCCAGGGTCCCCCTCGCTCTGCCCAGCTGCTCCCCGCACCCGGCTCCAGACTGCTCCAGCTCCACTCTGCCTCAGCACTGATGCTGCTGCTCTGCCTCCAGCTCCCTGGGCTGCTTCTCTGGCCCCTCTGGCTCTGGTTGCTGCAGCTCTGCTCCCAGCTTCTCTGGCTTTTGTTATTGCAGCTCTGCTCCCCAGTTCAGATCAGGCTCCTGCTTTCTCCTGAGCTTGACCCCACTCTATGACCCAGGCAGCTCCAGCTCACATGGAGGACGGGGGCCTCCTGCCTCCCTCATTGGCCTGCCTGCCCTGTCAATCAGGCTGACCTTGAGCATTGACCTCTCCCCATTGCCCCTGATTTCCCATTGACCCTCAGTCTCAGGGTCCTGATTTCCCATTGGCCCTTCCCCTTTCTTTTGGCACTGGGAGCTAGCCAGCCAAAAAACCCCACTGAGTTTTAGTAAGGGGCCAACAGTCCCCTTACATTAGGTTAGACAGCTGTACAAGATGCCTAGACTGAGGGAAGGCAGCACCAGAAGGAGTTTGAGGCCACTTTCCTGTCACACTGTAATATTCCTATCGACATAATAAACATAGGGTGCTTTCTGACTGCCTCACTGGGTATGGTGGGTGAGAGCAGAGATGCATCTTCTAGATTTGAAGGCTGGAAGAGACCATTGACCTCCTGAGTAGCCCAGGCCAGAGAACATCACTCAATGATTGCTGCATCAAACTATGATGTGAACTAGAGCAAATCTTTTATCTCTTACTTGCTGTGGAGAGGGGTGACTCAACATTCTCCAGGGTCTCACGTTCGTTTTCTAGTTTCTGTGGATAAAACCATTGTGAGAATTGATTAAAAGTCAGGGACTGAGGCTCACAAGAATATCCAGCCCTGCATGACAAACACACTTTTGGGACACAAGGAAATAAAATGGAGTTGGAGAGAAGGGACATCTCTCATTTCCTGCTAGTCATACTTATTGTGCATCTGCAATAGAAAAATGAATCCCGTACAGAGCTACTAGCCACATCCTTGGCTGTGGCTGGGAACTCCCGGGCTAGGGTTGGAGGTTCAGGGGGAGTTGCCTTGGTGATTTGCCTGGTATGCACCAGTCCCATAGTGACAAGTTAGGGTACTTCGAAGACAGTTCGGATGTTAATATAACGTGAAAGGAAGCCTCAGTCTTATCTCCTGCAGAAGCTGCAGGAGGTCATGTGGAAGAGAAGAGAGGTCATCTGGAAACCGCTATATTGCCTCCACATCATCAGAGAATCCCCTTATACAGAGGTGATCCACCCAGGGCCAGGGGTAAGTAGCCCTAAAGACAGCATTGTCCTGGCAGAGCCAAGGACCAGGGTCAGCTGGATTTTTTTTTATTTTTTTATTTAACGTAACTGATTTCAACCAGTGTAAGCACCTCTAAACTACACACAGGAAAAAACAAAGAGCTGGAAGTACATAGGACCAGAGGGAGCTCAGCATGGCACAGGATCAAGACCTTTTTTGGGACTTTAACTATTCTCCCAAATATACTGATGTGCAAAAATAAGGTAGAGACACAATGTAGAAAGTCACGTACAGTGAAGGTTTAAATGAAAGGCACATGGTTATTTGAGTATATAGGACAAATATTTGTCCTATTTCACATGTGTTGTACAAATAAAGTATAGCTGCTAGGGCGGTGGTTCTCAACTTATTTACCATTGTGGGCCCAGATGCAGCTCTCTGTGTTATGGGGGCTGCATCCACACAATATATCTAGTACCTGTATGGCTCTGAGGCTGTCACAGGGGCTGCAGCAGTGTGCTGATTGGGGCACAGGTTGAGAACCACTACGCTAGGGAGACAGGGTGAATGAAAGGCTCTGTCTTTTTACAACTGCAGCTGCTGCCTTCTCCCAGGCTTGCTGTGTGTATTTGCCCCCCCCACACACACACACACACGCCCTGCGTGAGGTTGTTGCCTGTCGCTGGAACCCTGTGGGGCCCCCTCAGAAGGCTCTAGCCTGTTGCTGGAACCCTGCCCCCCCCCCATGCTGGAACACTGCCGCCTCCCCCCCTCTGGGGAGGTGGCATCTCTGCTTGCCCTCTTTGCACCACACCCCACTTTTTTTGACAAAAGTGGGCATTTCTCCCATTGGCAAGAGCAAACTGATGAAGTCAGCAAGAGTAAACGTGACAAATGCCTCCTTTTGGGGAAAAAAAAAGTCGGGATGGCCAGGACAGGGCTTAAAAAAGGGACTGTCCTGGCCAAAACGGGATGTATGGTCACCCTACCCCTTTCCCTTTAGTTGGGGCCTGAGGTGAGCTCTACAGTCCTCCAGAGGGTCCTCCAGCACAAACAGGGAAGGGAAAACTTGACCATCCTTCTACCCCTAGGCTAAAACACAAGAAGAACCTTGGCGTATACACACACACACACACACATATATAAAGAAAAAAATGATTGATGCCATTTTTAAATATTACAAAAAATCAAGAGTGCACAGGTAAAACAAGTACCCCTTTAATACACAAACATATGGGCAGCTTGGCTGTCTGCATGGAATTATTAGAAGTGCAGGTACTTTCCTCCTGGCATATCTTGAGGTAAAATATAATCACAGTTAAAAAAAAAAAGTCTAAAACCCCCACCTAGACCTAAGACAATACCTAGGTCTTTGTTGAATCTCCTTTGCCTAAGGCAGAAGAAGCAAAGGCCCTGGATCTGTGAGGTGCAACAGAAAAATTAAACCAAAAATGATCAAGACCTGCATCTCATCAAAAAATGTGTATGCTTTCCAAGGGAGCATTTCCAGGGAATACAAGCACCCAAATGATTTTGTTATTGTTGTTTGCTAATCACAGGGAATCATGTTACAGAGCTGAATTCTAATGAAATAACTGCTCCAAGCGGCAGACTATCCCACAGCACATCCTGGGTTTCATTTTAGAGGCCCATGGGCCACCTCAAGGGCTTTTCCTGTGGTAGGCAAACTAGAAGATGTATGCCCCTCACTAACTGCGTCACAATAGCAATTCCTCAACATTCTGCAGTTGTAGGCCCTGATCCTGGCAGTTGCTCCATGTGAGAATAGGGGTCTGTTCACATGGAGAAGCTGGCCAAATCAGTGCCCTAGGCTGAACGGTCGGTGCTGCCTTGAACAAGTTAGAGCAGATCCCGGAACCTTGACAATTACAGACTATTTAGAATGTCATAAATATACAAAAATGAAAACAGACTGATATTTGTAAAAGTCTATTGATCCCAAAATGGTTAAGTGTAAATCTAGTTTGGTTAAAGAATGAACTTTAGTGCCAAGGGGCCAGATAATCCCTTCCATGGGAATTACTTGCATGAGGGACTGGAAAATCTGTGAAGCACCATTCTCAGAGTTTCCCCAGCATCATTTCCTTTGGCGCATTAGAGACATGTAGTGGATTAGTCCCCAGTGCCCACAGATCTTGGAAATCCAGAGATAACAAGGTTATCTGCGTGAAGGCCTTGTGCTTCTGCATTTTCTTGGCACCTCTGGATCTGCAGTGCCAACAGTTCCCCTGCTAGTCAGCAGATGCCCCCAAGACTAAAAGAGAATTCCACAGCACAGAGGGAGGAATTTACTTCAAGGTTGATGGGCAAATGATATGTGAACAGCATCCATCCCTGCAGTACATCACGCTTGGCAGCCGACAAACCCTCCATGTTGAGTTGTAACATGCCTAGAGCTGGACCAATGACATAGAAGTCATCAGGCTGCACGCTGGGGTTGTCAGTGATGACAGTGCTGGGATTCGTTGAGCTGGTGCTCATGGAATTCGGCTTGGTGGTTGGATCATTAGCTTCCCTGACTGCTGTCAGGTACTGGCGGGTGGCGCGACGGGAACGCTGATCCAAGGTCTCTGTGTCGCCAACCAGTATCGCTGGGGCCTTCGTGACAGCCCTTTGCGCAGCTACGGCGCAACACAGACGATGACGCACATTGTCGCTGAATGCCTGCTGACTAGGTTCAGTGGTGGCCTAGAAGAACTGCATCACACCACTGAAGATGCCACCACTCGGCTAGACGACTATGCACACGCTAAATAAATAATCCCTGCAGTCAAATCTCCTCCACTCCCATGGATCCCCAACCCAAACAGTTTCCACTGATGCTGCCATCGTGGCCTTAGGCAGGACTCCTTGCAAGCCTGTGCCTAGAGGATGTGCCGAGGAGGGAGGCGTGCCAGGTGTGGTAGGGGGCAGGGCCACAGAGTAGAGTGCTTCAGAGATTCTGTATGGCACTGCAGCCCACAGGCATTTGGGGATGGGTTGCCTAAGTTGCATTGGGGACCACACTGGACCCCAAAGCAATCCATAATCAGGAGGGCACAAAGATGTCTAAAAGCCAACTTAGCCCCTTCCTGCCCTTGGGATGCACCTGTTTGTGCTGCTTTGCTGAATGATAGTGACACTGAAATTTTTATTTCATAGGCAACTTAAGCTTGTTTAGTTAACCAACTATTACTTTGACATTATGGGATGGTAATCACTCTATCATTATTTCCCCCCTTTAATTTGTTTTAAGGTTCATATAACATTGATATTATAAAATTATTTTATTCTCTTAAAATAATTATAATTATAATTATGATACTCTAATGCTGCACACTGTTCGGCTTCTCACTATAGGAAAAAGATAATGAGTTGGATGCCGAACCCTTCTTGTGTTTTGGGTGAAGTACAGTCACAGAATCATAGAAATGTAGGACTGGAAGGAATGTCAATAGGTCATCTAGTCCAGTCCCCTACATTGAGGCAGGACTAAGTATTAGCTAGACCATCCCTGACAGATGTTTCTCTAGTTGTTCTTAATCTCCAATGATGGAGATTCCACAAACTCCCTATGAAATTTATTCCAATGCTTAACTATCCTTCCAGTTAAGAAGTTATTCCTAATGTCTAATCTATATCTCCCTCGCTGCAGTTTAAACTCATCACTTCTTGTCCTGTCCTCAGTGAGTAAAAAAAAACAATTTATCACCCTCCTCTTTATAACAACCCTGTACATACTTGAAGACTGTTATCATGTCCCCCTTCAGTTGCCTTTTCTCCAGACTAAACAACCCTTTTTTTCCCAATCTTTCCTCATAATTCATGTTTTCCAGAACTGTAATAATTTTTGTTGCTCTCTTCTGGATTTTCTCCAATTTGTCCACATCTTTCCCAAAGTGTGGTGCCCATAACTGAACACAATACTCCAGTTGATGCCTTATTGGTGCTGAGTAGAGTGGAAGAATTACTTCTTGTGTCTTGCTTACAACACTCCTGCTAATGTATCCCAGAATGATGTTCAATTTTCTTGCAACGATATTACATTGTTGACTCTATTTAGTTTGTGATCCACTATAACCCCCAGATCCTTTTCTGCAGTACTCCTTCCTAGACACCCATTTCTCATTTTGTATTTGTGCAATTGATTATTCCTTCCAAAGTGTAATACTTTGCATTTGTCCTTATTGAACTTCATCCTATTTATTTCAGATAATTTCTTCAGTTTGTCAAGATAATTTTTAATTCTAATCTTGTCCTCCAAAGTGCTTGCAACCCCTCCCAGCTTGGTGTCATCTGCAAACTTTATAACTGTACTGTCTATCCCATTATCCCAATCATTTATGAAGGTATTGAATGGAACCAGATGTAGGACAGCTATCTGTGGGATCTCACTTGATACTCCCTTCCAGCTTGACTGTGAGCCATTGATAACTATTCTCTGACCACAGTTTTCCAAGTTGTGCATCCATGTTATAGTAGGATAGTCTAAGGCTATATTGCCCCAGTTTGTTTACGAGAAGGTCATGTGAGACGGTATCAAAAGTTTTACTGAAGTAGAAGTAACTCACATCTACTGCTTCCCCCATGTATAAGGCTTGTTATCCTGTCAAGGGAGGCTATTAAGTTAGTTTGACACAATTTTCTTGACAAATACACATCTTAGGGATCACATGGGTCTCAAACCCCGATCCCCAGGGCTTCGTAAGAGCTAGGTAGTCCCCATCTGACACCTAGTGGTATGCTAGCAGTTTCTAGAATAGCAGCTGAACTCTAGTCCTGAGATCTGATTGGTGAAACAAATCTCACAAAACTAAGTGATTGGGCAACAAAATGGCAAATGAAATTTAATGTGAATAAATGTAAAGTAATGCACATTGGAAAAAATAACCCCAACTATACGTACAATATGATGGGGGCTAATTTCGCTACAACAAATCAGGAAAAAGATCTTGGAGTCATCGTGGATAGTTCTCTGAAGATGTCCACGCAGTGTGCAGAGGCAGTCAAAAAAGCAAACAGGATGTTAGGAATCATTAAAAAGGGGATAGAGAATAAGATGGAGAATATATTATTGCCCTTATATAAATTGATGGTACGCCCACATTTTGAATACTGCATACAGATGTGGTCTCCTCATCTCAAAAAAGATATACTGGCATTAGAAAAAGTTCAGAGAAGGGCAACTAAAACGATTAGGGGTTTGGAACGGGTCCCATATGAGGAGAGATTAAAGAGACTAGGACTTTTCAGAGGAGACTAAGGGGGGATATGATAGAGGTATATAAAATCATGAGTAATGTGGAGAAAGTAGATAAGGAAAAGTTATTTACTTATTCCCATAATATAAGAACTAGGGGTCACCAAATGAAATTAATAGGCAGCAGGTTTAAAACAAATAAAAGGAAGTTCTTCACACAGCGCACAGTCAACTTGTGGAACTCCTTGCCTGAGGAGGTTGTGAAGGCTAGGACTATAACAGCGTTTAAAAGAGAACTGGATACATTCATGGAGGTTAAGTCCATTAATGGCTATTAGCCAGGATGGGTAAGGAATGGTGTCCCTAGACTCTGTTTGTCAGAGGGTGGAGATGGATGGCAGGAGAGAGATCACTTGATCATTACCTGTTAGGTTCACTCCATCTGGGGCACCTGGCATTGGCCACTGTCAGGATACTGGGCTAGATGGACCTTTGGTCTGACCCAGTACGGCCGTTCTTATGAAACCATGCAGATCCTGATTAGTCCCCACACTATATTTAACCCAAGCACAGGAACAGGAAGTTGGCCATGCAACTGTGTTCTCCCTGCTTTAGGGCTGTTTCCCCTGTGATTCCTGCTCTTCGTGCCTGCTGCTGATCATCTGGTAACCTGACCCTGTCTGCCTTCTGATACCTGACTCTCTGTTTGCCTTCTGGCCTGTCTCAGATGCTAACCTCCTGGTACTGGACTTGGCCTAACTCTGACCACTCTGTTGATTGCCTATGTCCTGGTTGTGACACCATGTTGACTGTTACTTATTATCTTCTAGGTGCTTATAAATTGATTGCTTGACTATTTGTTCCAGTACTGTTGTAATGTTTCTTTTTTATCTTTCAGGCATTTCAATTGTTTGCCATTGCCTCTGATGGTGTCCCATTCAGTCTTACTCTTGTGCAAAGCTAAACAATTGAGCCTTGCATTGCATCACCAGCCAGGTTAGGCAGGATGACAAATCCCCTTGCCCCAAAGGGCCATTATCCCCTGGTGACTAATTTCTACTCCAAGTCTATAAAGCAGACTTCTAAGGTAGATACATTATTCCTTCAATATTACCCATGCACACATCTCACAAAGATGCTCACTCTTGACAAGTTACCAGCCTTGTGTAGATCCCTTCCACATTCCTCTCTGTGGGTAAGTGCCCTGTAAGACACATGTGGGGTGCAGTGAGTTTGTCAGGCCTGCGGTGACAGCTGTTTGTGAAGATATGGGGGCCCTTTGCCAAGGGGTGCTGGTGTCACAGTGAGATTGGGGTGGCTGACAGTATGGGGCAGAGCACTGAGGCTGGTGGGGTAGGTAACACTCACTGGGCTGGGGGGCAGGTGGTGCCGGGATGGGGCAGGGGCAGGTACCTGTCAGTCTCCAGCGTTCGGGCCGCACCAGGGCCAGCAGCCTCTTCACCTTAGAGTCTCCCTCACTTGCCCGGGGGCCGCTCCTCCTCTCAGGCTCCCCAGCTGCTGCCGCCGCGGCCACCCGGGAAGACGCAGACCGGGGAGCGCCGCTGCGGAGGAGACACAAGGGGCCGGGCTCGGCTGGGGCCCCGCACCTGCTGGCCAAGAGCAGCAGGAACCGGGCACCACTCGGGGGGAGCCAGGCAGCCTGAGCCCAGGGCGGCGGCTGCCTCCACAGCAGCAGGGGCAGGCGGGGAGCGTAGCCCATCATGGGGCAGGAGAGGCCGCGCTGCTGCTGCTGTTTCCCGGCCCTGCCGGGAGGTGCCTACAACCACTGTCCCCTGCCACCCATGGAGCTGGAGCGCAGGGCCCGGGGCCCAGCCCCACTTGCCGCCCGCTGATAAGGGCCGGGCTGTGGCTTCCTGTTCATCGCCGCAACGCAAGGCCAGGAGCGAACCCAGCCCCCGCCAGCGCTCCCTGCTGCCCCTGCCTGGCTCACGCCTGCAGCCTCCGCTTCCCCCGCTCAGCCCCGCATCACTTTCACGGTAGGGTTACCATAGGTCCGTATTTTCCCAGACATTTTTACATATTTAAAAATTCTTCCCGGATGGCGATTTAACAACTAAAAAGCCGGGCATGTCCGGGAAAATACGGACCTATGGTAACCCTATCCTCATTGAGTAATGATCCTACCTTGTCATAGATCCATAGACTATCAGGGTTGGAAGGGACCTCAGGAGGTCATCTAGTTCAACCCCCTGCTCAAAGCAGGACCAATCCCTTGGTCTTCCTCTTGTTTCTAATGGATTTATAAATATTTTCTTGTTACCCTTTATGTCCCTAGCTAGTTTAATCTTGTTTTGTGTCTTGTCCTTTTTAATTTTGTCTCTACATGCTTATGTTGGTTTTTTTCATGTTCATCCTTTGTAAGTTGACCTACTTTGGTATGAGTCTTTTTTTGAGTTTCAGGTCACTGAAGATCTGCTGGTTAGGAAGTATGGTAAAAGACACCCCCCCCCCCCCCCACCTCCCCCTTCCTCCATCTCCTGTCCCTTTTTTTTCTCTCTCCTTTTATTCATTACAAAAGTGCCAGTTCTCCTGAACTTTTTTTTTTCACCTAGCCTTGCTTCCCATGGGATCTTAAACCTAACAATTCTCTGACTTGGCTAAAGCCTGCCTTCTTGAAATCCATTGTCTTTATTCTGCTGTTTTCCCTTCTACCATTCCTTAGAATCATGAACTCTATCACTTCATGATCACTTTCACCCAAACTGACTTCCACCTTCAAATTTTCAACTAGTTCCTCCTTATTTGTCAGAATCAAATCTAGAAAAGCCTTTCCCCTAGTCACTTTCTCCACCTTCTATAATAAAAAGCTGCTCCAGGCATTCTAAGAACTGGTTGGATAATCCATGCCCTCCTGTATTTTCCTAACAGATGTCTGGGTAGCTGAAGTCCCCCACCATCACGAAGTCCTGTGATTTGCATGATTTTTTAGTTAATAACTATAATTGTCATTGTTATAATAATGATAATTAATATAATTATTTGAAGTTTTACAAAAATATGAATGCTGCATTGTTATCTTACCTTCTCCAGGAGTTTGAGTTTCAGTCGGGTCATGTGATCTACCATGGAAGAGTCTGTCATTGTGGCAATTTTTCAGAGTAATAGGTAGGTAGATGTGGATTACACAGCTAAACTAGGGAGACAGCTTTTATTTTCAGTTATTTTTGTCCTCAAGGATCTTCAAAGAAGCATTTCATTAAAAAGTCTCCTCAGTATGAGTGGGTGACAATAGAAGACAATATATATATTAAAAAAAAAAAAGTTCCCAGGCTCAAATGAATGACTAAGGGCAACACAGATATTCCAAGCACAGCTTTCTTTGCTATTTCTTATTGCAATCTCTTGTGCTGGGGATAGGTCATGGTCGCTGCAATGTTGCTCAGCTTGAAATTGTCACTCCTTTCTTAATTGTTGCTAGCCTTTGCCTCAAAGCGTCACTAAGCCCAGCCCTATGCGTTGCTAGCATGCTCTTATGACTAGCTCTGAGTACAGGCCATGTAGCCTGGTTGCTAAGTTTGTTGTGCCTGTCTACAATCTAAACAACTTATCTCCAGGTTTACATGACTTGCATACCGTATACTGAACTACCGGCACATCAAGTAGAGACAAAAGCAAACTGGACAAAACTATTTGTGGTTTCATAACATGAGGCCAGTGTCGGGGGACCAGATTGCATACATGAGTAAAGGTGGCAGTGCTGTTGTAGCTGTATCGGTCCCATGATATGAGAGAGACAAGGTGGGTGAGGTAATATCTTTTATTGGACCAACTTCTGGTGGTGAGAGAGACAAGCTTACACAGAGCTTGAGAGGAGAGGGTGGCTTTAACCCACCTTCACACCTGTCACGTTATTGACATAAACTGGGACCCTATAGATCATTGTTGCAACCAAGGTCCTGTAGTGGCACCAAATCTGGTATAAAGGAGGTCAAATAAGGTGTCTAAGACAAGATTATGGTTTGCTGGTTATGATTATGCTGTCTATATGTGTGTATCATTTTTGTAGTTGAAGTTATGAATATTGGCTCTATACTGTCTGTATTTCAAAATATGCTATGCTTCTGGATGACACCCCAAACAAGTTGGTGTCAGCTCTGCCTAGCCTGCTTGATGGCCCATTAAGGACCATCAGCTATACGATTGACCCATTGAGGGAAGGCAGATACGCCTTGTGACTCAGCAAAGTATGCAGGGACTTGCCCATGTGACTCCAGACTCCATTTTGCTGTAATTTTCCACAGTAAGAACAAAGAAGTGTTCTTACACCTGGAAAAGACTATAAAAGGCTGATGCCTCATCTCCATCTTGTCTTCAATCCTGCTTCTTACCTCTGGAGGGACTTTGCTACCAATGGAAGCTCTACACAAAGGACTGATGACCCATCCCAGCTGGGGGGATGTACTCCAGAGACTTGATTTGAACCTGCAGTTTATTCTATCACTGCTACAAGCCTAAACCAAGAACTTTGCCATTACTGTATGTAATTGATTCCATTTAACCAATTCTTGCTCTCATCTATATCTTCTTCCTTTATGAATAAACCTTTAGACTTTAGATTCTAAAGGATTGGCAACAGCATGATTTGTGGGTAAGATCTGATTTCTATATTGACCTGGGTCTGGGGCTTGGTCCTTTGCGATCGAGAAAACCTTTTTTCTTTTACTGGGGTATTGGTCTTCATAACCATTTGTTCCCATAACGAGTGGCACTGGTGGTGATACTGGGAAACTGGAGTGTCTAAGGGAATTGCTTGTGTGACTTGTGGTTAGCCAGTGGGACAAAACCAAAGTCCTCTCTGTCTGGCTGGTTTGGTTTGCCTTAGAGGTGGGAAAACCCCAGCCTTCGTCTGTAACTGCCCTGCTTTAAGCAATTTGTCCTGCATTGGCACTCTCAGTTGGGTCCCACCAAGACCAGCATCGTTACAACACCTCACTAATACCGATCCTCCCTGTAGTTGTTGGCATAAGTTAGAGCAGCCCAGGGGCTGGGCCTACTCATGTAAGTAAAGTTAGGGTCTAAGTGAGGTTGCGATGATGATGTATGCTGTGTATACCAAGTCTGCTGCTCCAAGGGATGTTTGAGGGCCCGTTCCAGGGCCCACAGATGGCATTCAGGGGCACAATCCATGGGTCCCCAAGGAATGTTCAGGGGCTCATGCTGGTGACCCGAGATTATTCAGGGCCTGACCCAGTGTGTAGGGGGTGTTCAGGGCCCCTCCATGTCCCCAGGGGCCCACTCAGGTTGCTCCAAGGGTCCATCCCAGCATCTCAAGGAGCATTCAAGGGGTGTTGAAGGGTCACTCCTGCAGCTCCCAGTGTCTGTCCCTGGACCTACAGACAGTGTACAGGAGTCTGTCACAGTGTCCCCAGAAGTAGTCCCCAGTAGTTATTCTGGTGGTTGTTCAGGGGTTCCCAGCAGGTCATCAGCAGGCCATGTCAAGGCCCACAGGGGGTGTTCAGAGGCCCATCCTACCATCAACAAGGCAGGGCAGTCTCTACCATGATGTAACCATTGCAAGGACATCAATTGCATGAAACTGTCTCAATTTTCTCTGCATAATTCAGTGGGCTTGATTCTCCTTTTACAGCAGTGTAAATCAGGAATAACATAATTCATAGATTTTAAGGCCAGAAGGGACCCTTAGATCATCTAATCTGACCTCCTGTATAACACAGGCCATAGAATTTCAACCACTTACCCCATATAGAGCCCAATAACGTGACTAAAGCATAGCTTCCAGAAAGGCACCCAGTTCTGATTTGAAGTCTTGAAGAGAGAGAATCCACCATTTCCCTTGGTAGCTTTGGCAAGTGATTAATCGCTCTCTCTGTTAAAAATTTCACCTTATTTCTAATTTGAATTTGTCTGGCTTTAGCTTCCAGCCCAGTGGTGGGCAACCTGTGGCCCGTCAGGGTGATCTGCTGGCGGGCCACGAGACAGTTTGTTTACATTGACCGTCCACAGGCACGGCCGCCCGCAGCTCCCAGTGGCCGCGGTTTGCTGTTCCCGGCCAATGGGAGCCGCAGGAAGCGGCGTCCAGCATGTCCCTGAAGCCCAGGCCACTTCCCACAGCTCCCATTGGCCGGGAATGGCAAACCATGGCCACTGGGAGCTGCAGGCAGCCGTGTCTGCAGACGGTCAACGTAAATAAACTGTCTCACAGCCCGCCAGCAGATTACCCTGATGGGCCACAGATTGCCCACCACTGCTCCAGCCACTGTACCTCTCTCAGCTAGGTTCAAGAGTCCTTTAGTATCTGTATTCTCTCCCTGATAAGGTACTTATACACCATGATCAGCTCACCTTCTTTTTGATAAGCTAAACAGCTAAATGCTAAAAGTCTCTTAGGCCTGGTCTACACTACGAGTTTAGGTCGACTTTAGCCGCGTTAAATCGAATTAAGCCTTGACACGTTCACACGACGAAGCCCTTTCTTTCGACTTAAAGGGCCCTTTAAACCAGTTTCTTTACACCACCTCCGACGAGGGGATTAGTGATAAAATCGGCCTTAGGGGGTCGGAATTGGGTTAGTGTGGACGGAATTCGACGTTATTGGCCTCCGGGAGCTATCCCACAGTGCTTCATTGTGACCGCTCTGGACAGCACTCTCAACTCAGATGCACTGGCCAGGTAGACAGGAAAAGCCCCGCGAACGTTTGAAATTCATTTCCTGTTTGCTCAGCGTGGAGAGCACAGGTGACCACGCAGAGCTCATCAGCACAGGTAACCGTGATGGAGTCCCAGGATCGCAAAAGAGCTCCAGCATGGACAGAACGGGAGGTTCGGGATCTGCTCGCCATATGGGGAGATGAATCAGTGCTGGCCGAACTCCGAAGCAGTAAACGAAATGGCAAAATATTAGAAAAGGTCTCCAAGGCCATGAAGGACAGAGGCCATAACAGGGACACACAGCAGTGCCGCGTGAAAATTAAGGAGCTAAGGCAAGCCTACCACAAAGCCAGAGAGGCAAACGGAAGGTCCGGGGCTGAGCCGCAAACATGCCGCTTCTACGCGGAGCTGCATGCCATTCTAGGGGGTGCAGCCACCACTACCCCAACCGTGTGCTATGAGTCCCTCACTGGAGAAAGACACAGGGAAGCGGGTTCTGGGGACGAGGAAGATGAGCATGAAGATAATGTAAATAGCTCACAGCAGCAAGGAAGTGGAGAAACCAGTTTCCCCAACAGCCAGGATACGTTTATCACCCTGGACCTGGAACCAGTAACCCTTGAACTCACCCAAGACCCGGAGGGCACACAGGGGACCTCTGGTGAGTGTACCTTTGTAAATATTACACATGGTTTAAAAGCAAGCGTGTTTAATGATTAATGATTAATTTGCCCTGGCAATCGCAGCCAGTACAGCTACTGGAAAAGTCTGTTAACGTGTATGGGGATGGAGCGGAAATCCTCCAGGGACATCTCCAGAAAGCTCTCCTTCATGTACTCCCAAAGCCTTTGCAAAAGGTTTCTGGGGAGGGCTGCCTTATCCCGTCCGCCATGGTAGGACACTTTACCACGCCAGGCCAGTAGCACGTAGTCTGGAATCATTGCATAACAAAGCATGGCAGCGTATGGTCCCGGTGTTTGCTGGCATGCAGACAACATCCATTCCTTATCGCTCTTTGTTATCCTCAGGAGAGTGATATCATTCATGGTCACCTGGTTGAAATGGGGCAATTTTATTAAGGGGACATTCAGAGGTGCCCCTTCCTGCTCTGCGGAACAGAAATATTCCCCGCTGTTAGCCACGCGGTGGGGGGAGGGGTGAAGTGATCATCCCAGAGAATTGGGTGTGGGGGGGAGGGGAATTAGTTGGGTTTGTGCTGCATGTTAACCCTGAAACCGCAGCCCCTCCTTTTACATTGCAAACCCATTTTAAATGGCCAACCCAACGGGTCCTTGGTGTGGTTAATGATAGCAGTACTCTTTGAAACCATCCCCACATGTTAAGAAGGTTAAAAAAGCCAAAAGACTGTGTCTTACCATGGCTGCCTGCAAGCTGAAATCTGTGACCTGGCACTGCGTGAGTGATCTCTCACACCAAACAGGCAGGCCCTCAATATAAGAGGAAAAATGCGACCTTGTAACGAAAGCACATCTGCTGTGTAATGTGAACAGCAAAATGTAACGTGAAAGAGTGTACCCATTGTTCTCTAAAATGTATCTTTTTTAACCACCTCTCCCTTCTCATCCACCAGCTGCAAATGTTTCTCCTTCGCAGAGGCTAGTGAAAATTCGAAAACGTAAGCGAAGGACACGTGATGAAATGTTTACAGAACTACAGACTGCCTCCCACGCTGACAGAGCCCAGCAGAATGCGTGGAGGCAGTCAATGACTGATTATCGAAAAGCCCAATATGAGTGAGAGGAGAGGTGGCGGGCTGAATCGCGGGCTGAGGAGGAGAGGTGGCGGGCTGAATCGCGGGAGGAACAGAGGAAGTTGCGGGCTGAAGATGAGAGGTGGCGTCAGCTTGCACACAGAAAGTAAGAGTCCATGCTCCGTCTGCTGGAGCATCAAACTGATATGCTACAGCGTATGGTTGAGCTGCAGGAAAGGCAGCAGGAGCACAGACCGCCGCTACAGCCCCTGTGTAACCAACAGCCATCCTCCCCAAGTCCCATTGCCTCCTCACCCAGACGCCCAAGAACACGGTGGGGGGGCCTTCGGCCACCCACTCACTCCACCCTAGATGATTTCCATAGCAATAAGTTTTAAAGTTTTAAATTGGAGTGTGTCCTTTTCCTTCCCTCCTCCCCCACCCATCCCGGGCTACCTTTCTAATTATCCCCCTAGTTGTGTGATGAATTAATAAAGAATGCATGAATGTGAAGTAACAATGACTTTATTGCCTCTGCAACTGGTGCTTGAAGGGGGGAGGGTAGGGGAGGGTGGGGTGGTTGGTTTACAGGGAAGTAGATTTAACCAGGTGGGGGGGAGGGGCGGAGGGTTCATCAAGGAGAAACAAACAGAAGTTTCACTCCGTAGCCTGGCCAGTCACAAAACTGGTTTTCAAAGCTTCTCTGATGCGCACAGCGCCATGCTGTGCTGCTCTAACCGCCCTGGTGTCTGGCTGCGCGTAATCAGCGGCCAGGCGATTTGCCTCTACCTCCCACCCCGCCATAAATGTCTCCCCCTTACTCTCACAGATATTGTGGAGCACACAGCAAGCAGCAATAACAATGGGGATATTCTTTTCGCTAAGGTCTGAGCGAGTCAGTAAGCTGCGCCAGCGCGCTTTTAAACGCCCAAATGCACATTCCACCACCATTCGGCACTTGCTCAGCCTGTAGTTGAACAGGTCCTGACTACTGTCCAGGCTGCCTGTGTACGGCTTCATAAGCCATGGCATTAAGGGGTAGGCTGGGTCCCCAAGGATCACGATAGGCATTTCAACATCCCCAACGGTTATTTTCTGGTCCGGGAAGAAAGTCCCTTCCTCCAGCTTTCTAAACAGAGCAGACTGCCTGAAGACGCGAGCATCATGTACCCTTCCCGGCAAGCCCACGTTGATGTCGGTGAAACGTCCCTTGTGATCCACCAGGGCTTGCAGCAGCATTGAAAAGTACCCCTTGCGGTTTATGTAGTCGGCGGCTTGGTGCGCCGGTGCCAAGATAGGGATATGGGTTCCGTCTATGGCCCCACCACAGTTTGGGAATCCCATTGCAGCAAAGCCATCCACTATGGCTTGCACGTTTCCCAGAGTCACTACCCTTGATATCACCAGGTCTCTCATTGCCCTGGCAACTTGGATCACAGCAGCCCCCACAGTAGATTTGCCCACTCCAAATTGATTCCCGACTGACCGGTAGCTGTCTGGCGTTGCAAGCTTCCACAGGGCTATCGCCACTCGCTTCTCCACTGTGAGGGCTGCTCTCATCCTGGTATTCTGGCGCTTCAGGGCAGGGGAAAGCAAGTCACAAAGTTCCATGAAAGTGCCCTTACGCATGCGAAAGTTTCACAGCCACTGGGAATCGTCCCACACCTGCAGCACGATGCGGTCCCACCAGTCTGTGCTTGTTTCCCGGGCCCAGAATCGGTGTTCCACAGCATGAACCTGCCCCATTAACACCATGATTTCCACATTGCTGGGGCCTGTGCCTTGTGAGAGGTCTAGGTCCATGTCCATTTCCTCATCGCTCTCGTCGCCGCGCTGCAATCGCCTCCTCCTCCTCCTCGCCTGGTCCTGGTTTTGCTTTGGCATGTCCTGGCTCTGCATATACTCCAGGACAATGCGCGTGGTGTTCATAGTGCTCATAATTGCCGCGGTGATCTGAGCGGGCTCCATGATCCCAGTGCTAGCTATGGCGTCTGGTCTGAAAAAAGGCGCGAAAGTAGTATCTGACGGACCAGGGGAAGGAGGGAGGGAGGGGCGAGTGACGACATGGCGTACAGGTACAGGGAATTAAAATCAAGAAAGGTGGCTTTGCATCAGGGAGAAACACAAACAACTGTCACACAGAATGCCCCCCCCCCCCAAAGATTGAACTCAAAAGCCTGGGTTTAGCAGGAGGGAGGGGGGAAGCAAATGAATACAGAATAAATCTATTTTTTACATCTTAAGACGACGGTGCAGCATGACTGATAGCCCTTGGCATTTTCTGGGTGCTTGGCAGCAAATACTGGGCGCTTGGCAGTTAGCCTTCAGGTCTATTGCACAATCTGATACCCACTGCAGTATGACAACGATGGATACCAGTCGTAATATACTATCTACTGCCCAAAAGGCAAGGGGTTGCCATATCATAGTTAGGATGTGGGTGAACAGTGCTGTACAGTTTTGGAAGTCTTCTACCATGGAAACCTATAGTTGCTTGCAAATTGCAATGTCTTTAGGGCATTTGTAGCACACAGGGACTGTGTATCAACATACTATTGACTGGGTATATCAGTATTCCAGGGGTGGGCAAACTACAGCCTGTGAGCCGTTTTAAGCCGGCCTGCAAGCTGCACCATGTGGCTCAGCCCTGCTCCGGCTGGGGCGCAGGGCCGGGGACTGCACCACGCAGCTCCCAGAAGCTGTGGCATGGCCCCGCTCTGGCTCCTACACGCTCCAATGGGAGCTACAGGGGCGGTGCCTGCGGATGGGGCATCGTGCAGAGCCGCCTAGCCACACCTCTGCGTAGGAGCCGGAGAAGGGATATACCTCAAGTGGCTCCTGGAAGCAGTGGCAAGTGCTGCTCAGAGCCTGCACCCCCTGAGCCTCTCCCTACGCCCCTACCCCAGCCCTGATCCCCCTCCCACTCTCCAAAGCCCTCGATCCCAGCCCAGAGCTCCCTCCTGCACCCCAAACCTCTCATCCCCAGCCCCACCCCAGCCAAAACCTGCACCCCTTCCTGCACCAGCCCTGATACCCCTCCTGCTCTCTCAACCCCTCAGTCCCAGGCCAGAGCACCCTCCTACACCCCAAACTCCTCATCCCCAGGCCCACCCCCGATCCCACACCCCAACCCCAATTTTGTGGGCATTCATGGCCCACCATACTATTTCTATTCCCCAATGTGGCCCTCGGGCCAAAAAGTTTGCCCACCCCACCCCTGCAGTATTCTCACATACCCCTGAGTCCCAGTTTAGCACCCTCCACTGTAGGCTGATTTTGCTGTGAACCTCTACATCCTGTCACAGGAAAGTTACAAAAGTACCCTTATAACATTCTCAGCACTGCCAAAGAAGTTGATTTTACATTAATTACCAAAAAACCCTCATGAGACCTATTTGTTTATAAACAAATTATTAAATTTTGTATTTTCTTTGCAGCAAATGCATTAATTACTACAGCTCAGGATTTCTGGCTGGTGGCTTCTCGTATGGGGCAGTAGTTTAGGTAGTTGCTTGGACTCTCAAACACATTAATATGTGCTGTTGAATAGTTCATATGTCAACAGTCACAAAAGAGAGAATAGAAAAACAAATACACACCTCATACCACGCTTTTTTGAGGGGCAAACAGGCACTGCACTGTTTTCTCTTGGTTCATTCACAGATCACTGATTAAATAAATTCTAGCCACTGGAAACAATGGCCTAAAATTCTTTCAGATCCACCCAGCTGATCCCTAATGGCAGGGCAATCACAGAGGTGCAACAGAGCAGAATTTGGCCCTATGTGTGTGTGTATTTTTTATATATATATATATATATAGTTTCCCTGTCTTTTCCTATATTCAATACACTAGCAATTTGCTGTTTGTTTTGACCTAGATCAAAACAGTATATAGGAAAGAAAGCAGATTACTGAATTATTGGGCTAATACCCCCCACTGTTCTACCTGGCACAATACTCACAAGTGTCTACCCTCATATGAGGGCTCCCATGGACTTCAGTTAGATTATCCATGTACCTAAGAGCTTTGCCAAATCTAGGTCATAGTGCTATCCATACCGATACCTCTGTCTCTGTACACACAATGAATTCAACCTCTTTCAATGTTTATTAAATTAATGGATGCAAGCAAATCATGGAACAGTTATTGCTCCTCCACATTTCTGTGCCCTTAGTCATCAGCCCTCAGTTTCATGCAGAAAACACAGTAGAGGAATAACACTTCATGAGGAAGCAGAATAAAATAGAAGCAGCACTAGTAGTGAAGTACTAAAACCAGTGGATATGCTTCCTGCTTCATTTAATCAAAATGTACATTTTCTCCCTGAGCTAAGTTCATTATGAAATTATGAGCTCAAAATCAGTTGTGACTAGTTTGTATGTATATATCTTTATATTCTGATTTTTAAAAAACAGGATGTTCTGTCTAAATTTATTATTTACTATTCCTATGAGAGTAATGCCTAAAGGCCCCAACAGAAATCCCAGCCCCATTGTGCTAGGTGCTGTACAAACCCATGAGAGACAGTCGCTGCCACAAAGAGTACAGCCTAATGCCCTGATCGTGCAGATATTTATGCATATGCTTAATTTTATGTGCTGTGAATAGCCCATTGAAGTCAATGGGATTACCCACATTTTAAAAACTAAATACTTGCATAAATCTTAGCGGAAATGGGATCTAAAGATTCTAAACAACATGTGGGAGATTAAAGAGACAGAGAGAAAAGTGACTTGTCCAAGGTCACACAGCAGAGCAGTGGCAAAGCTAGTAAAAGAACAGAGGTCTTATAGATACCAGATCTGTACCCTATGCACTACAGTGGCGTTTCTCAACCTTTTCAGGTGGCAATACCTGATCTGAAAAAAAACCAAAAACCCTGCAACAGTAAAAAATATATCAACGATAGCAAAATGCTAAGTCTGTGTAAGTGTGTTTTGAGAGGTAGAGGTGGGTGCCTGAAATTAGAATGAGCTGGGGGAGCAGAATTTTCTTTGCGTTAGATCGTAATAACATTTTCAATGCTTTCTGACTCTCCTCCCCACAAGTCCTGTCCCACCCGAGGACACTGTTCTATATAGAGTGTGCTGCCTTCCAGCTAAGCTCTGCGTGGACTCTTACGTTTCCAACCTTTGTTAAACAACAGTTCTCAGTTGCTAGTTACAAGGTGCCTATCAGTGACTATCAAAAGGAAGATCATCTCACCCCTGCCACATGCTGGGAAAGGAACAGAACAGGTGCATTTTAAAATTCACGGTATGTCTGCACCATTACGGTAGCATTGGCCAGCACGTGCCTCAAAAATGCTCCCTCACAGCCTACGCAAGGCTGATGGTGGTTGGTAGTGGGGGATGGGCTGGCCGGCCCCAGCCAGAATGGGGGGCAGCTGGAGCAGGGGGGAGAGAACAGAGGGTTCATAGTGCTAGAAGCGCTATCCCTGTGAGGTCCAGGCCCTGAGAGGGAGGACAGGGGATTGGGGGGTGGCATAGTACTAGGAACCTCCTCCCCATTTAGGGTGACCACCTGTCCCTTATTTTAAGGGATGTGCCTTGATCATTTTAAATATTAAACTGAAGTTTATGATAATTGCATTGTATACTTGAGAGAAAAATCCCTGACATGCTAAGGGAAAGAGTGTTTCCCTAAAATGTCACTTAAAATACAGGGCCAGCCCCTATTATGTGGTTGTCCCTTTATTTCCCTCCAACAAAGCTGGGTACCCTAGGGGAGGGGGGGAAGCAGGGAAGGGGAGTTTCCCTAGAGCTAGGAGCCCCTCCCTCTGGGGGTGGGCCAGGCCCTCAGGAGAAGGTCCACAGAGCTAGGGGGCAGGGTGGGGGGGTCCATAGAGCTAGGAGCCCCTCCCCTTGGGGGCGGGGTGGGGGGCATAGAGCTAGGAGCCCCTCCCTGTGGGGGTGGGCCAGGCCCTCAGGAGAAGGTCCATGGAGCTAGGGGGCAGGATGGGGCCAGTAGGGGCTCCATAGAGCTAGGGGGCAGGGCCGGAGGGGGCCCCAGAGCTAGGAACTCCGCCCGGCGGGGAAGCCCCGCGGTCCCCGCCCGTCTCGGGACGCACGCAGCCCACGCGAGCAGCGCAGCAGCAGACGCTCCCCCTGCCCTGCCCCCAGACGGAGGGACTAGCGCGAAGCGCCTCACGCCTGGCCCTGGGGGCGGAGATCCCCTCACTATCCCAGCTCCTGACTGGCCGGTTCGGTTTTCCCGGGGCTCAGGCCTCCCACTCGTGATTGGCTAGCTCCGCTGTGGGGGCGGGCCCTAGCCTGCATCCCTTTGAACTAACCATCCACGCCGCCGTAGCGCCGCGGTGGGAGGAGCTTCTTCATTGGCGCTTCCGTTGGCGGGGGCGGGAGCTGCAGAGGGAGAATACCAGCCCCCTCTGTCAATTCCAATAATCCGTTAGTGCGAATGGGCACAGTGCCATGCACACCGCAC
>NW_020664742.1:449154-712080 GCF_002925995.2 Terrapene triunguis | reverse complement strand
CGTCGGCAGCGTGCCCCGTTCTTCGGGCTCACGCCTCTCGGCCACCCCGACCCTCCTCCTGACCCAGCCATGGACGAGGAGAGGAGGCGGAAGCTGGAGGCCGGTAGAGCCAAGGTGATACTAGAACTCCCCTTCCCCCTCTCCCGGGGGGCTGGCTCGGGCTGGGGGGCTGGGACTGCTGGGTTTCTTCTCAGCCCCGCGAGGGGCGGGGGGGTCCGATTCCCGGGGGGGGGGGGGGGAGTGGGTTAAGGGGGGTAGATGAGCTGCTGGGCTCCTGTGTTTCCCCAGCCTGGGGGGCGGGGAGCGTGGGTTAGGTGGGCAGCGCGACACCTGCGCTCTTTTCCCAGCCCTGCTGCTGATTTGCTGTGTGACTCTGGGCTACTTTCCTGTGCTTCACTTCCCCCCCCCCCCCCCGCCGTGGCCCCCCCCCCCCCCCGTGTGCTGTGTGGGGTAGAGTCCTGACGACACCACTGTGGCAGGCCGAGACCCCGGGATGGGGCTGTGGGCTGTTTAATGTCGGTTTTGTGACATGGTAACAGCCCTGATCTGAGCCTGAACTCTCCAGTCAAACAGATGACCGTTAACGGCGTGAGGTGAGGGTGTCATAGCTGGTATCATAAATGTGCACAGTGCTTCACAAACAAAAACAAGGCTGTTGCCCTGAGAAACTTGTAGCCAAGAGCCAGTCCTGCAATGAGCTCTGTGCAGAAATATCCCTTGTTGGGGCTAAGTCATACAACACTAAGTTTTGGGATCTAAAACACCAAAATCCATGTAAATGAAAATGTGTTGTTTATTTATGGATTGGCCCTGGATTCTGATGGCCTTTCACTTTCCTATAAATTGCAAACTGAGGATAACTGAAGAGGGCATGCAGTGGATATTTAGTGAGTTGCACCACTGTATAAATCAATTAATGTTGCATGTGTGCACATCTTATGTACTTACTTAAGTGTAACTAGGTCAAAATGATTAATTTTATACATAGTCAGTGAGGGTTCTCCTGAATTCCAGCTGGGAGTATCTGAAATGCTTGTCTTGCTGAATGTCATGTCTGATGCAGGGATATTGGGAAACAATCTACCTTGGAAATCAACTTAAAAGTTACACTCAAGGTTGGGAATTTTGTTAGCACCAGCATCTGTTTTTTTCATTTGGCTCACTTAAAAATTGCTGCTTTGTTTTAACATTTTAATCTTAAATGCAGGTTCTAAATGGTTTCAGTGTAAGAAAATAATTGTTTCAGAAGCTGTGTAACCAGAGAAGTGAAAGTCTTAATTTGGTGGCTTTGGAGGGTTCTCAGGGGTCAAAGAGATCAGAGTTCAGAATAGTGGTATGAACCCAAAATATGAGTTACATTTTCTGCTGCTTAAATAACTGATAAACTCTAGTGGCATGTCAGGGTCAGTGTAAGGATGATTCTTTTTTAAGACTCAGACTTCATTTACTTGGAAGTAGATTGATACTTGAGAAGTTGAGATTATCATTATAGGTACTGGGAAACATTTTTTTTTTCATTCCACTCTTAGGACAGAATAAATGTTTACTCATATGTACAAGGTTAGTAGTGTTATGGTCAGTGGAACCTCCCATGTGTTTAGAAATGTACAGCATTAGGGCCCGAGAATGTAAGCGTCTCACTGCAGTTACTGTTGTCTTTGACTTGTACCGTGCTGAGCACCTTGTTGGTACCCAACAAATAAATAGCACTATTTGGAAAAAAATCACATGTGCTTTACATTGATAAAACTTGATCATTTTCATAAATGTTGATATGACCAGTCACTGTGTCTGTTTTTGTGGACTGTCTTTGGTCTCCAAGTAGAAAAATATGATGTTGAAATGATAACAGAAGCCACTGTGATCCAGCACATAGGACAGTAGACTGGGCATCTAGTTGTGGGTTGGCTGTCTACCTGCTGCATAACTTCAAACTGGTCTTAAGTTACTAAATTTGATGTATTGTGATTTGGTATCAGCGGCTGTAGCTCTTTAGCCAGTGAGAATATGAAATTCTAATTTGACAGATTTAACTTTGTATTTCAGAATCAGAGAGACATGGTGGGTGAGGTAATATCTTTTATTGGACAAACTTCTGTTGGTGAAAGGACTAGCTTTCAAGCTACCCAGAGTTCTTCTTTCAGAAGGAGGCATTTTGACAAAGGGAGTTTATATTTAATGATTTTGTTTATATCAGAGAGTAAAAATGATAGTCATCATTAGTCCCTCACACATGAACAATTCCATCATATACATGGTGGGAAATAAAAGTAGATTCATTTGAATCACTGTGGATAAAATGTAGAAAAAAAATCACTTAAATATCAGTTTTATCTTTTTACCACTACTTACATGTAGATCTGACCTGTGACTTGACCTAACACTCTTGTATGTTTCGCTTGGCTACATTATACAGAGCATAGTACATGAGGTGTGAGCGGGATTTTGTTAAAACTTTCCTTGTATTAAGTCCCCTACTAGTACAGTATCTGGCTATAGGAAGAAAAATGTGGTATTCTAGTATAAGAAGCAAACTGTTCCCACCTGTTGGACAGCTGTCACTTTGCCATCTCCAAATCAGTGGGGGCTTAAATTATATTTAAAGCTCCATGCTGTGCCAGTGTTGCATCTTAGAGTTCTTTAGTTTAGTTTTAAATGTTTAGTTTTTGTAGGCTAATTAGTTACATTACACTACATAAAAATTCAAATATAGGTAAAAAGCAGAGCTACTGTTATATCTCTAATACTCAGGTGAAATATTTTATTGCATTTAATATTTATTTGTCACCCTTCCCCTATCTTAGCACTCTCATTCTGAGGAAGCTTAATATCCTGATGTTGCCTGTTCTGAACCTAAAAGAAACATTAACTAGGTTTCTGGAAACATATCTGTAGGTCAAATATGGGCCTTAATCCTGAAAGTTCTGTGTGAGAAGACCACTGTAGACTTCCATTAACATCAATGGGGCCCCGCATGGGAGTCTGCCAAGGTGGAACAACTTGCATGATTCAAACCATGGTTAGAAGAAGAAGCAATACTGCCAACCCTGAACATTAAAAAATCTTGAGTCAGCCCTCCCTGCCTTTCCTGAAGTCATGAGATTGGTTTAAAAATTGAGATTTAAAAAATAAATTTGAGTTATTTATTTGCCTTCTGGTGTTTGTGCCTTTTAGGGTTCATATTTTCAAACTTTTCTCTGCATCCATGTGGGGTAGAAACTTAAATAAATTAAAATAAAGAGAGAGAGAGATGAGGTTCTCACATAGTCACATTACTCCAGGAGCTGGCATATCATGGAAATTGCCAATTATTATGAGACCTGCAATAAAATTATATGAACAAGTTACTCTACTCCCTGCAGATGTAAAAAGGACCTGAAATATTCCATTATGTTTTTTGGTTGTCTCTTGGGGATTTCCAATTTTCTATAGAACGAGGTGAGGAAAAAAATCTACTTTGCATCAACCAATGCCTGTATCAGAGAAATTGATTTTAAAATACCAACAGTAAGGAATTGCAATACACTACTTGTGAAATATCCTCCTTTTTATCAGGCCTTTATGCTTGTTTTTGTAAACATATCTTAGACAGCTTATCTGTATCTAGCCATCGCCACCATAGATCCTAAAAATTCTCAAGAAAATGTCCAAGATACTGTCATTATTAAATGGAAGTGAAAACAGAACCAAAGAGGGAATTGTCCGAGTTCAAGAGAAGTTACACTTGATCCAGCTCTTGTTGAGCAGTCTGAGAAAGTAATATGGTGGGATTCAGTCATAGCTGAGTTATTAGAGCAGTGTAATTTACAAAGGAATTAAGAATATAACAAGAATGGCCATATTGGGTCAGACCAAAGGTTCATCCAGCCTAGTATCCTGTCTTTTGACAGTGGCCAATGCCAGATGCCCCAGAGGGAATGAACAGAACAGGTAATCACAGAATATCAGGGTTGGAAGGGACCTCAGGAGGTCATCTAGTCCAACCCCCTGCTCAAAGCAGGGCCAATCCCCAGACAGATTTTTGCCCCAGATCCCTAGATGGCCCCCTCAAGGATTGAGCTCACAACCCTGAGTTTAGGAGGCCAGTGCTCAAACCACTGAGCTATCCCTCCATTCCCTGTTGCTCATTCCTAGCTTCTGGCAAACAGAAGCCATCCCTGCCAATCCTGGCTAATAGCCATTGATGGACCTATCCTCCATGAATTTATCTAGTTCTTTTTTGAACCCTGTTATAGTCATGGCCTTCACAACATCCCCTGGCAAAGAGTTGCACAGGTTGACTGTGCGTTGTGTGAAGAAATACTTCCTTTTGTTTGTTTGAAACCTGCTGCCTATTAATTTCATTTGGTGACCCCTAGTTCTTGTGTTATGTGAAGGAGTAAATAACACTTCCTTATTTACTTTCTCCACACCAGTCATGATTTTATAGACCTCTGTCATATCCCCCCTTAGTCATTTCTTTTCCAAGCTGAATAGTCCCAGTCTTATTACTCTCTCCTCATACAGAAGCCGTTCCATACCCCTAATCATTTTTGTTGCAGTTTTCTGTACCTTTTCCAATTCCAATACATCTTTTTTGAGATAGGGCGACCACATCTACACGCAGTATTGACGGTGTGGGCATACCGTGGATTTATTTGAGGCAATATGATATTTTCTGTCTTCTTATCTATCCCTTTCTTAATGATGCCCAACATTGTTTGCTTTTTTGACTGCTGCTGCACACTGAGTGGATGTTTTCCAGAGAACTATCCACAGTGACTCCAAGATCTTTCTTGAGTGGTAACAGCTAATTTAGACCCCATCATTTTATATGTATAGCTGGGATTATATTTTCCAATGTGCATTACTTTGCATTTATCAACATTGAATTTCATCTGCCATTTTGGCTCCAAGACACCCAGTTTTGTGAGATCCCTTGGTAACTCTTCGTAGTCAGCATTGGACTTAACTATCTTCAGTATTTTTGTATCATCTGCAAATTTTGCCACCTCTCTGGGTACCCCTTTTTCCAGATAATTTATGAATGTGTTGAACAGCACTGGTCCCAGTACAGTCCCTTGGGGGACAGCACTGTTTACCTCTCTCCATTCTGAAAACTGACCATTTATTCCTACCCCCTGTTTCCTATCTTTTAACCAGTTACTGATCCATGAGAGGACCTTCCCTCTTATCCCACGACAGCTTACTTTGCTTAAGAGCCTTTGGTGAGGGACCTTGTCAAAGGCTTTCTGAAAATCTAAGTACACTATATCCACTGGATCACTCTTGTCCACATGCTTGTTGACCCCCCTCAGAGAATTCTAGTAGATTAGTGAGGCATGATTTCCCTTTACAAAAACCATGTTGACAGGTTTCAGAGTAGCAGCTGTGTTAGGCTGTATCCGTAAAAAGAACAGGAGTACTTGTGGCACCTTAGAGACTAACAAATTTATTTGAGCATAAGCTTTCTTTTCTGTATGTATATGTGTGTGTGTGTGTGTGTATATGTGTGTGTGTGTGTGTGTATGTGTGTGTATATATATATATATACATACATACACTCATTATACATTCTATGCATCCGATTAAGTGGGCTGTAGCCCACGAAAGCTTATGCTCAAATAAATTTGTTAGTCTCTAAAAAAAACATGTTGACTCCCCAACAAATTATGTTAATCTATGTGTCTGACAATTTTGTTCTTCACTGTAGTTTCAATCAGTTTGCCCTGTATTGAAGTCAGGCTTACCAGCTGGAATCACCTCTGGAACTAGGTTCCCTGTAAGCCACGTGGCCGCGCAGAAGCCTATTTAGCACCGTGCAGGCACTCAGGGAACCCGCCCAGGGACCGGCCGGGCCGGCAGGGGTGCCCCTTCCCCGCCCCAACCTAGCTTGGCCCTGCTGCGGCTGGGGCACCCAGCCCTGCCACAGTCCGGACCTGCAATGGCTGGGGCGCCCGGCCGGGGCGCCCAGCTCTGCCGTGGCTGGGGTGGCGCAGTCTGGCCACAGAGCTGCTGTGGTGGGGAGAGGCGCCTCTCCCCCACAGCCCAGGTGCTGTTGCGGTGAGAGAGAGCTGGGGAGAGTCCTCTCTGCCCACTGTAGCCCCGGAGCACCCTCCTGCACCCCAAACTCCTCATCCCTGGCCCCACCCCAGAGCCCGCACCCCCAGATGGAGCCCTCACACCCCTGTCCCCCAACCCTCTGCCCTGAGCCCCCCATCCCTGCACCCCCAGCCAGAGCCCTCACCCCCTGCATTGAACCCTCTGCCCTGGCCCTGAGCCCCTCATCCCCGGCCCCACCCCAGGGCCCGCACTACCACCACATGAATTTTTAGGGAGGTGGTAGAATCTCCATCCTTAGAAGTTTTTAAGGCCCAGCTTGACAAAGCCTTGGCTGGGATGATTTAGTTGGTGTTGGTCCTGCTTTGAGCAGGGGATTGGACTAGATACCTCCTGAGGTCCCTTCCAACCCTGATATTCTATGATTCTATGAAGGTGCACATCCCCTCCATATTGGTGCACGTAACAAAACTGATTCCGCACATGGGTGGGAAAAATTAGAGAGAACACTGCTCTGGAGCCCTTTTTAATTGGCATCACATTAGTGATGTAATTAGATGTAATTGGCTTCACATTAGTTCTCCTCCAGTCATTTGATACAGAAGCTGATTGAAATGATATGTTACAGACTACAGTTAGTAGTTCTGAAGAAACTCAGATGTGAAATTGCAGAACTCTTGGGTGAATACCATCTGGTCCTGGTGACTTATTACCGTTTAGTTTATCAATTTGGTCCAAAAGCTCCTCTAATGACACCTCAATCTGGGACAGTTTCTCAGATTTGTCACCTAAAAAGAATGGCTCAGGATTGAGAATCTCCCTCACATCCTCAGTCGTGAAGACCGATGCAAAGAATTCATTTAGTTTCTTGGCAATGGCCTTATCATCCTTGAGTGCTCCTTTAGCATCTCCATCATCCAGTGGCCCCACTGGGTGTTTAGCAGGCTTCCTGCTTCTGAATTTTTTTGCTATTACTTTTTGAGTCTTTAGCTAGCTGTTTTTCAAATTCTTTTTTGGCCTTCCTAATTATATTTGTACACTTCATTTGCCAGAGTTTATGCTCCTTTCTATTTTCCTCACTAGGATTTAACTTTCACTTTTTAAAGGATGTCTTTTTGTCTCTTACTGCTTCTTTTACTTTGTTTAGCCATGGTGGCACTTTTTTGGTTTCTTACTATGTTTTTTAATTTGGGGTAAACATTTAATTTGAGCCTCTATTATCGTGTCTTTAAAAAGTTTCCACGCAGCTTGGAGGGATTTCACTTTTGGTGCTGTACCTTTTAATTTCTGTTTCACTAACTTCCTCATTTTTGTGTAGTCCCCCTTTCTGAAATTAAATGCTACGTTGTGGAGCTGCTGTGGTGTTTTCCCCGCCATAGGAATGTTAAATTTAATTATATTATGGTCACTATTACCAAGCGGTCCAGCTATATTCACCTCTTGGGCCAGATCCTGTGCTCCACTTAAGACTAAATCAAGAATTGCCTCTCCTCTTGTGGACTACCTGCTCCAAGAAGCAGTCATTTAAAGTGTCAAGAAACATTATCTCTGCATCCCGTCCTCAGGTGACATGTACCCAGTCAATATGGGGATAGTTGAAATCCCCCTTTTTTATTTTAATAGCCTCTCTAATCTCCCTGAGCATTTCCCAGTCACTATCACTATCCTGGTCAGGTGGTTGGTTATTACTATTATATCCCTACCGCTATATTCTTATTATTCGAGCATGGAATTACTATCCATAGAAATTTTATGGTACAGTTTAGTTCATTTAAGATTTTTACTTCATTTGATTCTATGCTTTCTTTCACATACAGTGCCACTCCCCCACCAGCATGACCTGTTCTGTCCTTCCGATATATTTTGTACCCTGGTATTACTGTGTCTCATTGATTATCCTCATTCCACTAAATTTCTGTGATGCCTATTATATCAATATCCTTGTTTAATACGAGGCACTCTAGTTCACCCATCTTATTATTTTGACTCCTAGCATTAGTATATAAGCACTTTAAAAACTTGTCACTTTTTAGCTGTCTGCCATTACATAATATAATTGAATGGTACTTTTTTTCATTTGACTTTTTCTCATCAGATCCTACCTGTATTTTATTATCTTCCATCCTCTCCTCCTTAATGGAGATTCTCTATGTCCTAGTTATAGATCCTCCCAAAAGGGATGTCTCTGTCCAAACCATGTGCTCCTCCGCACCTGTCGGCTCTCCCCCCAGCCCTTAGTTTAAAAACTGCTCAACAACCTTTTTAATTTAAAGTGCCAGCAATCTGGTTCCATTTTGGTTTAGGTGGAGCCCATCCTTCCTGTATAGGCTCCCCCTTTCCCCAAAGTTCCCCCAGTTCCGAATAAATCTAAACCCCTCCTCCCCACACCATCATCTCATCCATGCATTGAGACCCTGCGGTTCTGCCTGTTCAACTGCCTCTGTGCATGGAACTGGAAACGTTTCAGAGAATGCTACCATGGAAGTCCTGGACTTGAATCTCTTACCTAGCAGTCTAAATTTGGCCCCCCGGACCTCTCTCCTGTCCTTTCCTATGTCACTCATACCTACATGTACCACGACCACCAGCTCTTCCACAGCACTATGCGTAAGTCTATCTAGATGTCTTGAGAGATCCGCAACCTTTGCACCAGGGAGGCAAGTCACCATGCGGTTCTCCCGGTCATCACAAACCCAGCTATCTATGTTTTTAATGATCGAATTGCCCATTACTAATACCTGTCTCTTTCTAATAATTGGAGTTCCCTCCCGTGGAGAGGTATCCTCAGTGTGAGAGGATACCACAACATCATCTGGAAGGAGGGTTCCAACTATGGGATTGTTTCCCTCTGCTCCAGTTGGTGGTTCTCCATCCTCCGCAACAGCACAGAGGCTGTCAGTCCAGGGGTGGGACCGTTCTACTGTGTATCGGAAAGTCTCAAGCATAGTACTTTCGTCATTGAAGCCACCAATCAGTGTCCTGAAGCAAAAAGTCACAGAATTTGTAAAATGTCTAGTCAACTTTCATTTTGTATTGGTAGACTCTGCTCAACCTCTAAATCTATTTTCTGCAGGTCAGTCCCGCTCCCTGCTTTTTAACTATGATTATATTTCTAGGATATCTAAACATTCTTTCCTGAAGGTAATTACACCTCTACCCCGATATAACGTGACCCGATATAACACGGTAAAGCAGCGCTCCGGGGGGGGGCAGGGCTGCGCATTCTGGTGGATCAAAGCAAGTTCGATATAATGCGGTTTCATCTATAACATGGTAAGATTTTTTGGCTCCCGAGGACAGTGTTATATCGAGGTAGAGGTGTATTTTCATAGTCTTCACAGGATAGAATGGCTTTTCAGAGTGCAGAGCAGGCTCCTTTACCCAATTCATACACAGCTGGTTATATTTCAAGTGTAAGTCTGGAAAGCTGTCTGTCCAGAAGAGTGAGGGGAGGAAGGCATGCAAAACTTCTTGGTCTCATCTTCACTGCATAGTTAACTTGAGTTACTTGCACTTGAGTTAACTCCTCTCAAGTTACCCTAGCTCACATGAGAGCAGCCACACTGCAAAATAATACTTGAGCTGCACAGAGTGGTTGTTTTAGCAGCTGATGAGTTGTGCTAACTTGATCTTTAGTGTCTACCCTCTGATTGGCCAGCCAACTCGAATTAAAACCACCGCCATGCTTGATTTCAAGGTTTTTATGTGTGCATGGAACTTGAGTTAGCTTTACAGTGAGGATAAGCATTCAAAGGTGCACATCAACGTGGTGAGGCTTGCAACCTCCAATCCCTAGTCTGCATGTAGACCTAAAGTGATGGAAAAAGATAGGTTTTCTCCTCTCCACTTTGGGGCAGGTGGCACTCAAGCTAAAACCCCAGCTCTGGGAAAGGAAGTATGCTGCCCATACCTAATGACCTCACTAGAGTCTATCTGCCCCCAATAGACACAGAAAGGCTCTCTGCAATGTGTGTTGTCTGCATAGGAGGAGGGGGTGGAGTTGCAGTAGACAGGGATGGTTGCAGTGTCATTCCTACATATCCACAGAAGATGCTTGCAAAAAGTTCACACAATGCCAGGCTATATTAACTTCTCTGCATATACTGCCCACTTCTGCTCCACCTACATCCCATTCTAGGAAGAGGAGAGTTCTAGGTAGTATTGAGCTATGCTACTGGGGAAGAGGAGTGAGCTGCCAGAGTAGGGTGACCAGACAGCAAATGTGAAAAATTGGGACAGGAGGTGGGGGTAATAGGAGCCTATATAAGAAAAAGACCCAAAAATCGGGACTGTCCCCATAAAATCAGGACATCTGGTCACCCTATGCCAGAGGGGTGCAGGGTTGTGGTTTACTGCGGATCACAGGAGTTCTGCTGTTGGGGGGAGAGGGTGCTGGGTAAAGATGAAATGCCATCCTCCTGAGAGAATGATGGAAGGTTATCAACTCAAGGAAGTCTTGGTCTAGAGCAGGGGCGGGCATACTACAGCCCGTCGGACCCTATTATCTGCTGGGGAGCAGGGTCAGGGGCTTGCCCTGCTCCGTACTGCAGCCAGGAAGTGAGTTCGGGGGTTTTCTGCGCGGCTCCTGGAAGTAGCGGCATGTCCCCCCTCCGGCTTCTACGCGTACGGGCATCCAGGGCCAGGGGGCTCCGCATGCAGCCCCCACCCCAAGCGCTGCCCCCCCGCAACTCCCATTGGCTGGGAACCGTGGCCAATGGGAGCTGCAGGGGCAGCGGCTGCAGACACTGATGCAGAGCTACCCGGTGCCGCAGAGGGGGCGGGGTGGATGCCGCTGCTTCTGGGAACTGTGGGGGCGGCACCTGCGTATGGGGTAGCGTGCAGAGCCGCTTGGCCATGCCTCCATGTAGAAGCCGGAGGGGGGACATGCCACTGCTTCTGGTAAGTGCCGCCTGGAGCCTGTACCGCCGAGCCCCTCCCCTGCACCCCAACCCTGTGCCCTAGCCCTGATCCCCATCCCGCCCTCTGAACCCCTTGGTCTCAGCCCAGAACATCCTCCTGCACCCCAAACCCATCATCTCCAGCCCCACCTCAGAGCCTGCACACCCAGACAGAGCCCTCAATGCTCCCGTGCCCCTCCCCCAGCCCTAATCCCAATCCACCCTCCATACCCCTCAGTCCTAGCCTGGAGCACCCTCCTGCACCCCAAACCCCCCAGCCCAGAGCCCACATGCCCAGCCGGAGCCCTCCCCTGCCCCTCCCACATCCCAAGCCCCTGCCCCAGTCCAGAGCCCCCTCCCACACCCTGAACTCCTCATTTCTGTCCCCACCCCAGAGCCCTCACCCCCTCCTGCACCCCAACCCCCAATTTCGTGAGCATTCATGGCCCGTCATACAATTTCTATACCCAGATGTGGCCCTCGGACCAAAAAGTTTGCCCACTGCTGGTCTAGAGGTTTTCCTGGGTTTTTAATAGAAAGGCAGCCATTTGATTAGATTTGTATTCCAGCATGTATATCTTCAGCATCCTGTTCTTGTGGCTGAGGGAACAGCAACCAACTGTAACCTGGTTTTAAACTTCTCTAATAGCATCTCCCTAAAACACAAGGATTTCCCCAGGAATTGCAGGGAATGTAACAAACAAGCAATTCAGGCTCCTGGACTCAAGAATTAAAATCATCTTACAGCATTAAAATATACCAACTTACAGCACTAGTATTGCAAGTAATCTTAGTCATCACCAAAGTCCAGATCCTTGGATTCCAAGAATAATGCCAAAGTTACTTAAGATGTATTGCTATCATAGCAGAATACTTTTAATTTTGAAAACACACACAGTTAATACTTTGATAAATATAGTCTATTAAGTGTGATGGAAAGATTCAGTAGTATCACAGAAGTCTAAAAAGGAGCGTCAAATAAGCTTAAACAAGTGAAAGGGAAAGTCTGCTATAACAAAGGTCCTGTGTATTCAGTGGCTCCATGGCAACAGCATTTGCTGTGGAATTCACTACTTGCTGTAGAATTCTGCAAATTGCATTATTCTTAAAAAATTATATTTCTAGCACCCCTGGATACAAAGGTAACCTTGAACTGGATGTAAACTGGTGCAACACTTTCTTTGGGTATGTGTACACTACAGAGACCATACTGGCATAGGTACGTTGCTGTAGGGATGCTGGCATAACTCTGTAGTGTAGCTGCAGCCTGCATAAATGGAAGGGGTTTTCCATTAGTGTAAGAATACCGCCTCCCCGAGCAACTGTAGGTACATCGACAGAAGCATTCTTTCCATTATGTAGCTGCATCTATATTGGGAGTTAGGTCAGCTTCGCTACATTGGTCAGAGGTGTAGATTTTTCACATTGCTGACTGATGGAGCTGTGTTGACTTAAGTTTTGTGTGGACCAGACCTTCTTGTGGGCTAGCCTACCCTTACAATGCTACAGCAGGATAGCTACAGCAGTGCCAATGTAGCGCTTCAGCATAGCCATTCACTACAGCAACGGAAGGGACTTTCCCAGTGCTAGAGTGACTCCACCTTCCCGAAAGGCAGTAGCTATGTCGATGGAAGAATTCTTCCATCTACGTAGGGCTGTCTACAACGGGGGTTAGGTTGGCCTAACTACAGGGCTCAAGAGTGTGGCTTTTTCACGCTTCTGAACGACATGGCTGGGTTGGCTTAACTTTTGAATGTAGACCTGGCCAGTAGTTTGCAGACCACCTGAAGTAATAGCTCAGAGGTGAACTGCCCCATTCGTCTTAATTAGTTAACTTTGAAAATTCAAGATGACAACATTTGGCATTTAAAATGCGGGGAGAATATAAAACAAACACATTTAATATCAAATACAGGAACTACTGTTATGATTGAATTATTCATTTGCATAGTGGATTTAAAAAACTCATTATTAAAATGTATCTAAAACTGCCACTGAACTTTGAGAATTTTCATCAGAGTGCCAAAGAATCAAGGATCCTTGTAGCAGAATTTCCCGCTTGCTGCAGAGTATGCAGGGCCTTGGCTATGTTCTTATGTTTCTACTAGCAAATTTAATCCAGTTAGTAACTGAAAAAACAATAACACAGGTCTTGGCTCCACTGGCACTTTATACTGCAATAAAGCCTCCCAGAGCGCTCTACCTTACTCCCCGTCCACACTGGCATGGCACGTAGAGCGCTCTGATTCCCTGGCTAGAGCACTCCTGGTACTCCACCTCCACGAGAGGGATAACGGCTGTTGCTTATTGGCTGAGACGCCCCATGGCCAGTGTAAATGGGGAGTTAAATTACAGTGTTCTGATTGACCTCTGGAAACATCCCATAATCCCCTTAAGTCAAGTGGCCTCTCTTCTCTTTGTTGTGAAATCGGCTGAGGAATGCGGAAGTGCCTTTTCAGAGCTCCATTTCAGACAGCGGCTGCTTATCTGCAATGGGGCAAAGCAAACGTTTACTGAGTGAGTGAGAGGCAGGGGGGCTAGGGGGATCTGAACTTACAAGATAGCGTGCTGACACACTCTCAGCACTCCAAAAACCTACTCTCTCTCCCCCCACATATAAACAAGACACTCCACCCCACCCCCTCATTTGAAAAGCATGATGCAGCCACTTGAACGCTGGGATAGCTGCCCATAATGCACCGCTCCCAATGCCGCTGCAAGTGCCGCAAATGTGGCCACGCCAGTGCACTTGCAGCTGTCAGTGTGGACAGACTGGAGCGCTTTCCGTAGTGTGCTCTCCAAAGGCTGGTTTAACCCAAAGCGCTCTACAGCTGCAAGTGTAGCCATGGCCTAAGCTAATTTGTTTGATTTACACTTTGAGGCCCCGTCTACACTGGCAAGTTTGTGCACAGAAAGCAACTTTGAGCGCTGTAACTCCTGAGGTGTAAACACTGCCAAGCCACTTAGTGCACAGAAACTGCGCAGATGCAGCGCTCTAAAAAAAATCACCCCGATGAGAGGCGTACAGCTTTCTGCGCCAGGGCTACAGTGCTGCGGTGGCAGTGTAGACATGGTGATGATTACAGTGCTGTGATTGGCCTCCAGGAGGTGTCCCACAATGTCTGTTCTCACCTCTCTGGCCATCAGTTTGAACTCTACTGCCCTGCCCTCAGGTGACCAACCGTCAGCCCCACCCCATACATTCCTTTGCAAATTTGAAAGTCCCCTTCCTGTTTGCTCGGTGATGCGTGCAGTGGTCTCAGCGCATCTTTCCAGGTGGCCATGCCTGTTCCACGCACCAGGCGATCCCCTGCTTGGAGCAATGCCAAGCTGCTGGACCTCATTGGCATTTGGGAAGAGGAGGCAGTGCAGTCACAGCTGTGCTCCAGCCGTCGGAATTATGATACCTATGGACAGATTTCTAGATGCATGATAGAAGAGGGTCGTGACCGGGATACATTGCAATGCAGGGTCAAAGTGAAGGAGCTGCGGAACGCCTACCACAAGGCACGGGAGGCAAACCACTGCTCCGGTGCTGCACCCACGAGCTGCCGGTTCTACAAAGAGCTGGACGTGCTACTTGGTGGTGACCCCACCTCCACTGCAAAGGCCCCTGTGGATACTTTGTTGGCTCGCGTGCCAGTCGAGAGTGGACCGAGCCAGGAGGAGGAAATCTTGGATGAAGAAGGGGAGGGGGACCCAGAGGCAGAGGATGACTCGGAGGCCAAAGATGCATGCAGTCAGGAGCTCTTTTCTATCCTGGAGGAGCCTAGCCAGACACAGCAGTTGGATCTTGGCAAAGCGCAAACAGGAGAGGAGGCCCCTGGTAAGTGGATCTGATTTTGGGAATTGCTGAAGCGAGTTGTTGGGGGCAGGAGGGTTGCAGAAAGCAGGCTTGTCTCCAACCTCATGCCTAGTTTGAGTGGCGGAACAGGCTGTTGATACGCTCCTGCACTTCACGGGAATCTCCCTCCGAGATCTCCAGGAAACTCTTGTGGAGATACTGGGCAATTCTCTGCCGCAGGTTCCTCAGCAGAGCTGCTTTGTTTCTTGCCCCATTAATGGTAACTTTCCTGCGCCACTGTGCCATCATGGGGGGGACGGCGACGGACCATTGCTGCACACAGGCTAGCTGCATAGGGGTCAGGGAGGAAGCCGAGGGCTTGGAGAAGACTCTCCCTTGTTTCCCTGCTCACCCTCAGCAGTGAGGTATCTTCCATAATGATCACCTCCTGTGGAAAGTGTGGGGACAGGAATGATTATCAGGCCCACCCAACAGTGCTGGCTCTCCCCAAGCGCCCAAGAGCCACGTGCCCAGTGTACAGCAGGGTCCAGTGATTTACCCTGCCTCTGCGACTACTCACCATTTTGGGGGTCTTGTGGCTTATGTGTGCTTTCTGGGGTCAGCCAGTTAGTGACAGGTGTGTGAGTACTGGCTGTGTTTTAAAGCAGTAAAACAGTGTTGTCTGTGTTGCAAACAATACTGCTTCTGTAAAATGTTGCATTTAAACTTCACAGAGATGACCTTGGGAGCCTCCCTCTTTGTTATCAGCGGCAGAACGGTTGTGAAGAATTAACAAGCGTCCAAGAAGAACTAAAGAGGACTTTATGCGTGAGGTTATGATGCACTCTGCCGCTGAGAAAAAGGAATTGAAGGAGTGGCGGGACAGCGAGAAGAGGGACCGAAAGGAGAATGCGGCACACCAGAAAGAAGCCACAGAGCGGCTCTTAACAGTTATAATAATAATAATATATGGAGATATACCTATCTCATAGAACTGGAAGGGACCCTGAAAGGTCATCAAGTCCAGCCCCCTGCCTTCACTAGCAGGACCAAGTACTGATTTTGCCCCAGATCCCCCTAAGTGGCCCCCTCAAGGATTGAACTCACAACCCTGTGTTTAGCAGGCCAATGCTCACACTCCAGGTGTTGCTAGCTCTTCAAACCAAGCAGCTCCGCACCCGCCCTCCCCTGCAGCCGCTGTCGCAAAACTCTTTCCCGTGTGCCAACACACTTTTGTCAACCTCCTGGCTCCACTGTCTACCCGCAGCATTTCACTCCTCCCAGTCCAGCCGTGTGGACTTCCACTACTCACTGCACTCAACGCCTATCCCTCTGCAGTTTGGCCCTGTTGAAGTACAGCACCCGCTGCATCCTACTCCAAAGGAGAAGGTTGGGCATGATCCCTGGACATACACAAAACTGTAGCCATCCCGGGACCCCTCCTCCTCTTGAGATCTTCCCTCCCCCAACTCCCTCCCTGCTGCTGATTTTTTTTGTTTTTTTTGTTTGACCCTCTCCTCTGGTTGTTGTCTTTCAATAAAAGAATTGTTTGTTTGAAAGCAATCTTTATTCTATTAAGTGAAAGGAAAAAGAGCACTGCAAAGCAACATACAATTATGTTAAGGCCCCTTCTTGCATCATGTGCACCAATCACTTCCTAGCATTACAAGCACTGCAATCCAGAGCACAGCAACAAATATTAGTGGAAAGCAACAGAGTGTCCTGTGGCACCTTTAAGACTAACAGAAGTATTGGGAGCATAAGCTTTCGTGGGTAAGAATCTCACTTCTTCAGATGCAAGTAATGGAAATTTCCAGGGGCAGGTATAAATCAGTATGGAGATAACGAGGTTAGTTCAATCAGGGAGGGTGAGGTGCTCTGCTAGCAGTTGAGGTGGCTTTCAGTATAAAATTGCTGCCTCAAAGCATCCCTGATCCTTATGGCCCCATGCTGTGTCCCTCTAATAGCCCTGGTCTCTGGCTGTTCAAACTCAGCTTCCAGACGCTGAGCCTCTGCAGTCCAGCCCTGAGTGAAGCTTTCACCCTTCCCTTCACAAATATTATGGAGTGTACAGCATGCGGCTATAAGCATAGGAATATTATCATCAGCCATGTCCAGCTTCCCATACAGGCATCGCCAGCGGGCTTTTAAATGGCCAAATGCACACTCAGTCATTCTGCACTTGCTCAGCCTGTTGTTGAACCTGCTGTCAAGTTGCCCTGTGTATGGCTTCATGAGACATGGCATTAAGGGGTAGGCAGGGTCTCCCAGGATCACAGTGGGCATTTTGACTTCCCCTACGGTGATCTTCTAGTCCAGGAAGAAAGTCCCTGCTTGCAGCTTCTTGAACAGGCTAGTGTTCCGAAAGATGCACTTTTCCGGACAGCCTGTGTTAATGTCTGAAACGCCTACGGTGATCCACAAGCGCCTGGAAAACCATTGAGAAATACCCCTTGCGATTAATGTGCTAGGTGGTCTGGTGCCAGAATTGGAATGTGCGTGCCATCTATCGCCCCTCCGCAGTTATGGAAGCCCATTTGTGCAAAGCCATCCACAATGTCTCACACGTTGTCCAGAGTCATGGTCTTTCAGAGCAGGATGCGATTAATGGCCCTTCACACTTCCATCAACACGACTCCCAACGGTCGACTTTCCCACTCCGAACTGGTTAGCGACCGTTCGGTAGCAGTCTGGAGTAGCCAGCTTCCACAGTGCAATCGCCACGTGGTTCTCCAGCGACAGGGCAACTCTCATTCTGTTGTCCTTGCGCTGCAGGGCTGGGGCGAGTTCATCACACAGTCCCAGGAATGTGGCTTTCCTCATGCGAAAATTCTGCAGCCACTGCTCGTCATTCCAGATGTGCATCATGATGTGATCCCACCACTCAGTGCTTATTCCCGAGCCCAAAAGCGGAGTTCCACTGTGGTCAGCACCTCCGTGAATGCCACAAGCAATCTCGTGTCGTAGCTGGTATGCGTGGCGACATCAATGTCGCACTCCTCTTGCCTTTGTAGTTTAAGGAATAACTCCACTGCCACTCGTGGTGTGTTGGTCAGTGTGAGAAGCATTCTGGTCAACAGCTTGGGATCCATTCCTGCACAGAGAAAGAGGCAGGGCAGGGCGCACAGTACACAAACCATTGAAAGATGGCGCCAAATGCGAATGGAAGCACAGGGATTGCTGGGATGTGAAAAAATGCATCACGGGGCATTGGGACAAGACCCAGGATGCCCCGCGACCCCTTCCGCCTTCCCACAAGTCTTAGTGACAAAAGAGAAAGAGGTGCTCTGTGGGATAGCTGCCCAGAGTGCACCGCTCCGAATAGCACCACAAATGTGAACAAGCTGTTGCGCAGGCAGCTGTCAGCTGGCGCTGTAACTTTGCAAGTGTAGACATGCCCTAAGTTAAGGACCTTTTGAGAGTAAATGCCTTTAGAGAGTAAATGCCAATAATTTCAACTCAGCCTTGTGACTTGTATTTTCACTGATGGACTAGAGAGGGAAGCCTAGGCCTGCTTCCTGTGCTGTTGGCCATCTGGCAGTATCTACTGTGATACTTTGAGGTGTATTCTGGTAGGAAGTTTACATGTGGTATTTCAGCAAAGGATACAGGGGCAGTTGCAAAAATTACTATATCATGAAATCTGACCACCTTTTAATCAATTTATCAAAGTGCTTTCAGCTTCTTTAAATGAACTGTAATGCTATATCTGACAGCAACAGAAAGTGAAGTCTACTGTTAGTTTGCACAGCAAAGACTTCAGTTCCACATTGGTGGAGTAATATGCCTAAATCCACATCCCCTAGCAGTGAAAGTATGACTCCACAGACCATTCAGTTCTTGGCTCTCTGTTGAGATTCTCAACAATGCAAGTACTGACAATAATTTGTCATGTACAATCCTGTCCATGAAAATAGGGAAGCTAAAAGTTCATTTCACACAGGTCAGAAATCAGACATCAAATGGTAATGACTGTCAGTGCTGACCTGCATTGTATGGTGAGCGGTAACCTAGCTGTTAAAGGCTTAGTAGCTCATCAATTCCAGGACCCATTATTTATTTGGAGAGGCCATTTAAAGAAAAGTAAAATAAACAGAACAGAATAATTTAGTTTATATTCTAGCTTACAGTTGGTAAGTAAGCAATTAAGGAAAATGCATCAATGCAAACTCATTGGTTATTGAGCTGGGGTATCTTCTCTGTAACTCATTTCCCAGACAGGAAACACATAGGAGAATGCAGTGGAGAGTTGCTATTCCTGTGACAAGTGCTTTATTACCAGGATTATTATCTATACATTCTTCATATTATTAGAAAATTGATTCATACTCACTTTTAAAATTGTGGTATAATTTATAATCATGGAATCATTCTATTAAAAGTGTTAAGTTTTTATAACTAGTTGCATTTGATACAAGATCTCACCGTCCACTAAAATGTGCTACTAGATGTCTACACATATCTTGTGTTTCCATTGAATTAATCCTTGCTGACACAAATTATTCACCCTGGAGACAAAAAACAAAACTAGTTTTGTTTTTTCATTTGACAAATAGACCAAAACCTAATTTTTCAGTTTCTGCAATCTGTTACACCATTAGTAAAACCAGCTGTTGCCAGCCTTCATCTCACCCCCGGAACTCACATCAGTGATTTGTGCATCCCAAGGCCAGAAAGGACTGTTGTGAGTATTAAGACTGACCTCCAGTTTAACATCAGCCATAGAACTTTCCCAAAATAACTCTTGTTTGAACTAGAGCAGATCTTTTAGAAAAACATCCTATCTTGGTTTAAAAATTGCCAGTGATGGAGAATCCACTACAAATCTTGGTAAATTGTTCCCGTGTGGTAAATTGCAGCTGTGTTTACAAGAATGCTAAATTTCAGACATGCAACAACATAATAGGGGGAAAGTATTATGTATACACATGCATTTGACAAAACAGCAATTACCTTGAGTTTACTAGCCAGAAGGTTAACTAATTTCAAATCTATGGCATCCCTACTTTTTGAAAAACTCACGGATTCAGTGGATAACTAGCTGTAAAGTACTGTGAATGTGCAGTTTTTCATTTAATCCAAATTTGAAACATTATACTTTAACAGCATCCTTTTATTTAAATTAGTCAGAGATTAACTCCATATCCTACCAGCAGTGTGGTCCTAAACCAGCAGTGTTTTTAGCATACCATTTTTTCCCTGTAACAAAATATAATTCTTTACACTTTTGGATCTACATCCAATATATGATGTCTTATTTACTTAGAAAAACAATGCTGGTACAACAGCATGGGCTTTGGTGCCCTTCCTTGAGTATTTTTTTTTTTTTTTTTGTACTGCCAGTCCAAATCTTCTCTTCTATCTTTAACTATGAATAAAAAGAGTTAGCTTACTTTAAAAAGCCTTCAGCTTCAAGCTTACCCACGAAAGCTTCTGCCCAAATAAATCTGATAGTCTTTAACCACTGGACTCCTTGTCGTTCCCTTTTGTTACTAATAATACTTTAGACAGGTAAATCTGCAATCAGCTTTCAAATTTCATGTGTTTCCATTTATGTAACTGTATATTTTTTTCAAATTGTATAAGTGGGAGTTTTTAATTAATTTTCATTTGCACAAACATGATGACATCATGGTCTTGGACTATTCTGAGAGCTTGTTTTCAGTCTCCTCTGTAAAGTGAATAACGCAATACACTAGAACTGCCAACGTGTCTTCTGAGATGTGAATGTCTTTGTGACGGGTTCCCCCTGAGTGCCACCTGAAATTGGTGTACCACTGAGCCCCCCCGACCCACCAGCCTAGGCTCCCTTTACACTGTACTGCTGTGACCAGCCTGCCAAGCCCTCTCCCAGGCTCCAGCCTGCCCTTTACCAGCATACATACAGGTAGGGACACACCCAGCTGCAGTTACATACAGATGCTGACATCAGCTCTGCGTGGGGAGGCACAGCAAGGGCACCTCCCTGTTCCTAAGGCATGCACCTCCTCTCTGGAGTGTAAAACCCAAAATTATACCATCTTGCACTGCAGAGAGAACTGTACAGTGTAAGCTCATGAAATTCGCTGCCTCCCGCAATGTGATGAGGAAATATACAACAGCTTTCTGCCCCGAGTTGATTTCCACACACACTGGTTTTAGACAAAGCAAAACCAAGTTTATTAACTACAAAAGATAGATTTGAAGTGATTATAAGGGATAGCAAACAGATCAAAGCAGATTACTTAGCAAATAAACAAAACACGCACACTAAGCTTAGTATACTACATAGATCGGATATGAATAGTAAATTCTTACCCTAAATGATGATGCAAGCAGGCTGCAGGCTCTTAAGGGGCGAGCTGCACTAACTTACAGCTTGGAATCCCCAGGTGTTTCATTCACAGGCTAAAAATCCCTTCAGTCTGAGTCCAGCACTTACCCCCAGTTCAGTCTTTGTTCCTCAGGTGTTTCCAGGAGTCTCTTTGGGCAGGGAGTCAGTGAATAACCCCGATGATGTCACTCCACCGCCTTATATAGCTTTTGCATATAGCGGGAACCCTTTGTTTCAAATCTTGGTTCCCATGCCAGTCAGTGGAAAAACACTGGTATCCCAAGATGGTGTCCAGTGCCAGGTGACCTGGTCACATGTGGCTGTAGTGTCATAGCAGCCATGAGTCAGAGGCAGTTTGTAGTGTCCTCAGGAAGGGTCCCCCTTCCCCCAAGTGGGAGATAAGCTTCTTCGAAGGCCTATGGTTTTCTCCTAATGGCCCTTTAACCTGAATGGGCCCTTCCAAGCCAGCCATCTAGACTGAGTGCATTCTTCCTCGTGGGCATTCCCCATGTGTAAACACATTTGTAATAGATATAGACAATATTCCTAACTTCAGATACAAAAATGATACATGCATACAAATAGGATAATCATATTCAGTAAATCATAACCTTTTCAATGATATCTTACATGACCTATCTTGCATAAAATACATCATAGTTATGCCATAATCATATCATCATATCATATCTTTATGAAGAATATGGGGTGCAGTGTCACAGTCTTGGGTAATGTGTTTAAAGTATTGTGAATATTAACAAAATTAGGTTTTTTACATTCATTATTTTATGCCACAAGGTACACAAAAATAAATTTTACACACACTGCATTCTCTGCTTCCCCACAGCAACACTCACTACTTTTAACCATTAGGAATCCAGGACAATCCCCCCTCAGTCACTAGGAGTCTGTCATCACTAGCCTAAACTTCCAACTTTCTCCCTCAGAATGCCCTCTCTCTCTTCTCCTCCTCCACTATAGTCAAAACCAAACAAAGCTTCAGCCACCCAAAGACCCAACAAATTATGAGGGTCTTTCAGAGTCCATAAAACCTGCACCCAACAAATATCAGGTTTGGTCTACACTTAAAACTTACATTAGCAAAACTGTGTCAGTCAGGGGTGTGGAAAAAAACACCCCGACCAATATAGTTATGCCAACAAAACTCCCAGAGTAGACGCGACTATGCTGACAGAGTGCTTCCATCCGCATAGCTAAAGTCATTCAGGAGGTAATGTTCCTACACTAGCAGAAAAACTCCGGTTGGTCTATGCTGCATCTACGCTATGGGGCTATGCTGACATAGTTGTGCATTCGTAGGCTGTCTTGTGTAGACATCTTTTCCTGTCCCTTATGTAGTCACTTGGAGTTCAAGTATAGCCACTGGTGTTTGTGTGGTATTTTTTTAATAAAATACATTTAAACTGGTGGACCAAGTTACAATTTTGATAATGAGCAGTGCATGTGGCTCTCCCACTGATGTAAATGTGAGATTTGCACAAAGATCAGGAGTCAAAGTCAAATATAATCTTTGTGCGGTAGCTAAACTTTTAATATTTAAGTACTTTATTGTCTTATTCAACCTCACTTTGAGATCATTTCCCCACCTTTAGAACTACCACTCTTTTTGTGCCTTTTGATTCTCTTTTCTGGCCTTCCTGTTTCTCTCTCCTCTTTCTTTGCCTTTCCCTCTCCCTGCAGCAACCCCTAGTTCCATTACTCTTTTACTCTGTAGGCTTCCCTCTGCCCCCTTCCCCATTCTGTCTGCTGAATTAATCAGCAATGTAGTAGCTATTGTTGGTATGCAACGCAGCATCATTAGGGTCTAGTGTTAACACTAAATTGTGAAGAATGGTGTTTGCATCTCAGGCCTTGTCTACACTGCTGGGATAAGTCGACTAAGTTACGCTACTCCAGCTACGATAATGTGCTGGAGTTGATGTAGCTGAGGTTGACTTACTGCAGTGTCTACACCATGCTGCGTCGATGGGAGACACTCTCCCATCAACTTACCTTACTCCTCTCGTTCTAATGTAGTACTGGAATCGAGCGGAGAGCACTCTGCGGTCGATTTAGCGGGTCTTCACTAATCTGCTAAATCGACTCCTGTTGCATTGATCGCAGCAGCGTCGATCCTCAGTAAGTGCAGACATGGCCTCAGTTACAACTAGTTTTTAAGGCTGTGTTTCTGCTGACTCAGGAAGACAACACTGCATCTGTTAATCTTCCCATTTGATCTAAGAAATATAGGTGCTAGAAACTTTAAGATTTCACTCTTTAAAAAAAAAAAAAAAAAAAAAAAAAGATTCTGACCAATCTTAACATATCAAGTGGCCTGCATAAACACTTCAAGAGTAGGGAGGTGTTTGGTATTCCTTCTTTATCAAAGGGACATGGTCTTAAGCACTTTAAACAGATCATCTAGTATAGAACAGGTATGCAATTGCACAGCTGCTGTTAGGTAATCTATCATTACACAAGTTGCTGTAGATATGAAAAATAAGGAATTAGTTTATTTCAGAAAATTCTAAAGGTAAATACACTTCCCAAAACAAGTGAAATGAAAAGTGCAATCTTGCTTCTTTCAGTAGAGTTTTACCACAGCAAAAACAAACTATTTCAGGTATTGATTTTCGTATAGATTGCATGCAGTAGTTCTACATTCTCAGATTTCTACATCCTATTATGATTTTGAATAGATTTTCTTATATAATAATAAAGGTATTTTACCTGTATGGTTGATAACCTATGGCTGTAACCTTGGTGACTGGTTTTCCCTATTAGAAGAATGTCTGGTCTTATGCTGTGAGTGAGATGTTGGTTGGAATTGCTGCCTACATACAGTGCTAGAGTTTAAAATACTGTAATCCTCTTTAAGCTGTTTAAGGTACTGAGGAAAGATGGGTAGTAGATTTTGATGGGTGACATTATTTGGAAATCCCAAGGGCTTCATTGGGCTGTGTTAGTTTGATAAAGTAGAGCATCTGATTCTTCCAACAGAAGAAATTAAAATGACTTGCCTTAATTAAATTTCTATTTATGTATCTCAGTCTGCTTTCTGTCTGGGAAGTTTTGCTATATATTCTCTTATTGGGAGGGGAAGGGCAAGAAGACTCACCTTTTTCAGTTCTAGTCTTTGTATTTGCTGTGGCTAAGATATTTTAAGATATTTTTCTAAGAGGCTATGTTTCTTTCTGTAGGACTCTCAGAGAGACTTCAAGACTGTCTCATTTTTATTGGTTCTAATATATGGACAACACTTAGTCTCTTACTAATTTATCTGGCTGTAACTCTGGATTGTTTCAACAGGAAAAGTATCAATTAGGAAAGTATTAGTAAAAATTTGTTTCTTTTCTTGAAATGAGTCTAACTGTTGTGTTTTTGTCAATTATGCTGCTGCCTAGATAGAAACTAAATGTGCAGTAAGTAGGAAGATAAAGCAGGTTCTGACAAAACATGCACATCTACAGAGATCAAGAGATTCTTTGTTATCCATGAGTGTGTTACTCTTGTGGTCTTGTTATCTTTTCCTCACTTACCTCTCCCTTTATCTCTTTCAATCTTTCCTGCACAGCTTGCTCACTTCAGACAGCGAAAAACAAAAAGTGACAACACGCAGTCGCAGAAAAAGGCGGCGAAGAGGAAGGGCTCGTCTGACCACATGCAAAACATTCCAAAGGAAGAGTGCGTGATAGTGGCCCAGGATTCTGATGTTCTTACAGACCTTAATATAAGTATAGAGAGTAAGACTGAAGAGACAGAGACAAGATCTGAGAGTAAGGTAAGTCTTACTGTTCACCATGTTTCATCTAAATCTGTCTGCAACTAACAGATCCTTTTTTGAGTTCCCATGTATGTGGATGCCATGCATGGTGTGTCTATGCCCTCTATACAGAAGTTTGGAAAGCTTTTCTCTAGCAGTGTTCACTAGGGCTTCGACATGCACCCTATATGCACTTCCCTCACCCAAGAGCATAAAAGGCGGACCGATCTTGGCCACCAGCCAGTTCCTGCTGACTGCCCTGAGAAAAAGCTGAAAGCTCTTAATGTCCCTACTTCTTACTTACATAATTTTGTAATAATTAGTCTTAGGTTTATTAGTCTTATTTTGTTGCCCATTGGTTTACAAAAAAGTAGTTTGTAGGTAATAAGTAGTTGTACTGGGCTTTGGCTATTTGCGTCACCCATCCTCACTGGGCATCAGAGCTTGTCGGTTGTGTGGAAGAATTATTCTGTTGGAAGATGGACATGATGTGTGTTTATATTGTTTCAGGGAGAGGCATGTAACTTCTAAGTGTGCTATTTGTAAGGTATTAAAAAACACACACACAAATCTAGAGTCCGGGCTCAAGATTTACCTCATAGAGAAATCCATCAGAGCAGCTTCTAACTTAGAGATTCTGAGTGTTGGGACCACAGCCCCTTCCTGCTCGAGCCATGCCTTGAGAGCTCTGGAGGTAAGAGAAATCCCTCATAGCCATCAAGGTGCAAAGAGGCCTCTCAAATCTGACAGGAACTTGCCACTTCAGAAGAAGGTCCCAGTGGAATAGTCAAAGACCCCTTTTGCCTGTGGGAGAAAATTCAGTACCAAGAGGATGCCTGAATCCCTGGTACTGCATAAGAAGCAAGCACCAAAGTACTCTGGTGGCATGGAGGCCACATTCAGTAATGCTGGCTGTTGAATTGATACCAGTCCAGAGAGCATCTTCTGCACTTACTTTACTTTGGGTGCCACACAATTGGTACTGGAGATCAGAAACACCCCCATACATCAAAATGCTTGGTACCGGGGATTTGGCATCCAAAGAAATCAGCGCCACAGACTTCAGATTCTCACTCAGTTCTCAGGGCACTATCTGAGTCATCTTTTACAAACCCTAAGGAGATCATGATTATACAAGAGCCAGAATCTTCTCTTTTTTACATGCGTTTCCTACCTTAGTTTCCCAAAAATCTCCAGTGCAATAGGAGCCCAGGCTACCATTATGAAAATCTAATTCTGGCCTGCTGCTACAGATGTTGGTAAGCTTTCTTCCCCTAAACAGATAGTTGCACCTTCTGAGTAGTCCCTGTGTTAGAGGACTTTTTGTTATCTTCATCAGCGGAATCTTGCCTGGAGCCTTCCCCAATATCTGCTAAGGGCTCTAAACATCATAAGAATGTTTCTTCCTGGACTACACTGTTAGGAGTTCACCGCATGATATTCCGTTACCTGTGTGGATGTCAGTACCTTGGAATGCTATGCCTTATCCATATGGATATCAATCCTGGCCTATTAGCCACGTTGGTACAATCCAAGTCAACAATTTTTCCTTCTCTTTCCACTTCAGGAGGTAGATTTCCTCAGAGAGAGTTTTTCTTTGCCTTCTCCTCCCGAAGTCTACAGTATTGGGTACACAGCGACCTCTTTCTGAAGAAGAGGAAGAGCAGATTCAGGATGAACCTTTTGTAGCTAGACAGTTTTCATTATCGTCTGATGACGCTGTGGTATCTTGTTCCTACGGCAGTAGATGACTTCAAGACTTCTGAAGAACGGTTAAAGAGGATGGCAGAAACATTAGAAATTCCTCTGGAAATACTGCAGGAAAAGTTATATAAACTTTTTGATATCCTGCAGCCTTCTACCAAAAATAGGGTAGCTTTATCCATTAATGGGGCATTCTTGAGCCAGTTAACAAACTGAGGGCAACACAGGCTTTTATAACAGTAACTTCTAAATGGGCTGATTGGAAATATCAAGCCTCTCATAGGTATTTGAGTATTTTATACTTGTCTGGCTCCATTGCTATTGGTAGTCACTGTGGTAAATGAAAAATCCAGGCAGGCTTTGAGATCTACCTGAGGCAGGGAGAGAGAACACCAAAAAAGCCCTGGATCTCTTCGGGACAAAGATTTACTCTGCTTCCCTTCAGGTCAGATTTTCGATTTATTAAGCCATGCTGGCTAATTATAACTACATCCAGTGGGGTAAAGTGGCAGAATTTCAGGATAAACTCTTAATTCTGCAGGAAGAAGAATTTACTTCCATTTGCTCTGAAGGAATATTGATTAGAAAAACATCTCCACAAGCATCATTAGACTCCAGCTAATGCAGGAACACGATCAGTGACAAGTGGAATTGTCATGAGAAGTGTGTCACAGTTCAGGGCAACTGCACCTGTATTCCCCTTCTGTAGCCCAGCAAGGGTACGCACACTAGGCTCCACGCTCCTCAGCTATCACCTCTGTGATGCATGACCAGAAAGGGTTAAGCATCTTGCAGGATAAATGACTCAAATTCAACCCTTAAAAACTTATGGGGAGATAATGTTTGTGTTTTTGTGTAGGTACATATATATTGGTAAAAATCAACAAAACAATCCCTGTCTATGCTGTATTCTGTTAATTCAGAGATCAAAAGAACATCTTAACATTTAAATGAACTGTAAACACAGGATATTGCTGTATTCATCTCTCTTTGAAATGTATATCAAATCATCTGCGAATGGTGGAAAAACAGGCAATTGCCTTGTGTTAATCGGTGTGAATAATTACTGGCTATGCTTAGGAAATGGGTCCACTTCAAAGTCCACATGAGTACTTGTTGTTCGACTAAGGACTCTGACCTGTCAAAGAAGGCCTGGAATTGAATAAAAGACCTTTGGGTCCCAATCCTTTTTATCTCAGACTTTCTTGAGGTTTCATGCAGGGGAAGCCTAAGGCACAAGGACTGAGATCCCAATTCTGACTGGACCACCCTGAAATATAAACATTGGACTATAAGCTTTGAACTATTTCTGAAAGAACTATTTGCATCTACAAAGCTCACCATCTCTGCTATGAATCTGAATCTCAAGATTGACTCCTGTCTGTATGTATACTGTTCTCTTAAACAATTCTATCTCCCTTTTTAAATACATTTTAGTTTAGTTAATAAGAATGGGCTGTAAGCGTGTATTTGGGAAAGGTCTGGAATATTCATTAACCTGTAGGTAATGTGTCCAATCCTTTGGGATTGGTAGAACCTTTTTTATGTGATTAAGATTTTCAGAAATCCTCATCATACCTGACTTCGGTGTCTAGGTGGAGGCCTGAGGCTGGGTTACTTTAAGGGAACTGTGGTGTTCTGAGTATCCAGTCAGGTATAATAGAAGCTGTTTGTGCTGGGTTGGTAAATCTAAGTATTGGAATATCCACCAGCTTTGGGGATTGTCTGCCCCATTCTTTGCAGTTCACCCTAACTGAGTGAGCTCAACTGGCTCCCCTGGGTCTCTGGTCACAACCTCTCTTTGGGTAGAGACCCACAACTCTCCTGTCTGACTGCGTTTTTTCCAGGCTGCATAATTCCCTGTACACACTGTGAATTCCCAGCAAGTTGAAATGCCCAAACAGTCCTGCTTTGCTTTTCTCTTCAGACGTTATAAATAGCGTAATTTTCCACAGTTAGAAGTTACCACATAGCTCTTTCTAAGCAAGCACATTTATTCTTAAGGTGAAAGCACTACAGAAAAATATGTATTAAACAAGAAAAAACTTACATGCTAATAAGCTTACCAGACACCACCACAATTCCAACAAGGGCTGTGGCAGATGATCAGGTCTTCAAACCTCACCAGGGTTTATTTTTTCTTGTCACAAGTTCATAACAGCTGTTAGCACAGAACAAGCACATGCATGAATAGGTCATGCTCTTCCAACCTTAGAATCATAGAATTATAGAATATCAGGGTTGGAAGGGACCTCAGGAGGTCATCTAGTTCAACCCCCTGCTCAAAGCAGGACCTAATCCCCAACTAAATCATCCCAGCCAGGGCTTTGTCAAGCCTGACCTTAAAAACCTCTAAGGAAGGAGATTCCACCACCTCCCTAGGTAACCCATTCCAGTGCTTCACCTCCCTCCTAGTGAAAAAGTTTTTCCTAATATCCAACCTAAACCTCCCCCCACTGCAACTTGAGACCGTTACTCCTTGTTCTGTCATCTGGTACCACTGAGAACAGCCGAGCTCCATCTTCTTTGGAACCCCCTTTCAGGTTCCCAGGAAGGGTTGGCGCCTTCCTTGGAGAGAAGGTACTGTCTGTTTTCTAGATGATAAAAGCAAGCCCTGAGTCAGTTTAAATTTAGGCTGTTTATCTCAAAGTCCTTTCTTTGTCTGTTGGTTCTCTAGAGAATCCAGTTTGAACCAGTATATGCAAGCCTCTCCAGGTGTACCACTTCTTGGGAGGTGTGACAACCTGAGTGAATTTGCCTAATCATCCTCCACTGCTCTTAGTTCCTGGAGGGCTGTAGTCTCCCTTTCCCAGGGAGTAACATATAATCCATGGCTCACAATCGTATATACATAAACATAATTCAGTAAGATTTATCCAGGAAATTTCCATATATGTCACAAAAAGATTTTTGGCTCTCCTTATTGGGCCTGGCTAGAAAGGTCCAGACTACAATACATGACCTTCCTTTTGACAATCAAGATATTTTTAGTGCTAAAATGGATGATACATATTCTTTAAAGGATTTAAGACCCACATTAAGATTGTTGGGCCTCTATGCTCTGCCCTTCAGAAGAAAGCAGTATAGATCTCACGTATCTATCAAACAGAGGTCTCAACCTTCCACTTATAGCTGTGTTCCTTCAGAGACCTTTTGATCAGGGTAGATGGAGATCAAGACTCTAGAAGAGGAAAGTGTCAAATTAATCCAGTATCTCAGCACATCCTGGTTATGCTCAAAAGAAACAATTTTGCTGCTGTGGTGGAGGATATGGATCCAGTCTACATTGACCTATACCCTTTCTTCTCCTGTTTTGGCTTTTCAAGGAGGCTTAGGCTAGAATAACTACAGACCAATGGGGCCCTTCAGATCATCCAGCATTGTTACACCATACAATTCCAGACCATTCCCCCTCCCTCCCCCTACCTTTTCAGAGGCTGATATCTTGCAGCAAGAGAGAGACTGACACTACAGTATATGATAGTCAGTTCTTCCTGAATTTGTAAGAATAGAGGTTTATTCTCCATGATTTCTGATTCCAAAAAGGAAGGGGGGGTTGGAGACTTATTCTGGACCTCAGGCTACTCGATGCTTACATTCATTGCATGAAATTTTGCATGATAACTCTTCCATTATACCCTCCCTAGATCACATGGACTGGATCAGTACTCTCAATTCAAAGTACTTTCATGTACAGAGTCATAAAGCATACAGAAAATGTCTTAATTTTGTGATAGCAGGCAAACATTATCAGTTCAGAGTTCTCCCATTTGGCCTATCAGCAGCACCTCAAGTCTTCATGAATTACCTGTCCATCGTTGCTGCTCATCTTTGTCGTTAGGGCATACATGTATCTTGATGATTGGCTAATTTAGGGAACTTCAGTGAATCAAGTTTATAGGATCAGTTTGGTTAGTCCTGTGTCTTTCTCAGAGTTGGGTCTAATTGTCAGCTTAAAGACAGTAAATCTGGTTCCATCCCAGTTAGTTGGATTCATTGGAGCTGTTCTGGACTCCAAAGCAGCAAGAGCTTTATGTCCTCAGGAGAGATTTCTAAGTATCTGCCAATTAATTAACCGATCTGAGTGCTGAGAATCCTATAAGAGTCTACCTAAAACTGTTAGGCCACATGGTATCTTGTGCTTCTGTGTGTGCCCGCAAGGGGGGCCGTGATACCGGCGAAAGAATGACACTCAGTGCCTGAGAGTAAAAAGCAAGGCTTTACTGAAGGAAGAACTTACACTCCAAGCTGCGCGGGGAGTCCCTGAGGCGCGTGGAGGAGCTGCGGGGGATTTTGACCGTCCGGGACAGCTGGCCAGGCAGGACTCCACTGAAGAGAGTCCGCTGCAATGCTATATCCCCCCGCGCTTATCTCAAGGTTACATGGGGTCAACAGCTGGCTACATTCATTGCATTCCTAAATCATACATATTATATAAGCTGACTTGTTTACAGACAAAAACATGCTGAGATATACTAAACTACATTTTGGCAGGATCTGCCGGACAAGGTTCATTGCACGGCCTTCAACTGCACAGCCTGCATCTTCCGCTCACATTCAGTCACATACTCGGTCCGCCACCTAGCTCCTCGCCAAGCTTCCGCAACCTTTCCCCTACACTGTGCCAGCCTTCATCAGGCTTAGAATGAGGCCTCTTCAGTCTTGGAGCAAATTGGTGTCTCAGTCAATTCTGTGAGGGGGGGAAAAAAGAGTAAAGTTATTTCGGTAAGTTCTAATGTCTCTTCAGTGGTGGTTGAACCCGAGCGATGTGAACCAGGGAATTCTGTTTCAAAGTCCAAATCCACCAAGATTCTGACGATCCCGAAAGGGGTGAGGGCGATAACCTAGACCAATTTCAGAGACACAGTATTTGGTTGTTAAAAGATACCTTGAGTCATATAAATGTCTTGATGTTAACAGTGATTCGCTTAGCATGCAAGTCTTTTCTTCCATTACTCAAGGTTCTGTCAGTATAAGTGTTGGCAGTGAATTCCACAGTGATATATTCTATAAATAGGCAAGATGGGGGACAAGATCAGATCCTCTTTGCCAGGAAGCCATAATGCAGTGGGAATCACATAATCAGCATAGCACTTCATATCGCAGGACAAGTCAATGTTCTGGTGGATTATTTAAGCAGAAAGCACGTCATCCCACAAATCAACTAGGATTCTGTGAGGGGGATCAACATGTGGACAAAGGTGATAGTTGATCTAGTGTACTTACATTTTCAGAAAGCCTTTGACAAGGTCCCTCGCCAAAGGCTCTTAAGCAGAGTAAGCTGTTGTGGGATAAGAGAGAAAGTCCTCTCCTGGATCAGTAACTTGTTAAAAGATAGGAAACAAAGGGTAGGAATAAATGGTCAGTTTTCAGAATGGAGAGATGTAAATAGTGGTGTCCCCCAGGGTCTGTACTGGGACCAGTTCTGTTCAATGTATTCATAAATGATCTGGAAAAAAAGGTAAACAGTGAGCTGGCAAAATTTGCAGATGATGCAAAACTACTCAAGATAGTTAAGTACCAGGATGATTGTGAAGAGTTATAAAGGGATGTCACAAAACTGGGTGACTGGGCAACAAATGGCAGATGAAATTCAATGTTGATAAATGCAAAGTAATGCACACTGGAAAACATAATCCCAAGTATACATATAAAATGATGGGTTCTAAATTAGCTGTTACCACTCAAGAAAGATCTTGGAGTCATTGTGGATAGTTCTCTGAAAACATTCACTCAATGTGCAGCAGCAGTCAAAAAAGTGAACAGAATGTTGGGAATCATTAAGAAAGGGATAGATAATAAGACAGAAAATATCATATTGCCTCTCTATAAATCCTGGTATACCCACATCTTGAATACTGTCTGCAGATGTGGTTACCCCATCTCAAAAAAGATATATTGGAATTGGGAAAGGTTCAGAAAAGGGCAACAAAAATGATTAGGGGTATGGAACGGCTTCCGTATGAGGAGAGAGTGATAAAATTGGGACTTTTCAGCTTGGAAAAGAGATGACTATGGGGGGATATGATAGAGGTCTCTAAAATGATTACTGGCATGGAGAAAATGAATAAGGAAGTGTTATTTACTCAGAACACAAGAGCTAGGGGGTCACTAAATGAAATTGAGGCAGCAGGTTTAAAACTAACAAAAGGAAGTATTTCTTCACACAATGCACAGTCAACCCGTGGAACTCCTTGCCAGAGGATACTGAGAAGGCCAAGACTGTAACAGGGTTCAAAAAAGAATTGGATGGAGGATAGGTTCATCAATGGCTATTAGCCAGGATGGGCAGGGATGCAAAACCATGCTCTGAAGTGTCCCTAGCCTCTGTTGCCAGAAGCTGGGAAAGAGTGAAGGAGGATGAATCATGTGATGATTACCTGTCTATTCATTCCCTCTGGGGCACCTGGCATTGGCTGCTGTTGGAAGACAGGATGCTGAGTAGATGGACCATTGGTCTAACCCAGTATGGCTGTTCTTATGTTCTTAAATGGTCACTGAAGAATATGATCGTTCTTTGGGTTTTCCAAGAATGGATTTTCCCACAAATAGACCTTTTTTTACTCCTGGTGGAATTCTGTACCAAAAAATTAAAAATTCTACACATCGGAGATTTTCGGTAGCAGTGCTTGGTCAGGGTATGCGTGCGAAGTAGTTGTCTCGCAGTGCTATTGGCTCCTCATGTAACGCGTGCACGACTCGACCCTTCAGTTCCTTCTCAGCCGTCCTCGGCTGCAGACGGAGCTCAGTGGCAGTGTTGCTGCTTTGTTTTTTCTCTCTATAGAAAGCGTTTAGTTTAATTGTAGTTTAGTAAATTTTGTTTAATTAGCTTTTTTTTTTTTTTTTTTTTTTTTTTTGGTAAAGAAAACTAAGTTAGAGATAAACCCATAGACCCTTTCCCTGTTGTGAAACTTTAACAGACACAATGCCTGGCTCGCCCGGGTTTAAATGATGTGACTCTTGCCTTGAGGCGATGCCTGTGTCAGACGGCCACTCATCGTGTGTCTGTCTGTTTGGGCGAGACCCATGTCCCTCAGAAAAGTGCCCATTGCAGTAATTTTAAAGCCAGGGCAAGGCATGACAGAGATTTCCTCCATTAAAATCATCTTTTGGTGAAGTCCCTTCAGCCTACTCCTCAGGGACAAAAATCAACATCAGCAGATGGTTCCTCGAACAAAACCTGTGCTAATGGGAGTGCTCAATTTTCCAAATCATCCAGGAAGCGAGCTGCGACCTCCCCAGATAGGGACACTCAGAGAAAAAGGAGGTCACCAACGAGGTCGCTCTCCTCTGTGCCGAGCTCGAGTAGAGTGAGCACCTTTGAGGCTCTGGGCACCTCTGGCACCATCCCTCTGTGGACTTCTGCTGAGCCCCGCCGCTCTGGAGCGGAGTCGAGACGGTCCTCGTTCACAGCACCGACCACCTGGGTGTGGGAGTCGGCCCAGATATCTCTACAACAGACAATGCCATCCCCACCGGCACCGACCCAGTCGTCAGCACCAACTGACAGGCCGAGAACGGCACTGACCATCTTGACAAAGGCATCAACTGCATCTACACCAGCAGTACTGCCACCACAGAAACAAGCGGCTTCACAACAGTTTCTACAGCACAAGGATCTAGCGATCACCTTGGTGCCACAGTCACCCTTACTTGGTACTGAGGGATCTCCAGGCCAATATAACTGAGCAGTTATCCATTTCCCTGCTCCCCAGCCCATCTCCAGTGATGCAGAGGAGGAAGTACATGGGAGCCGCTTCTCTTCCCAACATTCTTCACCCACGGGACAAAGACTACCATGGGAAGCTGCTAGGACCAAATCTCGTCAACCTCGCGAGATGCAGCAAGGGTACGGACAACCCTGGATGTGTCCCCATGCAGTGGCCCCCCAGGACCTCTGGGCGGCGTATAGTGCTCAATACACTAGGCCCTTGACCCTAGCTCGAAGGGAAATTCGTTCTCCACCTTCCCCAAACAGGGAGATGTCAGAAGCACCGGAGGACATGGGAGATAAGGAGGAAGAAGGTTCAGACCATGCACACACTTCTCTGGCTCACAACTCATTGTCCTTCCCTGACGAGGCAGTCATACCACTGCCTCCAAGCACAATGGATGATCTGAAACAATTTCAGGAATTACTTAAAAGAGTAGCTGCCAGCCAAGACATCCCTGTAGAAGAGGCACAAGAAAACCAGCACAAGCTACTGCAAATCTTACAGACATTCACTACCTCCAAAATCGCTCTACCAATCAGTGATGCCATAATGGAACCAGCAGAGAATATCTGGCAGACCCCCACCTTGATACTACCTACCAGCAAACGGGCTGACAAAGTATTTCGTCCCAGCTAAGGTGAGGAAACTTTCTCTTCTCTCATCCACAACCCAATTCCCTAGTTGTGTAAGCCACCAATCGTCGCAGCAAACAACCTCAATTCCGGTCCACTCCACAAGACAAAGGACACAAACGTTTAGACCTTCTCAGTAGAAAGTATACTTATCAGCTACTCTCCAATTTAGGGTAGCCAATTACTTGGCCCTTCTAGCCAAGTACAATTTCGATAATTACGGTAAGCTTCAAGAATTCCTTGAGGCACTACTGGAGGAGAAACATTCCCAACTCAACGGTATCATGACAGATGGGCAACTAATTGCCCGTACAGCCTTTCGGGCCTCAATGGACGTAGTGGACATTGCTGCGAGAACAACAGCCACAGCTGTAATAATGCTCAGGGCCTCGTGGTTGCAGTCGTCTGGGATCCCGAAGGAGCTCCACCTCAAGGTGGAGGATCTACCTTTCGATCGGGAGAAACTTTTCTCCACAAAAACTAACTGTTCTTCACTTGATGAAGGACTCTTGGGCCACTCTATGCACTTTAGGCATATACACGCCACCAAACAAACAATGTCGGTATCAACCATACCAAAAGGACAGCGACACCTCTTTCCATCACCATCAACAACGGCATTTTGATGAGAACAGAAATAAGCAATGCTCACAAAGACGTAAGGCTCCCCAAACTCAGTCCTCGTCTTCGCAACCATCTACCACCAAGCCACAGTTTTGAAGTCTTGATCGAGGGTATGAATGACCTCCCCCACAATACAGAGCTGTTAGGTACTTCTACCCAACCCTTTGGCCACTGTCTGCGCCCATTCTACCATGCCCGGGCAGCAATAACAATGGACCAATGAGTTTATAAGATCAGGTTATGCCATCCCTTTCCTCTCCCTTCCCCCTTCCCATTCCCCTTCCCCGTCCCTCTTCAGGGACCTTTCTCACGAGCACCTTTTACAACAGGAAGTGAACCATCTTCTAAAATTGGGTGCCGTGGAACAAGTTCCAACTCAATACAAGGGGAAGAGCTTTTACTCCCATTATTTTCTCACCAAAAAGAAAAATGGTGGATGGAGACACTTCTTAGACCTTCGGAAGCTCACACTGGCCATAATCATCGCAGTGCTAGAGAAGGGGGACTGGTTTTCAGCCCTCGACCTCCAAGATGCTTATTTTCATATTAACGTGCACCCGGCTCACAGGCGATTTCAAAGATTCACAATGGGCCTCAATCACTATCAGTACAGAGTACTATCTTCTAGCTTTTCCACTGCTCCTTGAGTTTTTTTCAAACCCTCGCGGTAGTGGCGGCCCATTTATGAAGTAAAGGAATGATGATCTTTCCGTACCTAGACGACTGTCTACTAAAAGGTACAACTCAGGAAGAAATGACAAACATGGTGGAGACCATCATGCTTTTCCAGTCACTGAGATTGCGAATAAACTTATAGAAATCTACACTGACCCCAGTTCAACACCTGGAATCCATCAGAGCCTACCTCAATTCCACCCGGGCCAGAGCTCTGTTGCCTGATCGCAGGTTCAGAACACTAATCAACCTCATCTCAACAGTCACTGGCAATCCTCAAACGTCCGCCAGAACCTCCCTACAATTATTAGGTCATATGGTGGCTACGACCTTCGTTGTGAGACATGCGAGACTGCATATGCATTGCCTACAGGGCTGGCTGAGCACAGAGTACACTCCTAGCGCAAACAGTCGAAACAAAAGCGTGACAGTACCCCCAAAAGTCATTGCGTCACTACAGTGATGGATGATACCAGAAAACAACTGCACAGGGATCCCCTTCCAGCAGGATCCCCCATCACTAATAATCACAACCAATGCGTCATTGATAAGATGGGGAGCACACTTGGACCAGCACACCACACAAGGCAAGTGGTCGGCGACGGAAACCTTGCTCCACATCAATCTCCTGGAGCTCCGAGCGGTATGCAATGCATTCAGGCACTTCCCTCCGATCATACAAAACGAATCAATCCGCGTACTGACCGACAACATAACATGTAGTTTTATATCAATCACCAAGGAGGAGCTCGCTCCCATTCACTCTGCACTGAGGCCATGAAATTTTGGAACTGGTGCATTCACCACAACAGAATCATCTCGGCATCTTACCTCCCGGGGTGCCAGAATAAGATGGCGGACACACTAAGCAGATATTTCTCCCAGGAACATGAATGGGAAATACACAACAGTGTCCTCCAAGCAATATTTCAGGAACGGGGCTGTCCCTCAGTAGACCTGTTTGCATCAGGAATGAACCACAAGTGCCCACTTTTCTGTTCCAGGGTGGGACTAACACCCCAGTCCGTAGGGGATGTCTTCCTCATCACGTGGGACACAGCACTCGTGCACATTCCTACCGATACCTCTAATCCCACGAGTCATTCACAAGATACGGAACATCAGGGCCCATATCATACTGATTTTTCCAACGTGGCCCAGACAGGCTTGGTTCCCTTACCTGATGTGCTTAGCAGTTTGCGCTCCATGAATTCTCCCCTTGAGGGTGGATTTCCTCTCACAGAACAAAGGCCAGACTCTCCACCCAAATCCGAAGAAACTTCATCTCAAAGCATGGCTCCTACATGGTTCTAACACAGTGAATTAGCCTGTTCAGAAAGAGTGAAACAGGTGTTATTAAATAGCAGGAGATCCACCACTTGCCATAACTACCTCCAAAAATGGAAGAGATTCTCACTATGATGCCAACAAAAAAAATTAACTGCAGTCATGGCGCCTCTACCAATCATACTAGACTACATACTGGAATTCAAAGAATCGGGTTTATCCATAAGCTCAATCAAAGTACACCTAATGGCTGTTAGAGCCTTTCACCACAAGGTGGAGGGAGAGTCACTCTTCGCTCACCCAACAACTAGGTGCTTTCTTATTGGTATACAGAACATGTACTTGGACGTCCGACAACCTACACCCCCATGGGACTTGAATCTTGTACTCAAATGCCTCACCAGAGCACCTTTTGAACCATTGATGACTTGTTCATTCCTTCATATGTCTATGAAAGTTGCGGTTTTGGTTGTGATCACCTCAGCTACAAGAGTCAGTGAAATCGGGATATTTATAGCTGAGCCCCCTTACACTGTGTTCACTTAAGACAAGTTCATGTTGCTGCCACACCCAAAATTTTTATCTAGACTAGCGACATCTTTCCATGTAAACCAAACCATACACCTCTCCATATTTTACCCCAAACCACATGGGTATTCACAAGGGGCCATCCTACATTCACTCAATGTCAGATGAGCCATAGTGTTCTATTAAGACAGAACCAAACCCTTCCAGAAATCTCCAAGACTGTTTGTTTGTTTATTTCCACAACAGAATGCTCCAAGGGCTGTGCAATATTGACCCAGAGACTATCTAAATGGATCTCTGCTTGTATCCAACTTTGCTATTGGCTATACAAGGAACCTCCACTAGGCTCTGATCCCATTCTACCTGTACCCTGTCTACATCTATAGCCTTCCTGAACAATGTTCCTCTAATAGATATATGCAGGGCTGCCACATGGGCATCAGAGCAAAACACTATGCCATCACTCAGTGTTTTTTGTCAGATGCTATACTAGGCCTTGCTGTGCTCTCGGCCGTGACACATGCAACTCCGAAGCCCCTACTGTCCACAGCGGGGCACTGCTCTACAGACACCTAAAGTGTACCATCTGGGAGGGGTTGCAAGTGCTTTGGAGGATAGGATTAAAATTCAAAATGACCTGGACAAATTGGAGAAATCGTCTGAAGTAAATAGGATGAAATTCAATAAGGACAAATGCAAAGTAATCCACTTACGAAGGAACAATCAGTTGCACACATACAAAATGGGAAATGACTGCCTAGGAAGGAGTACCGTGGAAAGGGATCTGGGGATCATAGTGGATCACAAGCTAAATATGAGTCAACAGTGTAATGCTGTTGCAAAAAAAGCAAACATAATTCTGGGATATATTAGCAGGAGTATTGTAAGCAAAACACGAGAAGTAATTCTTCCGCTCTACCCGCGCTGATTAGGCCTCAGCTGGAGTATTGTGTCAAGTTCCAGGGGCCACATTTCAGGAAAGATGTGCACAAATTGGAAAAAGTCCAGAGAAGAGCAACAAAATGATTAAAGGTTTAGAAAACATGACCTATGAGGGAAGATTGAAAAAATTGGGTTTGTTTTGTCTGGAGAAGAGAAGACTGAGAGGGGACGTGATAACAGTTTTCAAGTACATAAAAGGTTATTACAAGGAGGAGGGAGAAAAATTGTTGTTCTTAACCTCTGAGGATAGGACAAGAAGCAATGGGCTTAAATTGCAGCAAGGGCGGTTTAGGTTGGACATTAGAGAGAACTTCCTAACTGTTAGAGTGGTTAAGCACTGGAATAAATTGCCTGGGGAGATTGTGGAATCTCCATCATTGGGGATTTTTAAGAGCAGGTTGGACAAACACCAGTCAGGGATGCTCTAGATAATACTTAGTCCTGCCTTGAGTGCAGGGGACTGGACTAAATGACCTCTCAAGGTCTCTTCCAGTCCTATGATTTATGATTTTTATGAAACTGGAGCACCCACAGAGACACTACTCGAAGAAGAAGTTACTCACCTTGTGCAGTAACGATGGTTCTTCGACATGTTTCCCTGGGGGTGCTCCACTAACCACCCTCTTCCACTCTACTTTGGAGTTCATTCATTGAGCTCTGTGGTAGAGAAGGAACAGAAGGGTCAGGTCGTGTGCGCACTACATGAGGCACCAACGGCACTGCGAGACGACTACTGCGCACACGCACCCCGACCGAGGACTTCTACCGAAAATCTCTGCTCTGTGGCACAGTGACTCACTGACACCTAAAGTGGAACATCCACAGGGGGACACATCTTGAAGAACCATCATTTCTGCAAAAGGTGAGTAACTTCTTCCTTCCCCTTCTCCCTGGCCTTGTTTTCTATTTGCGAGCTGGGCTCTGCCAGGTACAGTGACCCCTAGTGGAGGCCAACATCGCTGCATCCCATTTCTGTGGGTGGGGGAAAAAAGGAAATTCTGTTCACCCAACATTAATTTCTGCAAAATTCTGCATTACGCAGTGGCGCAGAATTCCCCCAGGAGTAAAATTTTTTTGTAACCAGGGGCAACAGAAAGTTTTCCCCTTTTCTGTTTTCGGGGAGAGATGAGTTGAGGATCTCTGGAGGATCCCTTTCTGATTCCATGGACAATGCATCTGCTGTATGCTTTTATACCATTTCCACTAATTCTGAGAGTATTAAGAAAAGTGATAAAAGACAGAGCTTGAGTCATCCTTATAACTTCAGTATGGCCTCGCCAGTTCAGGTTTTCAGATCTACAGAAGTATTAAAGGAACCAACTCAGGGGTGGCCAACCTGAACCTGAGAAGGAGCCAGAATTTACCAATGTACATTGCCAAAGAGACACCGTAATATATCAGCAGACCCCCATCAGCTCTCCTAACGCTCCCAGTGCCTCCCGCCCACTGGCAGTCCTGCTGATCAGAGCCTCCCCCTCCCTCCCCACACCTCCCAATCAGCTGTTTCGTGGTGGAGTTTCATCTTGCGTGAAAAGAAGAGGATGTGTTCCTACTTGCTTTTTTATTCCACTCATTCTGGATTACCTTTTATATTTAAAACAGTCAGGTTTCTCTTTAAGCTCCATTAAAGTACAGTTTTGGCTTGCCACCCAGCAATTGCAGGTTCTTCACCCCCCCGCCCCCGAATGTTAACAGATTCCTAAAAGGTTTAAATGTCATGTTTTTCCCCAATTAGAAAAGTACCTCATTCATGGGACATGAATTTAGTTCTTTCAGCTTTAATGGAACCTTAAATTCTCCACAAATTCCACAAATACCCCCTTCATTGCCCGCCACCCGCCTAAGTGTCCCCTCCTTCCTATGCCACTGCTGTACCAGTGGGTCCCCAGTATACATCCTTTCGGTATCCATTGCCCTTTTCAAGAACACAGCCCCGACGTATACCGGGGACCCGCTGTACACCCACATTGTTGAGGTTTGAGTTATTTGCAAACACTACCTGTGTCTGGATTCAACTATATAGCATTCTGGATACAAACTTAATCCTTTCTCCCCTCCCCTCCTCCCCCCCACCCCGCCGTAGTGAAGATAAGCCCAGTATTTTCAGGGGCCTCTGGTTACAATGGTAACATTGCTGAGGATTTACGAAGTTGGTAGAAAGGGTTCTAAGATGTTTGGACTGAGAGAGAAATACTCTCCAGTGTTCTTGTAATTTAAGTTTAGTGCCAATCTAGGAATGTTTTCTGTAGTGTTCGTGTAAGCATTTTTTTTACTTAACCATTTGTTAAATATTTTTTCTTGCTATCCAACTTGCATTAAAATAGTCTGGTTTTTAAGGCAAAGGTATTGGATTTGGGGCATCTGGAGAGGCCAAAATTTCCATGGCTGCTCTAGGGAGGAGGTGGAAGCTGGAAAGTGACTAGACATAGGGTCACAAACACAGAGATGGCTCTGATCTTTCTTTTCTAAACAGTACCATGATGGTCCTTGTGAGCTTAATTGTGGATATTGTGAGAGAGCTGTATGTTTTATAGGGCACCAGGTTTTGTTAAGTGGGTGTATCAGCAAAGGTTTATATTTTCTTAAATATGTCTTAGGGCTTCTGGTGTGTTTGTTAAATTCTCTATTTTATCTCACCACTTCGCTTTGCTGACTAATCTTTATTGGTAAATTTGCAAGCCATGATGGGAGAAAGTAAAGTCTTGTGTCTCAATCATGAGTTTTAACATATTTTTGAGCTTGAATTTGCAATAGAATTTAAAACCTCCACATCGTTTTATCGTATGTGTTTGCATCTGAATCTGTTTACGTTCATATACCTCGGTAAAAGTTATCCTTGTCTAACTGGCTGCTCAGCAGTGGAGAATTTACTAAGTTATATAGGTTTGAGAACCTGCCAATTTGTCTAACTTTTTGGCTTTCATATTTAGTAAGTAGATTCATGAAGGCTCTTCAAAAACCTTTTCTTTATATATTTTAAAAACATATGTGACTTACTTTGTGGTATCTTTTTTTTTCTTGTTAGGCTGATGTTGACCTTTCTAACCCAGACTTGGTGGATGATTGTGCTTCTGAAGTAAGTGTTGAACAAATGTTCTTTGTATGCTCTGGTGTGCTCATGAGAGAGGAGCATTATGGCTACAAGATTATTAAAGTGCTATAAATGAGATACTCATTAAACATTTGTTAGGACACGATTAAAATAATTCAATCATGCTAGTGTTCTTGTAGTCTAGATTCTGTAGGCAGTTGCGTTGTACAGTTAACAAATCAAGTTGACAGTTGGAACCGGTAATTCTCTGGAACCTACAGAGCTTGCTCATGGGAAATTGAATAAACATTTTTACTAGATAAAGGTATCAAACTCTTAATTTAAAAAAAAAAACACCTTAAGAATATAAATAATATTCCTCTTTGAAGTGAAGCAATATACAGAAACCCATCTCTTGCCCGAGAATTCCAATGAATGAGCTTCATTATTCTAAGGGCTTCGATATAGCAGATTCCTACTCTACAACAAACAACTTGCAGATGACTGGAAACTATTTTTTGTATGGCTAATTGAAAATTAAAGAGATAAGGTTGGTGTGTGAGTTCATTTGAGAGTGTAGTGATGGTCTGGTTTAGTTGTTGGGGTATTTAGTGCAGCGGATGAGTTACACCACATTTTGTGATAGGCATGTGTAGGGCCCATGGATCTTGAAAGGTGTGTTGTGGGGGGTGGGTATTAATGATCATAGCTGTGGAGATACATCTGCAGGTTTTGCATCTGTTCTGGCAGTTGAGTTGATGTGTCCTAGTCTGTGGGGAGCTTGCTTCTTGTGATGATGGGGGAGGAGTTTGAAGGCCAGAAAAGGTGGATTTCTTTCAGGATGTGGTCCCCATTGAGTATGGGTTGTAATTGTTTAAGGATACCCCATATAGGTTCCAGTGTGGGTTGTTTAATGATACCTGATGTAGGTTCCAGTGTGGGGTGCTAGGTGACAACTAGGGATGTGTGGTTGGAGGGCTTTTTTCCTGTATTGAAGCATGTTTACTCATGGTATTTGGGTGGCCCATTCCATGATGTGATCTACTTCTGGTGGAGTGTCCTTGTTTGGTGAAGGTGATTTCAAGTGTGTGAAGGTGTGTAACCTGGATTTTCTCCTCGGAGCATATTCTGTGGCATCTGAGCGTCTGGCTGTACATAACCGATTTCTTGGTGCATTTTGTGTGGTTACTAAATCTGTGAAGCTAAGTGTGATGCTCTGTGGGTTTTTTGTCTGTAGGGTTCCATTGTTGAAGCTGATCGTTGTGTCCAGGAAATTGATGCTGGTGCGGGAGTGTTCCAGAGAGATTTTGATGGATGGGTGCTGGTGGTTGAAGTTGTGATGAAAATTTGAGGGAGTTTAGGTCGATGTATCTCAGACATCTCTTTGGTTTTGTGGTGCAATGCAAACAATAATTGAACATTAGGCATTTATTATTTTTTAGTACATTAAACATGAGTTATTTGTTTGCAGCTGATTGACGCTATCTGTGCTTGTTAATATAATTTTAAATTAACAAAATATTCCTAAATTCTTCTTGTGGGGGGTGGTGAGGGAAATTCAGTATAATCAAATGTAATAACTTTATTTTTGGTTATATAGTTGCAGTTCATTTTTAAAATTTGCTGCTGGAAATCAGATTTAAACCCCAAGTTGTGGTAGAGTGTGACTGTAGCATCAAATGGGGCTATGTAATCACATTGCTCTTCTTAAGAGTTAATTTGGTCCATTAAATTTAATACATCATGACATTTCAAAGTGTTTTCTCTCACTCAAATACTTATTTGTAAATTTTCAAAATAAAGATATTGCTGTTTAAAATTTCAGTATATTACATGAAATGAGGTCCAAAGGTAGAGGTGTAAGGTACTATGTGCTTATAAAGATGGATGAGTAGAGATTATGCCAGATAGGAATATAATTTTGCCATAAATTTAAAGTGACAATGTCACACTATTACGTAAATACCATTCATTTTCTTTTATGAAGAAAGATGTTCTGTGTTCTATTAAGGAATATAGTCAGCTTGATGTCCAGATGTGTCGGACTAGAATTGTGGAGCTGGAAAAGAGACTTCTGGAGAAACAGGAAGCAACTGAAAGACTCACTACAGAGGTGGATGACTTACTGGAACAACTTGCCCAGCATAGTGGGGCTACACATCTTCAGGTACTATTAATAAAATCAGATAATTTGAATTTAAGGGTATTTACTGAAGATGCTACCAGCAGAGTTATGGGTAACAGTGTAACTTCATTAAATACCACAGCAAAGTAATATGTCTCACGGTTACAGGACTAGCTGCACCTCTGACTCCTTCTCTGGTGTCTCTGAGTGCACCGTCACATGTGTTGGGTCTCATGACTTTACCTATTCTGGGGTGGAATCTTGAGATTCTTTCACAGGACTCTGCAGCCAGCGACCCAGTTTATCAGTCAAGCTTGCTCAACTGGTCTGTCTGGGTTTGATACCTGCGGTTCTTCCCCTTGGGGAGCTTATGACTTAGCGGTGAATACAGTGACCCCAACTGTGGAATCTGAGTTCACTTTCTCATTTTCTCTTGTCTGTCTTTTGAGAGATGGTCTTCAAATCCAGCCAGATTTCTTTGTTGTCTCAGCTCACATGCTTGGAACAGCTGCACAAAACCATTCTGAATTCCTCAGGGGGGTCAGGAGCCAGAGCATCAAAGTGAATGATTGTCATGAAGTGATTGCAGGGAAGTGTGTATCAGGATCAACCCTTCTTGGGTGCTGTTGCTGACAATCCTGCTATTGAATTAACTAAGTATAGGCATACAGTAAATATTCTTACAACAATCAGACAAATAGAAGATATAATATTCATAAATTATTACAGAGCAGCAGCAAATATGCTATGCTATGAAGTATCATTGATAGAGGCAACTATTAGTAAAACTATAATCTGTATAAACTTATCTGAAAGTTCTATCTATTCAAAATTGGGGTCTTGGTCCATGCCTGGGCTCCTAGGTGTTACTGCAGTAGATATAACAGAGAAATTCACTGAACTTTTATTGGCATGGCAAGGTATAAAAAGTTGCCAACTATAAGAAAGACAGACCCCTCTTGTATCAAAACCAAACCAGTTTTGCAAAACCTTCATTTTTAAGGTTTCAGGTGTCCTGAGATCTTCATAAAATTTGAGGCTTGTTGATGATCCAAATTGGCAAGAGGATACAATCTTGAGGTTCCTCTCTGAAAAAACACACACCTAAATGTGAACCAAATTAAAGGAAGTCAACAAAACTTCCAGAATATAATCCTTTCTTTTAAGTATCAATAGTTAACGTATCTGATATTGAAAGAAATCTCTTGTTCTTTTGGATTGGGCAGGTTTAAAACATTATTGTTTTGGTTTCCTGAAACCTTTTTAGGGGTTTAAATAATTTAGGCTCACCACATAGCTTCCATCCTGGAGAGCTCCTAAGTGTAAGAGCTTTTCTGAATTGAAGACTAGTGCTCTGTGGAAGCAAAGCTTTGGGAGTTACAAAGGCATGAAGTTTCAGTCATTGTAAGCCAAATTTAACGAGGTCAGTTAACTGGAGTTTAGAAAATTGGAATTGCATTGTGGAGAAAAGGGACTCACTTTCTTATGTGATCATTTAAGTTTTCTACATTGTGTTTACAAACAAGAATCAAATGGAACAGTACTTTATTACCTTTTGTTGTACAAATTTCAAAACCAGGTTTAATGAAAACTTCACTGTCTCTATCAAATGTTGTGTAGATCAGTGGTTCGCAAACTAGGGCCGCTGCTTGTTCAGGGAAAGCCCCTGGCAGGCCGGACTGGTTTGTTTACCTGCCGCGTTTCTGGGTAAAGGCTCAAATAATATGGAGCATCTCTTCCTTTTTTTTTTTTTTTTTTTCAAATGGAGTTCTTTCTTCTGTGCTCATTTAAAGTGAGTTTCAACATGTTCTCTATTTTTTTTTTCTTTTGCAGAGCTGCTGGTAGTGGTGATAAATGGGGTAAATGTGTGTGGGGCAGGGAGGAGAGTTTTTGTGTTCACTTTATAGGCTCCTGGTTTCTAGGACTTCCACACGGAGATGAACTGCACCCCACATGCTTGAAGAGTGTCTTCCTGCTTCCTCCGTAGCTGCAGACTTACTTTTTCCTTTTAGGAGTAGGAAACCAAAAAGTTTCCTGTCATGAGAAAAACTTTAAAGAAGCTAGTGAGATTAATATAGAATAGGATTAACATACCCCAAATCATTAGCTTTTTCTCACTTGGATGAGGAGAGGTGAACATCTCTGCTCCATTCATCCTAGATCAGTACAGCCTGTCTTTTACATAAGGGGGGCACCGAGGATTCAGTTTCTTACTGTAGAAATTCTACACTTTTTGTTTCACCCTTTACCTATTAAAATGTTTGCATTTGCTAAAAACAATGTTCTAAATTGGCTTCCTTTACCTTTTGAGATCAGTGGAAGATAAACTTTTTTTTCTTTGCACTTTTCACAGAAAGATGACCGCTCCTGTGGAGCAAGTTTTACTGATGCCTTAAGTACAAGGCAAAGAGCCAGTTCCTTTGTTTTTAATGAAGGTTGACATGTCTAAAGTGCTGCAAAAGTCTGGTTTTAAACATGCATTAATGTTTCATGTAGGAGCTGGAGACGGCTGTCCAGGAACGGAATGAGATAATAGCTCAGCTGACAAGTAACCTTCAGCAGGCAAGGCAAAATCGGGATGACATTCAGGAAGAGGCCTCACTCCTAGCTGATCAGATCCATGGTTTACAGCTTCAGTTACATGAGGTGTGTGCTGGCTTTTTAAAACTGTTACCAGAAAATGAGGATCAGAACATTAACTGGGGAAAAAGTTAGTAAATCTTGACCTCAGCAATTATATAAATCCCTTCTTCCCCTTTTTTCTCTTTAACAGTTGGTTTAAATGTGATTTTCAGGCTTCCTAAACTAAACCTGAATTAATGGCTTGATTTTTTTTGTAGTGCAGTTTATTGCAGTGCAGAGGAAGCACGCTCCACTTGTTGGGGAACTGGACTGAGAGGCAGAAGCTTTGGGTGCTTTCATGGCTCTGCCATTGACTTGAGGTGAAACCTTCAGGAAGTCACTTCACATTTTCATGCCTCAGTTTTTCCCTTGTTAAAGTAGGGGGAACTTTTACCCAACTTCTTGAAGAAAGCAGTTTGAGCTCTATAAATGAAAAATACTATACAACTATATGACAGGGTGTTACAGAGTCACAGGATTGGTGCAGTGTCTAGTTTTTAAATAGTCTCTTGGAGAAATCCCTTCAGTGTGCCAGATCCCTTACAGGTCTCACTCTTCCTTCAGGGTAGGCCACGCAGCATCACTGCTGCCTTCTTAGGCTGAACCTCTGGACTTAATCAATCATGCTTCACATTGTGAACTCTGTTCAGTGAGTCCAACTGAGATAGACTCCTAATAGAGACTTGTACACTCATCGGGGACTAATGCACTTCACCCAGTATTTACAGTGACACTCAAGCAGCATTTTCAAAACAGTAGGGTTTATTAGTCAACTGGAACACAGCATTGGAAGTTCATAGATTAGCACAGAGAAATAAAGGTTAAAGCATAATCCATTCTGGTCAGCGCAGAGCAATTGAACAGACTCAGGGCATGTCTACGTTACAAAGTTAAGTCAATTTTATGTAAGACATCGAGTCTCCGATTTAAGCAAGTCGATCTTGTGTGTCCCCGCTATGCTCGTGTCGGCGGAGTGCATCTTCACTAGCAGGGTTTGCATTGATGCACAGAGCGCTGCACTGTGGGTAGCTATCCTTCAGTGCATGTAGGCTAGTAGAATTTTGGCTTGGTCTGGCAATGCCTTATGGGACCAAAACATATTTGCGCAGATGGTTATGGGAGCATGGCGTTAGCCTCCCATGATGCACTTACCTCCCTACCTCCCTGAAATAAATGGCAAAGAAGCCAAACCTTTTCCTTTCTTTTTTCCTAAGCCTGGGTTACCTGCACAGATTCCATAGCATGGCAAGCATGGACCCCTCTCAGCTGTACTTTGTTGTGAGCATTACAAACACCTCGCGCCTAATCCTGCAGTATTTACTCAGTTGAAGCAGGAACCACCGTGCAGAACAATGGATGCCGGGCAAGCAGCCCTGCTGGAAGCCATGGAGTGGAGCAATTTTCAGTTGCTGGTGACAGTCGTGCGTCACCTTGACACGGTGGAGCACCCCTTCTGGGCCCGGAAAACAAGCATTGACCGGTGGGACTGCATCGTTGTGCAGCTATGGGATGACGAGCAGTGGCTGCAGAACTTTTGAATGCGTAAGACTACTTTCATGGAACTGTGTGAAGAGCTTTCCCCAGTCCTGAAGCTCAGCAATACTAAAATGAGAGCTGCTTTGACAGTTGAGAAGCGAGTAGCGATAGCTCTGTGGAAACTTGCAATGCCAGACTGCTGCCGGTCAGTGGGGAATCAGTTTGGAGTGGGTAACTCTACCATGGGGTCAGTTGTGATCCAAGTTTGCAGGGCAATCAATAGACTTCTGGTAAGAAGGGTAGTGTCTCTGGGCAATGCACAGGACATAGTGGATGGCTTTGCCACGATGGGGTTCCCTAACTGCGGACGGAACGCATATCCCTATCTTGCCACTACACCACCTTGCCAAAGAGAACATAAACTGAAAGGGGTACTTCTCAATGGTGTTGCAAGCGCTGGTGGATCACAGGGGCCATTTCACCGACATCAACGTGGGATGGTCGGGAAAGGTGCATGATGTGCGCATCTTTAGGAACTCAGAAAGCTGCAAGCAGGGACTTTCTTTCCAGACTGCAAAACAACCATTGGTCATGTTGAAATGCCAATCGATCCTGGGAGACCCAGCCTACCCCTTGCTCCCATGGCTCATGAAGCTGTACACAGGCAGCGTGGACAGCAGTAAGGACCGGTTCAACCATAGGCTGAGCAAGTGCAGAATGGTGGTGGAATGTGCCTTTGCATGTTTAAAAGGCTGCTGGCATTGTTTGCTTAATAGGTTAGATCTCAGTGAAAGCAGTATCCACACTGTTATTGCTGCCTGCTATGTGCTCCATAATTTCTTCTTCAAGTGATTGTTCTTGTGTATTCCACAGTAGGTGTGCATGCTCGCCATGTGCACCGGTGCCGGAAGTTTTTCCCTTAGCAGTACCCGTACTGGGGGAGCACCGCGGCGACCCCTGGAGTGGCGCCTGTATATCGCGCTATAAGGGGAGCCATGGCTCCCCCCACCCTCAGTTCCTTCTTGCCAGCAGTGAAGGTAGTCGGAACTTTTGTGCTCCAGCTCTGCTGCAGCCCTTCTTCTCGACCTTAGTGGTACTGTTGTAAATCGTTCTTCAGTTGTTAGAGTGGGCTCGGGCCATGCCCCATGCCCCAGGCTTCAAGTTGTTCGACTCCTGCCGCCATTCTATGCCCAGGAGCGACCCTCACGCTGAGTGTCTTCGCTGCCTGGGTGAGACTCACATCGGCGACCATTGCAAGATCTGCAGGTCGTTCAAGCCAAGAACCAAGAAGGAGAGAGACTTCAGACTTTGTGCTCTCCTGATGGAGTCGGCGCTGACCCCGACGCCGGTACGCAGATCGGACTCGGCGCCGGCCGCCACGTCGTCGGTACGTAGTGAGGCCCCTTCGACCAGTCGGCACTGCTCTCCCTCCAAAAAGCAAGGGAAAGGTCCGGCCTCGCAATGCCGCCGCCATAAGGACAAGGGGGGAGGCTGGTCCCACGCTGGGCAGCCCTCGAACTCCCCCCGGGCTCAAAGGCTCCGACTTGTGTGGAGCGGAGTAGCTCGGTACTGTCGGCCCAGGCATCCCCACCGGTACGGATGCCGTCAACGCCGGAGGCAGTGCAGGCTGCGAAGGACATTGTCTCTGCCCGTCCCGAACTCGCAAACGGATACGGGCCCTAGGTCGCGAGACAAGCCCCCTTTTGGTGCCCACCAGACTTCTCCGAGCAACCACAGTTCCTGCTCCGAAGATCGTTCCCCACACCGCTTGGTGCGCAGTGGCCGCTTTTCTGACAGCTCCCAGCTGCCCTCAACGCCGGCCAGACTGTCCGGGCCGCCATCGGCACGGGAGTCGCGGGAACCCTCTACGCCGCCTGCCAGCGAGCGTAGGCACCGAGAGAGGCACTGGAAACACTCACCTGCTAGACGTGGGTACCGGAGCTGCTCTCGACAGGACAGACGTTGGCGCTCCCGTTCCAGATCCCGCTCGTCTAGATGTCACGCCAAAGGCTCCCCTCGGGGTACCTCGGCGTCGGGACATCAGGCTTTGCGTCGTCGTCACGCGTACCGAAGCAGTTCGTCGCATGGGTACCATTCATTGTCGTCGAGATCCCGGTCCCGAGGGAGAGGATGTCACAGACACTGCTCCTACCGCTCCCGCAGCACCGAGCGTTCTTAGGCGACCTTGGCCTCAGCACCCGCCCATCCATCCTCGGCGTTCCGCCGGGACACACATTGCCATTGCGCGCTCAGCCGAACCAATGGCAAGGGACCCCATGGCAAGGACAGTGGTGCCAGTGGGCACCGTGGCCATCGGTGCCAGCCCAAACGGAGACCTGTTTGGTCGCCAGAGTGTCCCAGGCTCCATCAGCCTCCTCTGGCCACCCACAGGACAAGTTGGTGGGTCACGAGTTGGTGGACCCGCCCCAGGACTCTGACCTCGGTCTCGATGCCCCGGCACCAACCGAGGCGCCCAACTCCATGAGGGCCCTCTCTCCGGCACCGGACGACACCATAGCGGTGTCTCCGCCATCGGTCCCGCAGGAGGACTTCACGGCGCACCAGGACCTGCTTCCAACCTCCAGCTGCAGGCCGAGGAGATGGAGGGTCCGTCTGATTTCTTCTTTAACGTCCTGTCTCCCTCTGCGCCGGGCCACGTGGCCCTGCCTCTGCACCAGGGTATTGCCAACATCTCAAACTCCCGCCTCCTTGGCCCCAATCTCGAGAAAGGCAGAGAGGAAATACTTTGTGCCAGCGAAGGACCATGAATACCTGTATTCCCACCCGGCTCCCAACTCGCTCGTTGTGGAATCGGTAAACCACAGAGAGCGTCAGGGCCAGCCCGCGCCCACCTCCAAAAACAAAGACGCCAGGAGACTGGACTCCTTTGGCAGAAAATTTTATTTGTTGCCTAGCTTCCAGCTTTGCGTAGCCAACCACCAGGCCTTACTGAGCAGGTACGACTTCAACCTGTGGGAGTCCCTGCCTAAATTTGAGCTCCTCCTCCCGGACCGGGACAGGAAGGACTTCAAGGCTCTTATAGAAGAGGGGTCGGCGGCGGCTAAAGCGGCCCTGCAAGCGGCATCCGATGCTGCTGACACAGTGGCCCGCTTGATGGCTTCTGTGATCGCCATGCGCAGGGCGTCGTGGCTCCTGTTGTCCGGGCTGTCGACGGAGGCCCAATCTCTGATGCAGGACCTCCCGTTCGATGGCAAGGCGCTCTTTGCGGACCAGACGGATGTCAGGCTGCATGGGATGAAAGTTTCCCACACCACCTTGCAGACCTTGGGCCTCTATGTCCCTTCGGCTAAGGACAAGGCCAAATCGCTTCCGGTGGCTCAACTTGCGAGGAGCAGATATGAGCCTCCGAACAAAGGACCCAGAGACCAGAAGCGTCGGTCTCAGCGGCAGTCCCGCTCTGCCCCACAGCCTGGACCCTCTAAGGGCATGAGGCAGGGAAAGAGGCGGTTTTGACTATCTGCAGGGGGCCTGTTGCCAGGGAGACCCCCCGATTAATAAAGTTTGTGTTCTGCAACCGATTGTCTGCCTTCCTCAGGGCGTGGTCCCGCATAACTTCGGACCAATGGGTCCTCAGTACCATTTCCAAGGGCTACGTGTTGCAGTTCACCTCACCCCCGCCAAATCACCCGTCCTCCATGATGGCCCCGGGGGACCCGGATCAGGTCCACCTCCTGCGTCAGGAGGTGGATCGGCTGCTCCACCTAGGGGTGGTGGAAAGGGTACCGGTTCAGTTCCAGGGCAAAGGGTTCTACTTCCTGATCCCGAAGGCGAAAGGGGGTCTCAGGCCTATTCTGGACCTATGCGACCTGAACAGGTTCCTAACCCGTTCCAAGTTCCGCATGGTGTCCCTGGCCTCTATTATCCTCTCCCTGGACCCGGGGGACTGGTACGCGGCCCTGGATCTTCAGGACACGTACTTTCACGTCCATATTTTCGAGGGGCACAGACGCTTCCTCCGATTCATGGTAGGGATGGACACTACCAATTTGCGGTCCTCCCCTTTGGCCTATCCACGGCTCCCAGGGTTTTCACGAAATGTATGTCCGTGGTGGCGGCCTACCTCAGGCGGGAGGGGGTACAAATCTTCCCTGTCCTGGACGACTGGCTCCTCAAGGGGGAGTCTTGTTTCGAAGTGGAGTCCCACGTGGAGCTGCTCCTCTCAACATGCGCCCATCTAGGCCTGGTTGTGAACGAGACCAAATCAACATTAATGCCCGTTCAGCGCATAGAGTTCATTGGGGCCCTGCTGGACTCCTCCAGGGCCACAGCCTCTCTCCCCCTGGACAGGTTTGAGACCCTAAGGGATCTCATCGCCTTGGTCACGGCCTTCCTGGTGACCACGGCAAGGGCGTGTCTTCGGATTCTGGGACACATGGCGGCGTGCACTTACATGGTCCGCCATGCCAGGCTCCATATGAGGCCCCTCCAGATATGGCTGGCCTCCCAGTTCTCCCAAGCTCGGGACGGTCTGGACAAGGTTCTCACGGTCCCGTCCCCGATACTGGCTTCCCTCCTATGGTGGTCCTGCCCGAGCAATATGCTGCAAGGGGTTCCCTTCAGGGAGGCCAACCCATCCATAGACCTGGTGTCCGATGCTTCGGACCTCGGCTGTGGAGCCCACACGGGGGACGTGCAAACCCAGGGAACGTGGTTGGCCCCGGACTTGCCCCTTCACATAAACGTCAAGGAGCTCAGGGCGGTACGGCTGGCGTGCGTGGCTTTTCTCACGCACCTCCGCGGCAAGGTGGTCAGAGTCCTCACAGACAACACCGCCGCCATGTACTATATCAACAGGCAAGGCGGGACTCGCTCCCTAGCCCTCTGCTGGGAAGCCCTGAACCTATTGGAGTTCTGTATAGCCCACTATATCTCCCTGAGGGCGGCTCACCTCCCGGGCGTCTGCAATACGCAAGCGGACCGCCTCAGCAGGGTCTTCTCCCCCCAGTACGAGTGGTCGCTCCACTCCGAGGTCGCTCACCGGCTCTTCCAAGAGTGGGGAGCTCCCCAGATCGACCTGCTTGCAACCCGTCAGAACTGGCGTTGCCCCCGGTTCTGCTCCCGGGGAGGGGTGGGGGAAGGCGCGATCTGCGACGCGTTCCTCCTGAGCTGGTCGGGCCAGCTCCTATATGCCTTTCCCCTGTTCCCCCTCATCGCCGAGTCCTTCAGAAGGTGAAGGCGGACAAGGCGAAAGTCATTCTCATAGCCCTGGCGTGGGCCCGTCAGCACTGGTACGGGCCCCTCCTACGCCTCTTAGCCGCCCCCCCGAGGGTGCTACCGCTCTGCCCGGACCTCCTCTCCCAGGACGGGGGGCGCCTCTTCCATCCCAATCTGACCACGCTTCACCTGACAGCGTGGCTGCTCTGTGGCTGAATGAGGAGGAGAATAGGCGTTCGGAGCAGGTAAGGCGAGCCCTCCTGGAAAGCAGGAACCGTCCACGCGTCGGGTGTACGTGGCGAAGTGGTCCAGGTTCGCCAGGTGGGCGAGTGAGCGGGGAGTGTCCCCCTCCGCCGCACCTCTCCAGTTTATCCTGGACTACCTCTTATCCCTTAGGGCCCAGGGACTGGCACCTGCCTCGGTCAGGGTGCACCTGGCGGCCATATCGGCCTTTCACCCGCTGGTGCAAGGCCACTCGGTCTTCTCCCACTCGATGACCTCCCGTTTCCTGAAGGGCCTTGACCGTTCGTTCCTGTACGCTAGGCCCCCCGTGCCACAATGGGACCTCAACCTGGTCTTGTCCCGTCTCACGGGGCCCCCCTTTGAACCCCTGGCCACGTGTTCCTGGTTTCACCTCTTGTGGAAGGTGGCCTTCTTCGTGGCGATCACGTCGGCCCGACGTGTCTTAGAGCTCAGGGCCTTAACCTCAGAACCCCCCTATACGGTTTTCCATAGGGATAAAGTCCAGCTCCGCCCACACCCGGCGTCCCTCCCGAAGTTGGTCTCCGCCTTCCATATGGAGCAAAGCATCTTCCTTCCCGTGCTCTGTCCCAAGCCCCACTCCTCTAACGAGGAACGCTGCCTCCACACGCTCGATGTGCGTAGGGCGTTGGCTTTTTATCTGGATCGGACTAAGCCATTCCGGAAGTCCTCTCAACTCTTTATTGCCTCGGCCGAGCGGGCAAAGGGGCAGCCTATCTCCACCGAGCGGCTTTTCCGCTGGATCACCTCGTGCATACGCACATGCTATAATTTGGCAGGGATTCCCCCGCCACTGATCGTCAGGGCACACTCTACGAGGGCTCAGGCCACATCAGCTGTCTATGTCGCCCATGTCCCTATCCAAGACATTTGTAGGGCAGCCACATGGGCCTCAGTTCACACATTTACTTCGCGTTACGCGATCGTCTCCCAGTCTAGGGATGACGCCGGGTTCGGCCGGGCGGTACTTCGTCCCGAACCTTCGTGAACTCCTACCCACCTCCAGCAGATATTGCTTGGAATCACCTACTGTGGAATACACAGGAGCAATCACTCGAAGAAGAAAGGACAGTTACCTGTTCCTTAACTGGCGTTCTTCGAGATGTGTTGCTCCTGTCTATTCCACACCCCGCCCTCCTTTCCCTCTGTCGGAGTTGTCTGGCAAGAAGGAACCGAGGGTGGGGGGAGCCCGTGGCTTCCCTTATAGCGCGATATACAGGCGTCACTCCAGGGGTTGCCGCGGTGCTCCCCCAGTACGGGTACTGCTAAGGGAAAAACTTCCGGCACCGGTGCATGTGCCGAGCACGCACACCTACTGTGGAATACAGGAACAACACATCTTGAAGAACTCCAGTTACGGAACAGGTAACTGTCCTATCTCTGAAACAAAAGGAGAAAAGTTTCCGGCAGGGTGTGGGGTTGAGGCAGATCGCCTGGCAGCCAGTTTTGAACAGCCAGACACCAGGGCAATAAGGAGAGCACATCTAGGGGCTCTGCATCTCTGTGACTCTTTGAAAATCAATTTCAGCAATGATCCACAGTAATGTGACACTTATCTGTGTTGTTCCTTACTAAGCTGTCCCCTTCATTCTATTTTCTCCCCTATAAACTCCACCTCCACTAACCATAGTGTGCTGAATGAATAAAGAGCCTTTTCTCCTCAATCCGTTAAGTTTTATTATACTCGCAAACACACAGAGACAGCAAAGAAAAGTAAGATAACCTGGGGCTAAAGGGCTGATAACACTAGGTGAGGGGAGAAAAAAGGACAGCTTGCTTACAGTTGCACTGCAGTAACAATCAAAGGTATGGGAATGGCCGCCTGCTGGACCTTGTACCCTCCCCTGGATTTGAGTGCAAGGGATACCGAACTTTTCCCCTCCGGCCTCATAGAACATTTGAGAGAGGAGGATGTGGAACTTGGCAATGATGGCATCAGGTTCAGCATAGGCTGCAGAGGGACTCTAGCATCCAGCTGCCTTTCATGAACCTAAGCCAGATGCCTCAACGTGTCTGATTGCTCCCTCATAATCCACAGCATCTCTTCCTGCGAGGCACGCTCTTGTTCCCTGCATGCTCTACTGTCTTCCCTGTCCTTGTGCAGGTTGTTGGACAGTGTAATCCTCCATGCACTGAGCTCCTGTCTTGTCACTCTGAGTCGCGCATTAATTAATTATGTCCTTCCGAGTCGTCTTTTTCTGCCTTCTAATCTGGGACGGTCTCTGTCCCGGGGTGGAGGAAGCGCCAACGGACCAGGTTTCAGCTGCAAAGAATACAAAGCACAGGTAGCATTGACAGTGCATACATTGTTTGTGGTGCAAAGTTAATTTTTTTTATAAAAGAAACACTCCTCAGTGCACTTCCCTGCAAGCCACAAAGTAATCACAACTGCTGGCTACTGCAAGAGTCGGTTTTCTGCTTCAGCCATGTTGAGTAAGGCCACGAGACATGGACGAGAGATCTTAAGAACATAAGAACGGCCATACTGGGTCAGACCAAAGGTCCATCCAGCCCAGTATCCTGTCTACTGAAGTGGCCAATGCCAGGTGCCCCAGAGGGAGTGAACCTAACAGTTAATGATTAAGTGATCTCTTTCCTGCCATCCATCTCCACTCTCTGACAAACAGAGGCTAGGGACACCATTCCTTACCCATCCTGGCTAATAGCCATTAATGGACTTAATCTCCATGAATTTATCTGGTTCTCTTTTAAGCCGTGTTATAGTCCTAGCCTTCACAACCTCCTCAGGCAAGGAGTTCCACAAGTTGACTGTGCGCTGTGTGAAGAAGAGCTTCCTTTTATTTGTTTTAAACCTGCTGCCCATTAATTTCATTTGGTGACCTCTAGTTCTTATATTATGGGAACAAGTAAATAACTTTTCCTTATTCATTTTCTCCACACCCCTCATGATTTTATATACCTCTATCATATTACCCCTTAGTCTCCTCTTTTCCAAGCTGAAGAGTCCTAGCCTCTTTAATCTCTCCTCATATGGGACCCGTTCCAAACACCTAATCATTTTAGTTGCCCTTTTCTGAACTTTTTCTAATGCCAGTATATCTTTTTTGAGATGAGGAGACCACATCTGTACGCAGTATTCAAGTTATGGGCATACCATGGATTTATATAAGGGCAATAAGATATTCTCCGTCTTATTCTCTATCCCTTTTTAAATTATTCCTAACATCCTGTTTGCTTTTTTGACTGCCGCTGCACACTGCGTGGACGTCTTCAGAGAACTATCCACGATGACGCCAAGATCTCTTTCCTGATTAGTTGTGGCTAAATTAGCCCCCATCATATTGTATGTATAGTTGGGGTTATTTTTTCCAATATGCATTACTTTACATTTATCCACATTAAATTTCATTTTCCATTTTGTTGCCCAATCACTTAGTTTTGTGAGCTCTTTCTGAAGTTCTTCACAGTCTGCTTTGGTCTTAACTATCTTGAGCAGTTTAGTATCATCTGCAAACTTTGCCACCTCACTGTTTACCCCTTTCTCCAGATCATGTATGAATAAGTTGAATAGGATTGGTCCTAGGACTGACCCTTGGGGAACACCACTAGTTACCCCTCTCCATTCTGAAAATTTACCATTAATTCCTACCCTTTGTCCACTGTCTTTTAACCAGTTCTCAATCCATGAAAGAATCTTCCCTCTTATCCCATGACAACTTAATTTACGTAAGAGACTTTGGTGAGGGATCTTGTCAATGGCTTTCTGGAAATCTAGGTACACTATGTCCACTGGATCCCCCCTTGTCCATGTGTGTGTGTTGACCCCTTCAAAGAACTCTAATAGATTAGTAAGACATGATTTCCCTTTACAGAAACCATGTTGACTTTTGCCCAACAAGTTATGTTCTTCGATGTGTCTGACAATTTTATTCTTTACTATTGTTTCAACTAATTTGCCCGGTAGTGACATTAGACTTACTGGTCTGTAATTGTCGGGATCACCTCTAGAGCCCTTTTTAAATATTGGCGTTACATTACAAAGGACGGCTCAGGTGTGGGAATCTCCCTAACATCCTCAGCCATGAAGACTGAAGCAAAGAATTCATTTAGTTTCTCCGCAATGACTTTATCGTCTTTAAGTGCTCCTTTTGTATCTCGATCGTCCAGGGGCCCCACTGTTTGTTTAGCAGGCTTCCCGCTTCTGACGTACTTAAAAAACATTTTGTTATTATGTTTTGAGTTTTTGGCTAGCTGTTCTTCAAACTCCTTTTTGGCTTTTCTTATTAAAATTTTACACTTAATTTGGCAGTGTATATGCTCCTTTCTATTTATCTCACTAGCATTTGACTTCCACTTCTTAAAAGATGCCTTTTTATCTCTCATTGCTTCTTTTACATGGCTGTTGGGTCTTTTTTAGTTCTTTTACTGTGTTTTTTAATTTGGGGTATACATTTAAGTTGGGCCTCTATTATGGTGTCTTTGAAAAGTGTCCATGCAGCTTGCAGGGATTTCACTCTAGTCACTGTACCTTTTAATTTCTGTTTAACTAACCTCCTCATTTTTGCATAGTTCCCCTTTCTGAAATTAAATGCCACAGTGTTGGGCTCTTGAGGTGTTCTTCCTACCACAGGAATGTTAAATGTTATTATATTCTGGTCACTATTTCCAAGCGGTCCTGTTATAGTTACCTCTTGGACCAGATCCTGCTCTCCACTCAGGACTAAATCAAGAATTGCCTCTCCCCTTGTGGGTTCCTGTACCAGCTGCTCCAAGAAGCAGTCATTTAAAGTATTGAGAAATTTTGTTTCTGCATTTCGTCTTGAGGTGACATGTACCCAGTCAATATGGGGATAATTGAAATCCCTCCACTATTATCGAGTTCTTTATTTTGATAGCCTCTCTAATCTCCCTTAGCATTTCATCGTCACTATCACTGTCCTGGTCAGGTGGTCGATAATAGATCCCTAATGTTATATTCTTATTAGAGATTCTATGGAACATGTGGATTCATTTAAGATTTTTACTTCATTTGATTCTACATCTTCTTTCACATATAGTGCCACTCTCCCCCCTCCCCTGCATGACCTATTCTGTCCTTCCGATATATTTTGTACCCCGGAATGATTGTGTCCCATTGATTGTCCCCACTCCACCAGGTTTCTGCAATGCCTATTATATCAATATCCTCCTTTAACACGAGGCACTCTAGTTCACCCATCTTCTAGCATTTGTGTACAAGCACTTTAAAAACTTGTCACTGTTGATTTGTCTGCCTTTTCCTGATGTCAGATTCTTTTTTATGTGAATGTTTCTCGTCTGATCTGGCCCTTACATTATCCTCTTCCATCCTCTCCTCCTGACTAGAACCTAGAGAATCTCTGTCAATAGACTCTCCTCTAAGAGAAGTCTCTGTCCGATCCACGTGCTCCGCTGCAGCAGTCGGCTTTCCCCCATCTCTTAAGTTTAAAAACTGCTCTGCAACCTTTTTAATGTTAAGTGCCAGCAGTGAGGATCTATTTTGGTTTAGGTGGAGCTCATCCTTCTTGTATAGGCCCCCCCCATCCCAAAACTTTCCCCAGTTCCTAATAAATCTAAACTCCTCCTCTCTACACCGTCGTCTCATCCACGCATTGAGACTCTGAAGCTCTGCCTGCCTACCTGGCCCTGCGCGTGGAACTGGAAGCATTTCTGAGAATGCTACCATAGAGGTTCTGGATTTCAGTCTCTTTCCTAGCAGCCTAAATTTGGCCTCCAGGACATCTCTCCTACCCTTCCCTATGTCATTGGTACCTTCATGTACCATGACCACCGGCTCCATCCCAGTACTACACATAAGTCTGTCTAGATGCCTCGAGAGATCTGCAACCCTCGCACCAGGCAGGCAAGTCTCCATACGGTTCTCCCGATCATCACAGACCCAGCTATCTATGTTTCTAATGATCGAATCTCCCATTACTAACACCTGCCTTTTCCTAATGACTGGATTTCCCTCCCCCGGAGAGGTAACCTCAGTGTGAGAGGATCCTCCAACATCATCTGGAAGGAGGGTCCCAACTATGGGAAGGTTTCCCTCTGCTCCCGTTGACTGCTCTCCTTCCCTGAGTCTTTCATCCTCCTTAACAGTGCAGAGGCTGTCTGACAGGAGGTGGGACAAATCTACAGTGTTCCGGAAAGCCTCATCAGCATACCGCTCTGCCTCCCTTAGCTCCTCCAGTTCCGCCACCCTTGCCTCCAAAGCCCATACTTGGTCTTTGAGGGCCAGGAGCGCCTTGCACCGAATGCACAAATACGCCACCCGCCCACAGGGCAGGTAATCATACATGCTACACTCAGTGCAATAAACTGGATAGCCCCCAATCTGCTGCTGGGCTTCTGCCTGCATTCTCTCCTACAGCTACCTAGGTTAATGATAGGGTTTTTGTTTAAAATCAAGAAAATTTGATTATAGTTTAGGTTAAAGGTTTTAAAGAATGGCAAGTGTACCTCGCCCCCTTCCCACTCCCCTTCGAAACTCCCTGTTAGCGGCCCCTGGATGCTTGCTCACTGCTTTATAAAGCCCTGGCCTTCTGATAGCCCTGCCCTCTGACTTAGGCTCAGCCAATGAACAGAGGCTTCTAGATTTCAAATCTTGGTTAGAAGCTCACAGCTTCCAACTGCCAGCCACAGCACACGGTCCTTCAAACAGACAAACACAAGCTCAGCACACCGCAAGTTACCCCCAAACACAAACACACACTACAGACAGCCACATACCCCAAGGGTCCCGTATTTGCTGCTCCTTCACCTGGAGAACTTCCTCTCGAAACTCCCCACACAGCCATAAGATCCAGCATCTCCTGTGCACTCCATGCTGGAACGCGTCTGCAGCCTTGAGTCTCCATTATAAGCTGTACTGACGAGCTCTCCACGCTGATCAAACAGGAAATGAAAATTCAAAAGTTCCCGGGGCTTTAACAGTGGAACGGCTGTTTCCTGTGTACCTGGCTGACGTGCTGTGGAGTTGAAAGTGCTCTCCAGAGTGGTCACAGCGGAGCACAGTGGGGCACCTCCTGGAGGCCAGTTCATTCAAATTATACAATGCAGTGTCTACACTATCCCCATGTCGACCTGTGGATGTTGAATCAAGCGCTACACCTCTCGTGGAGGTGGAGTACAGAAGTCGACTTTACAGGCCACTTAGGTTGGTGGAAGGGACTTGGTAGTATAGACATACATTATTAAATTGACCTAACATGGCTTATGTTGACCTAACTTTGTAGTTAGCCTCAGACTTTAAGGCTGGGGGTCATGAGCTGTCAGCCTCCACCCCAAACCCTGCTTTGCCTCCAGCATTTATAATGGTGTTAAATATATATAAAAAGTGTTTTTTTAATTTATAAGGGGGGGTGGCACTCAGAGGCTTGCTATGTGAAAGGGGTCACCAGTACAAAAGTTTGAGAACCACTACTTTAAGGTCAGAAGGGACCATCAAGTCTGACTTACTGCACATTGCAGGACTCAGAACCTCACCCATTCCTTCATTATTTTACAGCTGGTGTTAGGATGTAAGCCAGTGTAGGATGTGCTTAAAACAGAGGCAGATAATTTGATGCAAGTCATTTGGGTGTTAGTACACTGACAGTTTTGATAATTGGCAAACCTGAAACCTCCCCTCACTTTTTAGCAGAACTTTTTATAAATGTCTTTAAAAGTGACTCATCTCCTTTGTCCTTACAATTTACTTACCTGAAGTTTTTCTGCAAGTGCTTTGGGGCAGGGGATGTCCTTTTGTTCTGTGTTAGTATAGCATCTAGCACAATGGGTCGTGGTCCATCAGGCACTATGGCAATACAAATGATACATAAGTACTCAGTACATTTAAAAAAAACAACAACTTGAAAATCAGATTATAATTTTCAGTTTTATTTTTACAAGGCTAAAATCTGATGCAGTCTTTGTGCATGATTGATATACATGATTGATATAATGTATATTACACATACACGCACTGAGGACATCTTATGAGTTCTTTGAGTGCCTGTCCATATGTGTTTTTTACTCTAGGAAAGCATGCACCTGGGACAGGAGAATTTTTTTGCTAGTAGAGTCCCTTTGCTCCATGGATGTGCCCTGACTATCCTTGTGGTCTGTACTGAAGGTATAATGGATGGTGGGGAACCAACCACCACTCCTGTTCTTTCTCACCACCTTGGCCTGAGACAGAGCGGTTCAGTGTCTGCACGTCTTAGCTTAGCTTTTGAGAGTTGTGCATAGTTTTACAAATAGTTTTTAGTATAATTAAGTATGGGTTAATTGTAAGGATTTGCTTGTGTGCCCATTCCACCCTAACCTCTATATTTAGTGAGGACATTTAATTTTTCTGTAATGCTCCCAAATCCCCTGGATTTAAATTTTGTGGGTCCTATGGGGGAGCTTTCCCCCTTAATGATATTCACTTCTGTTGTGTTTAGGGGAGTTCTTTGTAAGTGTGGTGTATGCATATCATTCTGAGAACAAAAACATTCAGGGAAGTGAGACTGAAAATGCATTTGTTAGACCACTCTTAAGTAGGCAGTCTCAAACCTGGGACTGTCTGATCCATTCTCCCTCCCGTACAATGGACTGCAGGACTGAGTAGTGCTATGTGTGTTAGCTTCAGGGCTCACTCCTCAAAGGACTTAGGTAGGAAGTCTTAGAAGGCGTTACGAGAGGGTAGTGAGACACACTCTTCCAAAGAGATAAGGAGCAGACCTCTGTCATCAGATGTTGGCTGTATGTGTGTTCCCTCTGTGTGCTGTCCCAGCTCTGCACAGGTAGCTGGCACAGCAGATCTCGAGTGAACCGCCCAATGACCACAAAATCCCTTATAGTACGAAAGCACCTGGCCAGGTTTATTGTCGACGAAGCATATTACTGGTGCCTTATACTTGCTACAAGTGCACTCAGTGCATGTATGCCCATGACAATGGACGCAGCTCAGTTAGTGGCAGGACTTTTCACTATCCCTTTGGGTGGCCAAAGATACTCCCTCTGAGATGCCTCTTTATACCCAAATACAAATAAGTTAAGTATTGCCCCTCTGATGTATCTAGGTGCCACCCATTACCTTGTACATGTTGTTTTGATCAAAACATCTCTATTCATCATACTGTCATTCTGACCTTATCTTTAAGAGAGGTTAGCGTGTTTCTGTTATCTTTGGGGAATGTGTTGATGTTGAGGTGTTCTGGTACCACCCTTCTGGAGTGTGTTTGCGTGAGTGCTCTGTGCCTAGCACCTCTTAGGAATGTGTGTTTTTGCAATATCAACCCTGTTCTTGCCAGATTCTGGGAGCAGGGCCTGCCTCTTGCTCACAACTTAACTTTGCTTTATACACCGCTACCTCCCACCTGATATAACATGAATTCAGTATAACGTGGTAAAGCAGTGCTCCGGGGAGGGGGGGGGAGGGCTGCACACTCCGGTGGATCAAAGCAAGTTCAATATAATATGGTTTCACCTATAACGCGGTAAGATTTTTTGGCTCCTGAGGACAGCGTTGTATCGAGGTAGAGGTGTATCAGCAAAGCTTTGACCACTACTTTAGCCCAGTCCTCAGGCCTCATACCAGGCCTCTGAAACAAGGGCTTATGTTTCAGGCCCTCTTCCTACTACAACCTCCATGTAAATCTTTGGGGAAAAAGATGTTTGCTCTGCTCCAAAGATCATCTCATGTCCCGGTATGGGTCCTGATGAGGTCTTGATGAGGTCCTAATGAGGTTTTGTGAAAGGACACCATACTGACAGCTCGATATTGAAAGAAAAGACCACTGTGTCTGCCCCAAGTGCAGAATCTATCAGTACACATATTCAGTACTGAGAAATTACCATCTGCCTCTAAACCTTTTGCACTGGCAAAACCATTGGCTCTGGAAAAAGGCTTTGAACCAACTAGACCATCAGCACCAACAGGTGAGCCAGTATTGAGCACTTTGTCCCAGGGAATGTTTGTGACCCAGGGCCCTGCTCCATCTCCAGCATTGGTACCACGTAGATATCCCCTCTGTTGTCAGGGGGATTACAGTTACCTCTGCCTATGAGATACTAGACTCACTGGTACAGACTCTCCAGATAGTACCAACCGGAGTCAGGCTATACCCATTGTGACAGACCCAGACCGGTGGGGTACAGGAGTCTGGTAGAGGGCAAATATACTGGTCACTGGATGAGTAGTTTTCTGTTCCCTGAGTGACCAGAGCAGGGGCTGCACTAGAGTAATCAGGAACCTGCTAGAACCAGTTAAGGCAGGCAGACTAATTAGGACACCTGGAGCCAATTAAGAAGAAGCTTCTAGAATCAATTAAGGCAGGCTAATCAAGGCACCTGGGTTTTAAAAGGAGCTTACTTCAGTTTGTGGTGCGAGTGTGAGGAGCTGGGAGCAAGAGGCGCAAGGAGCTGAGAGTGAGAGGGTGTGCTGCTGGAGGACTGAGGAGCACAAGCGTTATCAGACACCAGGAGGAAGGTCCTGTGGTGAGAATAAGGAAGGTGTTTGGAGGAGGTCATGGGGAAGTAGCCCAGGGAGTTGTAGCTGTCATGCAGCTGTTACAGGAGGCACTATAGACAGCTGCAGTCCACAGGGCCCTGGGCTGGAACCCGGAGTAGAGGGCGGGCCCGGGTTCCCCCCAAACCTCCCAATTGACCTGGACTGTGGGTTCTGCCAGAGGGGAAGGTCTCTGGGCTGTTCCCCAACCCACATGGTGAATCTCTGCGGCAAGAAAATCCGCCAATAAGCACAGGACCCACCAAGATAGAGGAGGAACTTTGTCACACCATGTTTATATCCAAGATGGTGTCTGAGCTCCATTTAAATCAGAATATTCACTTAGCAATATTTTTTTTTCTAAAACCTCATTCTAATCATGACGAAGCTAGATTACATACTCTGAATGTTTGTAGGGCATTAGCCTTTTATCTCTCAAGAACCAGTTCTTTAGATCTTCCCTGAGTCTCTTTGTTTTGTTTGCAGAGAGTATGAAGAGTGAGTACTCCAGTTTCCACCCAACCACCATTGTCTAAGTGGTTGCATGATGTATTGAATCATGTAGTGAGATAATGAAGATAGTCCCACCAGCTAATCTTAGGGCTCATTCAACCAGGCCTCAGTGTCTGCCCATTTCCACTGGGGATATCTGTAAAGCTGCCACCTGGAGTTCCATTCACAGTTCTTCTAGACATTATTTGTTGGTAAAGGCTTCTAGAGCAGATGCCTCTTTTGATACTGCAGTTCTTCAATCAGTGGTAGATAGGACTCTGAGCACCACCACCATACTTAAAGCACTTCTTTAGAGTCACTTAGAGTGGTATACGCACATGGACAAGCATGAAGTCACCTGTACAGTAACTGGAGTTCTTTGAGATGCTGCCCATGTGTATTCCATGACTTGCCTTTCTTCCCCTCTGTTTGAGTACTTCTATGCTATTATGGGTTCTGCAGTAGAGAAGGAACTGGAGTAGCAGTTGGTCCCACACAATGCTATATACCCTCAGAACAGGGCTGAACAGACCAGGGTGGATTTGATTGAAATCAAATTGATTTAAATCGCTAGTCAGGAAGACTCAATTTAATCATGGATTTCTACATAAAAGTGCATTCTTGTTGGTTGTTATAACCTTAATACATATTCTTCACAGGTAGAGGAACTTCATTACAATATTCCCAAACTGGGTCTCTTTTACGGTCTGCTGCCATTATAGGTTTTCCCTTCTAGTGAGAGAATGGTATGATAGATCTCAAATCAATGAAGGCTACACTCAGAAAGATCTCAAGACTTCTGGAATATGCTGCTCAAACAGTTTCACTTTTGTTTCTACTGCCTGTCCCTCCCTTCTCACATTTATCTCCAGACTTCTTCTCCTTGTCCAGATCTATTCTGCCCCCAACAATCTTCTATTCATTGAACTTTTTGAAACTTTGCACTTTTAGAGAGAGGTAAGGCATTGACTCTGTGTACACAAATTTGCAGAGGGACAATAGGGTTGTGGTCTGTTATTTCTCACCTCTATATATTATTTATTTATTTATTTAAAAACATTTTTGCTGTTAACAAGCATGTTATCTCTGGAGACACAAATCCACAGTTTGAGAACTGCAAAACTAAGCATCTCTGATGGTATCTTCTAGACTGAGCACTGAATCCCATTGGATATATGGAAAGATTAACCTAAATAATCTATACAGAAGCCCCTGGAACCTCATAACATTGGGTCCCTAATCCATGAACTATTGGAACTCGTTTCCAAAATTTTTCTTAAACATTACATGAATATATTGTCTCATACTATAGAATTAGAATTTCTAATCTCTATTCCATAATGAAATATCTTTGAGCTATAATGTATCTTAATTAAAACTTTAGATAGTTTTTTTTCCTCAAAAAGCATTTTATAAAAAAAACGATTTTTTTTTTTTAAATCCATGATTTTTATCCACCCTGGAACAGACACCACTAGCAAAAAAAAAAACCCCAACTCCAATCTCTGGCCATGGGGTGCATGCGCACCTAGAGTAGAATATGCATTGGAACAACACTTCTTGAAGAACTCGTGTTACTGTACATGTAAGTAAGTTTTCTTTACCCTCACTATAAAAATAAATATTTGTGCATTTAGGCTAATGAGCTTCTGAAAAGTAGAATTCCTGGAAAAAGTGAATTATCTCCAGCCCAGGAGCAGATGGCTGTTTTTCAGAACAGACTCAAGGAACAAAGTACTCAATTGCAGATAATGCATCAAAAAGCACATGACCTGGAACTACAACTGGAGTCTTCTCAAAAGGTAAAAAAACCTCTTTTAAATGCGCCAGTCACAATTAACTTTGTGTTAGAATATAGCTTTGAAATGTGATCTTGCAATCAAAGCAGGGTTATGCTGTGTTGCTTTTAAAAGTTTTTGGAAGAGAGTCCACTAATGAACACTTAGATTCTGCATGAAGTAGTGTTGATGTTTCCATAAAGGGCTGTGGATCAATGGTACTGAACCCATTCTTTAGCATGTTGTTAGGGGAGGATTACTGTTCTTTTGGAGGTGTTGACTTACAGATGAGACATAAAATCAAGATCTGGACTATTAGGGACTGATAGCAATATTTCTAAGAGGTAATGACTAGGTCCTGGCTACATTTAAATTTGGGTCATTACATTCTTTCTGTCTAAATGCATCCTGCAATTTCAGTTGTAGATGGTGGTCTTCGCTACTAGACCTAAACTGGTGTATAATGTTGAGATGCTTCATCCCCAAAGTGGCTGCATTTCAATGGTTATTGAAGTGATCCATGTATAGAGGTGTTAGAGATTGCTTTGATTCATTGGTATGAAAGGTGCTGTATAAGTGTAGGATGATTATTCTATAGTTATACAAGAATGTTTCAGGAGTTACCATTAAGGTCTACATGAGAACAAAACTTAATTGTATATCTCTAATCATGTTGGCTTCAGACATCAAGATAAGTGAAAGCTTCTGTTGATCTCCAGGTTCATAGATTTGTTCATTAAATATATAATTTATATCAACACGACCGATTTAAGATTCCCAGTCTGATACTTTAAAATATTACCCATTGGGGAATGTCCTACAAATATATTTTTATTATAGAGGTAATGGTTGTGGCTCCATAATTAAAGTTAAGTTGAGTGTTTTGTCTATAAAGCAGGGATTCAACTTCTTTGGCCTGGTCTACACTAACCCCCCAATTCGAACTAAGGTACGCAACTTCAGCTACGTGAATAACGTAGCTGAAGTCGACGAACCTTAGTTCAAACTTACCGCGGTCCAGACGCGGCAGGCAGGCTCCCCCGTCAACTCCGCGTACTCCTCGCGCCGAGCAGGATTACCGGAGTCAACGGCGAGCACTTCTGGGTTCGATTTATCGCGTCCAGACAAGACGCAATAAATCGAACCCAGAAGTTTGATTGGCTGCCGCCGAACCAGCGCGGTAAGTATAGACAAGCCCTTTGTTGGTTATGAAGAATACACTCTGCTCCCCAGAATTACAGCATGTGCTCTTTGAGTATAGAATGAATTTTCTAAGAATTGACAAGTAAATAAACCAATTAATTGTAAGTTAAAATTAATTTACTAATGGGTCCTTTAACCAGTACAGCACCCTGTGTCAGATCATATTTTGTCCTGAATGATTTAGTCTCAGGCATTTACACAAACTACACACAAATTGGTAGGGAGGTAAATATTAAGTAGGTTTAGTGCACTGAATAGTTCTTGAAAAGAAATACTTACAATTAGTGGTCACTTTTCCCATTATTCTTCATAAATGAAAATTTCTCCTTTTAGCAGAAGCTGAAGAGTATTATTCTTCGAATGCTTGCTCAAATCGATTCCATTTTAGGTGTGTGCACGCCCACGTGCACAGTTGTCAGAGATTTCTGCCTTAGCGGTATCTCTAGGGCTGGCTGTGGCGCCCCCTGGAGTGGCACTCCCATGCGGTGGTATATCAGGCGCTGCCGGCCCTGCGCCCTTTCAGTTCCTTCTTACCACCCGTGACGGTTGGTTGGAGAGCCTTGTCTTGCTTCGCAAGAGCAGCAGTGGTTATCCATTGACTGGTTTTAGTAGGGCAGCGGCAGGAGTTCCCAGCCAGTGATGGGGCCTTCAGTGCCCAAAGCGGTCCCGGTGGCTAAGAAGCAAGGCCGACCAGCTCTGCAGGTGCCACGCCAGGTGACCGATGCAGCTCCGGTCACATCACCGAAGGGGAAAGCCACCGGGGTGCTGCCGTGTAGACTGGCGGGACATCCCAGGTCACCGGATCGCAGGCACAAGTCCCCGTCCCTGCAATCTCGGGACCCAGCACCGCAGTCTGGCTCGCTGGCCAGAAGGCCTAGATCTCCGTCAAGATCCCCTCCTACTAGGTGAGGGACTCCAGACTCGTGGTGCTGCTCCCCGTACCGCCAGTACCAATTACCGTCTGGCCATAGGTTGCCTAGACGCTGAATACCATCTCCCAGAAGATCTCGTCGTCGTTCGTCTCCGTCCTGGAGGACTCGTTCAGGATTTCGGCGTTGTTCGTGCTCGCCCTGGTACCTGTCCCCCCGTCGATCGCCTACCAGGGTCAATAGGCAGACCCAGACCTCAACGGCCCCGCTGTGGTCACCGGAGGGACAGTGGTCAGGGTCGGACTGTGATTATAGCCCGTCGCAGACGCGGGGTGACTCCCCTGTGATGTGGGAGATGGAGGCGGCTCTGGCCATGGTGCTGACGCAGCAGGGGCCGTGGCCCCCCCAGGGGCCATACTGGGACCTGTGGGGGGCCCCGGCCTTGTTGGTGAATCTTGTCTCTGACGCCTCGCACCTGGGCTGGGGAGCCCACCTGGCTGCTCTCAGCACTCAAGGTTGTTGGTTCAGTCGCGATCGTTCCCTGCATATCAATATCAGGGAACTCAGAGTGGTATGACTAGCCTACCAAGCCTTTCTACCTCATATACAAGACAGGATGGTTCAGGTCCTGACAGACAACATGGCTACGTTCTTCTATATTAACAGGCAGAGTGGAGCCAAGTCATCTGCCCTTTGCCAGGAAGCCCTCTGGCTCTGGGACTTCTGTCTACAGCACGACATCCATCTCGTGGTCGCTCACCTTCCAGGTCCAAAAATGCTTTGGCAGATCACCTCAGCAGGACGTTCTCGTCTTTCCACAAGTGGTCCCTTCATCTGGAGGTGGTCAGTTCCATCTTATGAAGGTGGGGAACTCCCCGGGTGGACCTGTTCGCGTCCAGGCAGAACAGGAAGTGCCACATCTTCTGCTTGATTGGGGGCGTGGACAGAGGAGCCCTGTCGGATGCCTTTCTGCTCCCATGGTTGGAGGCCCTGTTGTACTCCTTCCCTCCGGTGCCATTGGTACCCAGAGTCCTCCTGAAAATCAAACAGGACAGGGCGAGGGTCATCCTAATAGTGCTGGCTTGGCTCCGCGAACTCTGGTTCAGCATTCTACTGGACCTCTGGGTGATGATCCCGTTCCAGCTACTGCTAAGGTCGGACCTGTTGTCCCAGAACCACGGCAGTCTTCTGCACCCCAACCTGGTGCGTTACATCTGATGGCTTGGCTGCTGTGTGGCTAAACGCTCAGGAGCAGCAGTGCTTGGCTGAGGTTCAGCACATTCTGTTGGAAAGTAGGAAGCCCTCCACCAGAGCGACCTACCTGGCCAAGTGGAAACAGTTCACCTACTGGATTGCGGACAAAGGTGTTCGTCCTGAGCAGGCTTCGCTGCAGCTTATTCTGGACTACCTCCTGCACCTCAAGCTCCAGGGCTTGTCCCTCTCAATGATCAAGGTCCATCTGGCCGGCCTTCTACCCGCTGTTCGAGGGCAGGTCGGTTTTTGCACAGGATATCATGGCCAGATTCCTTAAGGGCCTAGAGCAAGTCTACCTGCATGTCAGGGACCCCGTCCCTCTGTGGGACTTGAATCTGGTGCTGTCACAGCTCACAGGTCCTCTCTTTGAGCCGCTGCCTTCCTGCTCCATCCTTCTCCTCTCCTGGAAGGTTGCATTCCTGGTTGCGGTGACATCAGCCTGCCAGGTATCCGAGATTCGGGTGCTTACCTCGGAGCCGCCTTACACGATCTTCTACAAGGATAAGGTCCCACTAAGGCCGCACCCAACATTTCTTCCCAAGATAGTCTCTCAGTTTTATTTGAGCCAGGACATTTACTTACCAGTCTTCTTTCTGAAGCCGCAAAGGTCGGAGGAGCACAGGCTACATGCCCTGGACTTCAGAAGGGCTCTGGCCTTCTACATTGACAGGACCAAGCCGTTCCATAAGTCGACGCAATTATTCGTCGCTGTAGCCAACAGAATGAGTGGATACTGGACTACCTTTCAAAGAATTACTTCTTAGATCACTGCCTGCATTTGCCTCTGCTATGACCAAGCGTAGGTGCCACCCCCAGCAATTGTCACTGTACCGCACAGGCCTCTGTGGTAGCCTTTCTGGCCCATATGCCTATCCAGGACATCTGTAGAGCAGCCACCTGGTCATCTGTCCACACCTTTACATCCCGCTATGGCCTGACTCAGCAGGCCTGGGACGATGCTGGCTTCGGTAGGGCAGTGCTGCAAGCCGCTAAGCTGTGAACTCCGAGCCCACCTCCGTGGATACTGCTTGGGAGTCACCTAAAATAGAATCGACATGAGCAAGCACTCGAAGACGCAAAAACGGTTACCTACCTGTTCATAACTGTTGTTCTTCAAGATGTGTTGCTCATGTCCATTCCATTTCCCGCCCTCCTGCCCCTCTGTTGGAGTTGCTGGCAAGAAGGAACTGAGTAGGCGCAGGGCCGGCGGCGCCTGGTATACTGCCGCATGGGAGTGCCACTCCAGAGTGTGCCACAACCGGCCCTACAGATACCACTAAGGCAGAAATCTCCGACAGCTGTGCACGTGGGTGCACACACATCTAAAATGGAATGGACATGAGCAACAGATCTCGAAGAACAACAGTTACGAAAAGGTAGGTAACCATTTTTTGTTCAGAGAAACACTCAAAGAATTGCCCTCTTTCAAAAGGGTTGTCATTTTGTATTATTCTCAAAGAGACTGATGGCACAAGTTGTCATTAGCAAAGGTTGCTACTGCTTCCATTCACCTGCTCCTCTCTACCCCCTGGTAGCATAGGGGCCAGCAGTCTTCCCTGAGGGCAGTTTGACTTTGTTTCCATTGTGAACAATGGGAGGCAGTAGCTATTTTTGTTAAGGGCAGGCTGTGACCTCAGTCCCATTGAGAATGATGGGTAATGGAGGCTGTTTTGAAATAGGACAGCTCTTCATGAGTGTCTCTGAAATAGAAGATTTTATGTGCCAGCCTGTGTTGAACGAGAAATTTTCAATTATCAAAAATAATGCTATGAAATTTATTTTTCATCCTAAAAAATCTACCTGTTGCACTAGGTCTATTCAACAGAGAAGGCAGGAGGGAAGGGGAAACCGAGGAGTGCATTCTGCCCTCTGATGTGTTCCTCTGCTGATACAGAACACCCGTAAACCCAGCTTAGTTGGCCTGTATGCTTTGGCTGCTTAGCACTCGTTCAGAATAGTACAGAACAGCTAGCATACGCTGGTGAATCTGGCCCTAAAAGTTAAAAAATACTAACCACGTTCAAGTGATTACAAGTATCATGAGTATCAGTCTCTTTGGGTTTCTTATTTAGTGTTCATGAGTGAAAATGTTAATTTAAAATGCAAGGGAATTCCTGAATAAAAACCCTTAAACTGAATTCAGCTGAGGTCATACTTACAAGAAACCCAAATATGATGAGATATGATGATGCACAGTTAAAACACCTGTGCAATGTTCACACTTGCCTGTAGTGACATTATGAGAAAAAAAATTCTGTTTTTAAAAGTTAGTGTACTGTGGAACCAGTCACTAATATGCATTCATCCTAATGCCGTGGAATTGTGATTTTAAAATATAGTTTAAAAGTGGACACATTTCCTTTAAACACACCATAAATCAGCGGTGTAAGTCCTCCCACTCTCACGGGCAAGCTTTCTCCGTGGCATAGACAAATCAGCAAGCCCTCCAGTTAAGGGAAATTTTTTGGGGGGAGGGATATTAAACTGAAAATTTCAGAGAAATTGAAATAGCTGGGTGTTTAGTTCATGTGTAATATTTTATTTTTAAGAATACCAAAGATAAAGAAAGTATGCTTGCACAGAAGGAAGAGAATCTGAGTAATACAATGCAACAGATGTACAACAATATAGGAGAAAAAGAAGAAATCATTAAAGGTCTTCAAGATATAGTGACATTAGAAAGGTCTAATTTATCTCTTCTACAACACACTCTTTCTCTCCGGGACACAGAGATAATGCAGTTAAAAAATGAAATTGCTTCAGCCAAGATGAAAGAACAGGAATGTATTGAAGAATTGAAAACAAACCACAAAAGGGATATTTGTAGACAGTTGGAAGAGTGTCACAGAAAAGAGATAGTAAGAGTTAAGGAGGTTTGTGAAGAAGAGATGAATAAAAAATATAAGAATGAACTTGAGCAGTTAAAAAGAGAACTCTCTGCTTTGAATTCTGATGAAGATTTTCAGAATTTAAATGCAATAATTATTGATTTAAATAATAAACTGCATGAGTCTGAAATGCATAGACACAACTTGTGCAAGCAACTTAAAAATCAAATGGAGGATTTTCAGAGAGAGAGATCTGAAATTGAGCTGAGGTATAAGGATTTGGTAGAAGACCTCAAATTACAGCTTACTAATGCAGAAAAACAGGCTAAGGAAGCACAGGAATCTAAACAAGAAAAGGAGTATTTGAATGACGAGATCCAAAAACTCAACTCCTTCATCCAGGAATTAAGTGAAAAGCTGCTCCTTGAGACAAAAAATAACAAAGATTTAAAGCATAAGCACGATGAAGAAATAACTCTCTATAATTTGAAGTTAAAAAAGTTAGAGCAGGAGGAAAAATTGTTACAGGCGGTGTCAGAATCACAGAAAGCAGAGCTTGAGAAGATGCAGAGTAAATTATGCCAGCATGAAGGTGAAATACAGTTAGTTCGTGAAGAACTGGAGTTCCAACATGGCTTGCGAGTGGACTCTTTTAAAACTGAATTAGAAGATACACACAAAAATCTAGAGAAGGACCATAAAAGTTATGAAGCTGATAACATGTCTGAAGAAAATATGATAGAACTAGGATCTTTCATAGAAGATGCAGACATATTAACTAAATATCTTGTCTCCACTGAGAGACAGGAGCAGTCATACATATCAAACAACTCTGGACTTCTTGACACTGAAGAGGGTAGGCTTGATAAATTTGTACTAGATAGCAACATCATTTTAGAACCTAACATGGACTCCACAGCAGATAAGTTAATGTTTAGCCCTGATGAACAAAAGTGTCTTAGCAGTGTACTGCAAGGGACTTCTGATGAAACAGAGCTGGACGCTGAGGCTTTTGCTTCATATTTGTCAGGTGACTCCTTGCTGCAAAATGAAATAAGTGACAGTAAGGAGGTGAAGGATGAAGAGAAAGCAGGCTTGATGGAGAGATGTGTTAAGCTAATTAAGCAGCTCAGTGAAAAAGAGTCAGCACTGAACAAATCCTATCAGGAGACCCAAGAAGCTCTTGAAAAATGGGAAAAAGCAACAGCTGAACTTTCCATTACCCATTTAGAACTGAATAAGGAGCGAGAAGCACGGGTTCATTGTGAAGAAGAACTTGATCAAAAAGTAAAGAAGGAGAAAGAGCTTGAAAACAAAATAAACTTTCTGGAAAAGCAGGGTGAAGACAGAGATCAAACAGTTTGTAGTGAAGAATTAGGGTTTGGAATAAAGGCTTCAAAGTCGCATACTTGGCAGGAGATGATAAAAGACCTCAAGCAGGAAAGAGAAACATTGATGATGCAATTGAGGGCTCAGGAGCAATTAGTAAAAGAAGTTCAAGAGCAGAAAACTGCCTCTGATTCAGTAACGAGTGAAGTACAGTCCCTTTTTGGACGTCAACTAGCTGCTTTGCAAAGCCAAAGGGATCAAATGCAAGTCCAGCTTGATGCCCAGAAGGCCAAAAACCAGACTATGGCTGAACTTCTTGGTCAGAAAACCATAGTAGAAGAGACATTACTGAAAGAACAGGAGGCTCTCAAAGCTGAAATCAATAATAAAGAACAAAGTTTAACACTCACACTTAGGGAGAATGTAACCTTACAAGAAAGATTGTCTGCTGTAGAGCAGAATCTAATAAAAGCAGAAAACGCTCTGGAAGAGAATCTTGAAAAAAATATACATGATCTTAATATGAAAACGAAAAACTTTGAAAAAGCACTGGAGTGTGAAAGATTGGAATTTGAGGAGAAATTGAAATCCAGTAACTTGGAACTTCAGAAACTTAACATTGAAATACAGGCCAAAAAAATTGAATACATTGAAAAAGAAAACAAACTGATTGAGGAAGTGGCTTATTTGAAGAAGGTTCAGGTGGAACTGGAGAATCACCTTCAGGAGACTGTGCAGAAGTCCGCACAAGCCATACAGGAGGTACAGTCTGAGATGAGGAGACATTATGAAGAGGAAATTAGTAAAATGGAATCTCATCATCTTTCTGAAACAGCAAAAATGAATCGGGTACACCAGAAAGAGGTAGGTAGCTCTAATAATGACACGAGGATTTGTATTTCTGAATGCTTGGTAAATGGTAATTTCAAAAAAATTCATCCTTCTTTTCAGATAGAAGAGCTAAATGCAGAAATAAAAGAGAAGGTGGAAAAACAGCAGAACTTGGAGGAGGAACGAAAAGAACAGATTGGATTAATTAAAAAGGTATTTTTTTGTAACAGGCTTATTTTAGAAAGATTCTGCATGTCTGATTTCTTCAGAGACAGAAAATCAACATGGGTTTTTGCAAGAGTAAAGATAGTTTTGTTGACTTTGAGACTACTGTCCTAATGGCTTGTTAATGCTGGAAGGACAAAAGTGCAAAATGTCCACAATCCAGTAAAAATTCTGTGCTGTATTTGTGACGTTCCCCTCTGGTTTTATCTGGATTGGTAATCTGCTAGGTCACTCCAGTCCTTGAATCTGGGAGCCAGCCTTACCCTGCTCTGCTGTGAGAACCCCCACTCCTGGTCTGTTCATGGACAGCCTCTGGCATGTAAGCTGCTCCTTGGATTGTGCAGTTGAATGACACTAGCCAATACCTCCAGTCCCGGACTCAACCCTAGGAACCTCCGTCTTGCAGTGTCCAGTTATGCCCGCTGGATGCTGCAAGCTTCTATGAGTTCATCAATTTAACAAAGAAATTGATATGTACCGGGTTTGTTATCTCAAGGGAGCCTCTGAAACACTTCAAACCAAACACACTGCTTCAGGTAGAATAAACAAACAAATTTATTAACTAAAGTGATTATAAGTCAAAACATAACAAGTCAGATTTGGTCAAATGAAATAAAAACAAAACGCATTCTAAGCTGATCTTAACACTTTCAGTGTCCTTACAAACTTAGATGCTTCTCACCACAGGCTGGCTGGTTGCTCTACAGCCAGGTTCTCCCCTTTGATCAGCGCTTCAGTCGCTTGGTGTGGTGTCTGTAGATGTAGGTGGAAGAGAGGGGAAGACCATGGCAAGTGTCTTTCCCTTTTATCATGCCCTTTCTTCCCTCTTGGCTCCCCCCCCCCCCCCCCCCCCCCGAGTCAGGTGAGCATTACCTCATCGCAGTTCCAAACTCACCAAAGGAAGGAGAGGTGACTCCCTCCAGAGTCTAACAGATTCTTTTGTTGCTGCCTAGGCTTGTGTCCTTTGTTCCTGTGCGGCTGGGCTGGGTTTGTCCCATACCTGTCCTGATGAGGTGTGAACTGCCTCTCTGCTCTCAGAGAGTTTTTGCCTGGGCTTATTTTGAGCCATGAGAATACATTTTCAGCCTCCTAACTACATACATGAAATTATAACCTATAACATTACTATAATACTGTAATAACAGTGCTCAGTGCATCATGAGCCTTCGGAAGACACCCAACATGACAAACTTTGCATTGCATACCACACAATCATTTTATAAAGATGAACATGAGGAATGTAGGGTGTTCCCCCGAGGTACAGAGCGTCACAGTGTTCTTCTCTCCAGGTTCATGAAAGAGAACATGATCGTGAAATTAATGAACTAATTATTAAACATGAAGATGAAATGAAAGAGCTACGTGCTGAACTAATTAAGGAACAGCAGCAACTGTTGGATGAACTTCAGCAACAAATGGAAGGTACACATAAAACAGAGATGCAGCATGCTCAGCTCCAGTCACAGGTACAGTATGTATGCACAGTAATTATTTAGGCAAATTTCCTGGCTGTCACATTTTACAGTTAATTCGCTTGCAAAGAGGAGCCGTTTTTCTAACAAAATAAGCCATCTTTGGAGGAATGCCTTGTGCTATCATAAAGACTACATTTGAAGAATCAATAGGGATTGTTATGCTAAGAGGACTGCAGATACCATCTTCTATGGAAGGGTCTCCAATGTCCTCAATCTTACCTCTTATTCTTTAGAAAATTGACAAAATTTAGACAATTTGTGAAGGGAAGAAGCTTGCTTATCTTCATAAATATAAATAAGGATCTGCAGTAACTTCTGGGAATGGAGAGAGGCAGACAAAGAATAAGAGGCTAATATGCCTTTTTGGTGTTCTAATCAATAGATATGCATTTTTTTTTCTTCTTTGCATGTTAGGTTTGCACAAAATTCTAGTGCAAGGTAATGTTTTACCCAGTCTCTAGTGTTGCTAGACCTCTAGAAATATGGAATAGTGGTTGTATGTGCTGCAATATTGGGAATTGTAAAGTATGGCAGAAAATCAAACTGAAACTTAGTCTTGCTTCAGCCAGGTCTTATGAATTGCATGAAGGTAATCCATCACACACAACTTTACTGCAATGTGTATACTGAGTGTATTTTTGTCAGTGTGTCACATCCCTTCTTATGGGTTTTACAGTTTGTTATTGAGTCTACACTAGGTAAACTCTGAATTTAAATATTAAATATTACTCCAAATATCCCTCTAAAGAGTCCATGGACCTTTTAATTGTTACATATTTATTGACTCTGTATCGGATAAGATCGTAATGATGTTACTTGAATTTACAAGTGGAGGCCCTGATCTTGCAAGCTGCTACACGCATATATAATTATACGCATGTGAGTAGCCCCATTGATGTTATTTGGCAGGCCTAAATTCCCTTCTCTCTAAATATTTAATCCATTTTTAAACACCCATTAATTCTAGGAATACATAGGATACAATTACTTTTGTGTCTAATCCCTAAATATTGGCTATAAGTATTTGTATATATGTAGAATAGAAACTTTATAATCCATTGTAAAGCTTAGTTGCTGCTACTGCTAACTGATAGGTCAGAACTGAATCAATGAGCAGCACAAGAGAAATGTATATTTACATCATTGTTTCTATCTCAACACTTCTGATATTGGTTATTCACTCTACCAGTGACAGCTTTGTGAGGTATGATGCACTGTGATGGACTCAAAGGGTAAAAGTGGAAATTTGCAGCAATGCTATAGACAATAATACTGTGCATTTTTGCAATTTCCTTTTTACATTTCATACCTTTCTGAAGATGCTGCAGGGAGGCGGATTGCTGGCAGGCATTCCCTATCAGCAGATAATCTTAAGAGAAAGAAAAGGCAAACAGTTTGGAGATAATATCAAACAGACTTTACTACTGGAAGGAGAGATAGTAAAGACTGTACTCATTAATAAAAAGCTTCTGCAAGCCAGATGAGAACTAGAATCTGGTTTTTCTGCTATTCCATTTCCAGCCATGAATATGTTTTATATGAAAATAACAGACTAGCAATAAATATAGAGGTGTGTGTATATAATTGAAACTGGTATAGAAAAATGGTAATATATTTCACTTAAACCATGTTTTTCGCTTTCCCACTGTAGACACTGCACAATCTTGAGTTGGAAGGTTTACGACTAAGTCTAACTAATATGCACACATCCCAGTTGGAGCTGATGCAGTCTAACTTGAGAAAGGAGAAGGAAACTGCCCTTGTGGAGTTACGGGAGATGCTCAATGATAAGCGTGCTCAGGAAGTAGCAATTCTACAGAGCCGACATCAGTTTGAGTTGGAACATATTAATGAACAACATCTGAAGGAAAAAGAAGAAATTGCACTGAAACATCAACAAGAACTAGGTATTATGAACTTGGGAGTTAGGGGGCTGATTATGCAACTGCTGAGCATTTGATTGCCCCACAATTTCTGATGGGGAGATTCTCAGGCCTGGTCTACATTTAAAATTTATGTTGGCATTACTGTGATGCTCAGGGATGTGAAAAATCCACACACCTGAACGTCATAGCTATGCCAACCTAACCCCTGTTGTAGATGCAGCCAGGTCGACTTGAAGAATGAGCGACACAGCTACTGTCGGTTAGGAAGGTAGTGTTCTTACAGCAACACAAAAACCTCATTTCTGCATCTACACTATGGGGCTATGACAGTATAGCTACAGCCCCGTAGCTGGACCACTCTATGCCCCATAGTGTAAACATAGCCTCTTTTTGGTCTGTCCTATGGCCTGTTCTTGTCCCTGTTGAAATCTGTGAAAACTGGCATTGACTGCAGTAGGAACAGGGTCAGGCATTATATGTTCAAGGGATTTAGGCCTGCCTCGGATATAAAGCCTTGATTTCCAAAGATATAGCTGTGATAGTTGCCCATTCGTAGAATCATAGGGTTGGAAGGGACCTCAGGAGGTCATCTAGTCCAACCCCCTGCTCAAAGCAGGACCAATCCCCAGACAGATTTTTGCCCCAGCTCCCTAAATGGCCCCCTCAAGGATTGAACTCACACCCCTGGGTTTAGCAGGCCAATGCTCAAACCACTGGGCTATCCCTCCCCCAAAAAATTTTTTAGTAGAATATCAGGGTTGGAAGGGACCTCAGGAGGTCATCAAGTCCAACCCCCTGCTCAAAGCAGGACCAATCCCCAGACAGATTTTTGCCCCAAATAGCCCCCTCAAGGATTGAACTCACAACCCTGAGTTTAGTAGGCCAATGCTCAACCACTGAGCTATCCCTTCCTGCATCATAGGTTGAAGGCCTTCTCCAAACTCAGGTTGCTAAACTCATTGGTTCTAGCATAATCATCTTATGTCATCCCTGTAGACTGGTGCTCCAGTCAATCAGTTTCTTTCTAAACATCTTCAGAGAAGATGACCTCCTAGATTGCTGCATCACATTTTGTCATCTTGTCAACCTTTATTCTACCAGAAATATACTTTTAAACAACTGGTTCTTCAGTCATCTGTCCTCTTCAATATTTATTTCTGAAACTCTTGGTGTTCTCACACTTAGTATTAGGATCATCTGTGTCTTTAACTTTGAATTTCAACTCTTATGCTTTGCTCCAGATCAGACTTTGGTTGGTGCCAGCTGCTGTTACCAGTTGTACCACATAAGCTTTTGCCTTACCTTGAGTCAGCACCAGGTTCATTGTTGTGTTTTTGGAGCAAGTACCTGAAGATTCTCCTGGCTTTCCCTCCCAATACCTGGAAATTAAGTGAGACGTCTACCTGGACGGTACTGAAAGCTTCAGCTGGAGAGCCAGAGTCAAGAGTCCCAGATGAGTTACAAATCTGTATCAGTGCTGCCCTTGGTGGTGTAGGTTTGGTGAAACATTCTACATGACTGTTTCTACACCATCAAGCTAGACTGTTGGAATTGCTGAAATTGCATTGAGGTTTTGCTCTTTGTGCTTCTACATGCCACTCTGGTGCTTCTTGACACAGACGATGACTCCTTGAGCAAGTCATTGCCTTCTTTGAACTGCAAGGACAATTTGTTTGAGAGCCAACAGGCAGCTGTCTCAATTCGTGGAAACAGCTGAGGCCTACAGGTGCCATCAGAGAATATTGAGGAGGCTGATTTCTCTCTCTCTCTCTTTCCCCCCTCAGTTTATGAAGCAGTCCCTTATGCTTATAGTGAAGGGAGACTTCTGCATTGTGGAATTTCAGTATGTGTCAGGGTTGAAGTCTGTGCCCTGTCCTCAACTGTTTTTTGGGTACAGGTGATGCATGAGACTTGTTTGAGGACAAGTGCATCTTCACTGGGCAGAGTGAGAGTGAAATATTGATTTCTTCTTTCGAAAAAGTTTGCATAACATATCTCACACACACCTCCAGTGTGTCTTAGGGTACTTCTGCTGAGAAGTGCCTCCTTTGGCCTTAGCTGCTTGCTAGGACTCCCATCCCCATGTGAAACTTATGAGGCTAGTGGTCAGCCTCTCAGAGCCTTAGGACTCTCTCTTTTAATCTTTAACAAGTCTAAGATTGTTCCTCGGCCTTTGATGCTAAGACTGCTGAAAGTGGTGGTGGAAGGAGGCTGACAATCCTCTTCAGGTTTGCTGTTGGGTCTCACTTGCTGGAGACTTCAGGAGGCCAGCGCGAAGGAGGGAAGGGAAAATCATCCAGTATCCTCCCTTCAAGTCCTCTGCTTTCTCCAGTTTCTCTCCCTCTTTTCCTTTAGACCATAGGAGATGCTATGCAAAGAGCTGAGGAATGGGATGTGGTTGGGAGGGGGTATAGAGATCTTGGGGGGGAAAGCGGCCTTCAGGTAGTGATCCAAAAAAATAGCATCATGCTCTGTGTAGGAGACTCAGAGAGTGAGGTACTTGTTCTCACTAGTTGCTGTCTTCTGCTTCTGTTCCTGTCTCTGGAGCTACTGATGAGCCGAAATTAGCTGTGCAACTTCCACTGACCCATTCTGATAATGATATGTAAAATGTATATAGCTCTTTAAATTGGTTTTATCAATTAAACTTTGGTCCTATGCACTAGATCTCTACTAGATGAGTTCAGTAAACTGTTTCTCTTTTTTAGATTTTTAAGACTCTGAACAAGTCTATTTTTAAAATTTGATAATGTGATAAATTAGATAATGTGTTCCACATTTACTTCAAATTTGCTAGAAAAAAATCTCTCTCAGCAAGTTTTTACACACTGTACATTTTGGAGGGGGAGGTGGCGGGTGCAAGGGTTGAAATCAAATTTGTAATGGAAACTTTAGCTATGTAGTGGCTCTGGCTGCTAGATAGTAAAAGGAAGATGAAGACTATTTCCACTTCCCTTCCACACACAATGCTTGTTTTTTGGTCACATAGGTTTATGACATGTGAGTATCAGCTTGAAATATTATTTTGATCAGGGGTAGAATTGAGGGGGGACAGTAAGTGTTCTCTCCCAAGTTCTGCTGACAAAATAAGCCCCATCCACTTGAAACCTCAGTATGCCCCTTGCATGCATCATGCAGACATTCAAAATATGATCATGAGTGTTCTTTGAACTCCTTGGGCTGTCCCCTCCCCCCAAATGAAGTTTGCATATATCTGTGTGCTCCACTGAGCTCCTTTGGAGCAGCTCAGATGCACTGCTGCACTCTGGCTCCTTTTTGATGAAGGGAAATGGGATTACTACCCCCTCCCCCCCCCGGTTAAAATAAGATGCCACTTTCAGTAAATTTGTGCAGATCTTTGCAATATGATTCTCCCTCCTCTTTCTTGCATTCTTTGCACAGTGAAGTAGTTAGCAATGTTGGCATCTGAAATGTTATTATTGGGCATCTAAGTTAACACTACTGAAATGAATGGGGCAGTTTACACCTCTCTAATGGTGTCATGCTCTCTGCAGACTTGGGCAAACATTGCTGGACCAGTTACACTAAATTTACATCTCCATGGTTTTCTTTGCAACTGAAACAAGCTAGACACTTATTCCTATAAAATAAGAGCTGACACTCTGGCATATAAGAGAGCAGTTTTGAGAGAGATGGTGGTACATCATACTGCTATGTACCTCCTAATTCATGCCTTGAATGTGATGTTTAAAATAAAGTAGGTCTTTCCGTATTTTAAAATGTCATTAGACCCCAATGTTTCTTACTAGTTTGTTTAGTAAACAGAATTTTATTTTGCAGATGAGAGGAAGAAAATAGAATTGGAAATGGAAAAGAAACACATCCAGACCCTGGAGGTATAAGTTCCATACTGTATACTGGACAAGATGAAACTGTACTATAAATCAAAGCTGCCATGATCTCTTCCCTTTTCTATTATAACATTTTTGAAAGGGCAAATAAATGCGATATAAAATAAAAAGAAGCAGAAAAAAATTACTCTTAACTGCTTTACTAATGCACCTATCTTGTTCTGTTAGACTCTTAAAGGAGACTGGGCACTGAAGACCGAAACACGTTTAAAAAACATCCGTGAGGAGCTATCTGAAAAACATCAGACTGAAATGGGTGAACTGCAGAAAACTCTGAAATTGGAACTAGAAAGAGTTAAAGAGGAGCTGAAGAGTCTGTCTCTTAAAAAAGAGCAGGTGGAAAGTAAGTGTTACGCTTTGGAAAGCATTGGCTTTGCTGCAAGATATTTGTTGTGAGGGATTAAAGCTGGCCAGAGTAACTTTAGGAGTTGTACAGTGCATATAAAACAGCAATAATGTTTCAATTTTAACATTTGCAGTTAGAACCATGCCAATGACCTGTACTTGTTCAGAAATTAGCAGTTACAAAGTGACTGCATCTTAAATATAAAGGCTGATAAGCCACATTGGCTAGTGTGTAGTTGTAATTGTAGCAAACTTAAGATGAAAACCCAGAATGCATTTTCCCCACAAATATAAAAAAGGTAAGTGCCTACAATTTACAGAAGTTGGTCTAATAAAAGATATTATCTCCCCCACATTGTGTCTCTCTCATCCTGGGACCAACATAGCTACAACAAGACTGCAAGCTACAATTTTGCTGTCAATTGAGGGCTGAATCCTTCAGCATGGGGCACGAGTCATTTGTGCTTTTGAATTAGAGTAAATTGCGGATTCTCTGTAGTTAGAAGTCCTTAAATCAAAATTTCAGGACTTCAGAAATTCAGCCAGAGATTATGGGTCTATTACAGGAGTGGGTGGTTGAGGCTCTATGGCCTGCGAGGTGCAACAGGTCAGACTAGATCAGCGGTTCTCAAACTGTGGGTTGTGATCCCATTTTAATGGGGTCGCCAGGGTTGGCTTAGACTTGCTGGAGCTTGGGAGCAAAGCTGAATCCCAAGCCCCACTACCGGGGGCTGAAGCCGAAGCCCGAGAGCTTCAGCCCTGGGTGGCAGGGCTCAGGTTACAAGCCCCCTGCCTGGGGCTGAAGCCCTTGGGCTCGGGCTTAGGCTTTGGTTCCCCTGCCCAGGGTGCTGGGGCTCAGGCAGGCTCAGGCTGTGGTCCACTCTCTTGGGGTCGTATAGTAATTTTTGTTGTCAGAAGGGGGTTACAATGATGTTTGAGAACTCCTGGACTAGATGATCATGATGGTTCCTTCTGACATTAAAGTCTATGATAGTCTCTGAGTGTCTTAATTAGGCAAAACTTCCATTAATTTCAGTGAGTGTTTTGCCTGATTTAAAGATTTCCAGATGGTATTCTGAACAGCCAGACTCCTGTTTGGATCTTAACAATATGGACGTATGATAGATTTTGGCAATTCTTTAAAATAATTGTCTCAAAAGTTACCTTCAGCAGAGTAACTGAAAGCCTCGCTACTCAGAAAAGTGAGGGCCAGGATGAATAAATGACCACGTGTGAAAATTTTTGCTGCTTTTAGGAGTCTGAAACGTGAGTGTGAAGGGCTCCTGAAGCCCTTGCCTTTGGAGAATTCTATCAGCAAGAGGCATAGCTGGAAGTGAAGGGGGCAGAGCTGGCCAGTTGGTTTAGGAGCCATATGTCCTCTGAGGTACCTCGTAGGTGAGAGCCAGGGGAAATGGCAACTATTTCAAATAAATGGAAAGCTGGCTTCAGGGTACCTGGCACTGGGGAACTTTGTGCCAGCTGGAATGCAGCAAAACCAGCCTTGAGATATAAGCTCCATCCCGTTACCCATGCATAGCATTGGATGCTTTTACTATCCTGCTAGCAGTTCTCTGGCTGCTGTGAAGGAACCTACCTATGAGTCTCTTCCTCCCCAGTCTCCTGTTGATTTTTTACTTGTTCCCCCAGAGTGCACAGTCCAGCTATCTGTATGTGACAGAATCATTTCTGTCACTGCATTGTGGCTGGGTGGGAGTGACTTGCAGGCAGGGTTCCCTCTCTGTGACAGAGCAAAGGTCTGCTGAGGAGAAGCAGGTGGCAGGTCCATTTTGCTTAGGGAGAGCTCACTTATGTGGTGGGATTGACTCCAACTGCCATCAATCTTCCAAGTGCTCCTATCTGTTTGAGGTGAGTGCATCTGCCCTTATCTGTCCTTGTCTGCCTTCCTTCTTCTGCAACTGTTTGTGCTGGTAGCAGAAGTGTTTTCCAGTGCCATGGCCAACTATTTCTCCTTGCCCTTCCAGTCCTGGCTGCCAGCAACATTGTGAATGGGAGGTTCTCTGGAGAAATGTGTTCCCTGTGCATTTAAGGCTGCTGCTGTTTATTATGGCATTGTCTCTTACATATGTTTTGTCTTCAGGTAGCCGCCTCTGGTGTCCTCCCTCAGGACCACACCACCTGCTGATGGCATTTCACACTGGACCATAAGGCTCTGTGTGGAAATTCCAAGTTTCCACCTCCTGCACTTCTTTACTGTTACAGTTCTTAGCGTGCTCATTACTGTGGTATAAGTGCCTGTGCTGAGCTAGCCAGTTGGTGCCTTTCACAAGGTTGTAATGGCCCTGTCAGTTATTAACCTAGATAGAAAATGCCTTAAACTTACAGTTAGCTAGCCTATTAGCTTATTGGCCTGGATTCATAATATTGTGCTTTAATTAGTCACAAAACTGATGTTGCATTAGGTAGTTCACAAGAAAAAAAAGTCTAATCTAGTAATGTAACAGCACTAACTTTGTTTTGTAGTGAAATGTAAAAACCTGGAGAACGAACACCAGATGGCAATTACAATACTACGTGAACAGCTGCAGACGGAACATGACCAATGTCTAGAAAACCTAAAAAGGAAAAGCAAGGAAAGAGAACAGGAGATGCAGCAGGAGGTTAATAAGATTTTTTGTTTTGAATGTTTGGTATGAATTAGGTAAGTGGCATAGTATTTAGGAGCCACAAGTGTTATTAAATAATGTGGGCCACTCTTCTGTATTTAAAATTTAGATTTTTTTTTTTAAGGGGATATGTAGCATGATGTATGTTTTTTGTTGTTTTTTATATCAAATTTAAGAGCATGAAACACAAATCAATATTAGAATAGTATTCATAGTTTTTAAGCTGGACTTAACTTTATATAACACATTGCTAGATCTCCTGATGTGGCCTTTCCTGCAATTTAATCAAATCTTTACCATCGTTCTTATTTAATATAGTTTCAGTTACTGATTCCTATATTTTTCTCAGTTATTTTGTTCACCACATTCATAGTCTCACCAGTCGTGACATAAGCGGATGGCTCCCTCATTTGTTTCAATTAGAGGGAGGTTCATAGAGGAGTTAGGTGTTTCAGGGCTGGTCCACACTACCTGCCTGATTCGGTGGGTAGAGATCGATCTTCTGGGATCGATTTATCGTGTCTCATCTGGACGCGATAGATCGATCCCAGAAGCGCTCCCCCGTCGACTGCGGAACTCCTGCTCGCCGAGAGGAGGAAGCGCTGTCGACGGGGGAGCCTGCCTGCGCCGCGTGGACCCGAAGTAAGTAAATTTAGTTCAATCTAGGAAACGTCGACTTCAGCTACACTATTCTTGTAGCTGAAGTTGCGTTTCCTAGATCGATCCCCCGCCCCAGTGTGGACCTGCCCTCAGTGTCTCCACCAGCCTCTGCTGTGAACCCAGGGTCTGGATGGTACTATAGCATTTCCACCCATTAGTAGCGTAGCTGTTTCTAAGACATGAAAATAGGCAGCTATTAAAACTAAAAAAATACATAATTCTTAATGCATCTTTCATAGATGGAGAAACTTCAGGCCACATATGAAGAATTAAAAACTCGATCACAAGAAGAAATCAAACAGCTTTGGTCTCAGCTTGATAGCACACGAGCAAGTCGACAAGAGCTAAGTGGTATGATTGAAACACATTTCGGTTCTTGCCTTAGCTTACCTAGAACAACACTGCGCGTGAAACAGTTTTTAACAAAATGTATTGAACAGGCATTCAGTCACAGGAGCATACAGCAGGAGTTGTCATACAGGATTAGATGAATGGTCCATTTAATTCAGTTTCTGGCCAGTACCAGATGCTTCAGAATAAGGTTTAAAACCCTCAAGTAGGCAATACCACGCCTATGGGGAAAGTTTCAGTCCTGTTCTGGTGGTTTATAATTTGTCCTAAAGTATGAAGGCAGAGATGCCCTACAATTTTATTGTGTCAAATTATGGTGTGGTGGTATCTGTGCCAAAGTTGAAGTTGCAGCTGAGCTGTCATCACTGCTGCTGTCGCTTCCACTGCTATTATCTGTCTATGTTGCATTAGTAACCAGAGGACCCGTAGCGTTTGGCAGTTTACAAACAGGTAGTAAAATACAGCCCACGTCCCTTAAATCTTAAAATCAAATTTAAGATGAGATAGGAGCAATAGGAACACATGGTTACGTCAAATAGTATTATGCACAATATGTGGAGGGTTTTTAAAGATATAAATCAACACGAAATATTGATGGCAGTAATTCCTACTGCCCACCAATAACACTTGTCATTTGGCTTTTTATCATTACCCTGATCTTGGCCCACTTTAATATCTGTGAACAAAGGCATAGGTTAGATTAGTTCTGAAGCTGAAATAGGGTTTCATAGTAGATTTGAATTGAGGTGGACAAGGATTCTGGAATTACATCTTAAAATTAAAGGGATTCATTAGTATTCAGGTGGTCATTTTAATGCTTAGTCCTTTCATCCCTAGAAGATCCACTGGAAGGGAGGAGGAATGCCCCCACAATCCCCTTGTTCTCCCCTTCTTGCAAACCGTATGTTCCTAGCAAGGGATCCCCTCACCTGCTCATCCCTTACAGGGCTCTCTCTTCTTCTGCTGATTTTATGAGGTGAGCAGAAGTGAGCGTCCTCTCCTTCTGCAGACCTTGTGGGGGAAATGTCCGATCTCCCTGCTCTCCAAGGTCACAAGTTAAGGGTGCTGAATTTTTTTTAAAGGGAAATTTCCAGACAAAATTCTTTATGCTAGAATTAATGTTGCCAGTGCAGCCTGTGATTTTAAGTGTATATTAGCTTTTCAAGAATGTTTGGGTTTTGAAAAAATAATTAACCCCCAAAACCAACAAGCAGAAGAGCAAACATTTAAAAGCCAGGAAAGTGAGTTTAAATTGGCAGTTCTCAAACAAGATATTAACTCATAAAAATTACAACAAAAACATTTACTCTGTCCCAGTATATTTGCAATACAACATATAATGTAGCCATAAGTAAGGTTACATTTTTGTCACGGGTATTTTTAGTAAAAGTCATGGACAGGTCACTGGCAGTAAACAAAATTTCACGGCCCATGACCTGTTCATGACTTTTAATATACCCCTGACTAAAACTGGATGTGTGTGCGCGCCACGGGTGCCCGGGGAAGCGGCCTTGAGGGGGTGCCGTGGGTGCTTGGGTGGGGAGGGTTGGTGGGGCTGGGGAAGCGGTGCCTTCCAGCTCTAGCTCCACGTGCTGCCTCCCCTCCGTCCCAGGCTCCGGTTCTGTAGCTCTCATTGGCTGGGAACCTCGGCCAATGGGAGCTGCGGGGGCGGTGCCTGTGGGCGGAGGCAGCATGTGGAGCTAGGAGCTGAGGCAGGGGAGTTCCTGTCAGCCTTCCGGGGAGCCCCCCTCCCCCCAGGTAAGCACTGCCCCGCACCCCAATCCACAGCCCTGAGCCCACGCCCCTGCAGCAGCCGGTGCGACTGGCCCAGGGACTGCCTGAGCTGCTCAGGCGGCTCCCAGGCCAGCCGCATGGGCCGCTGCAGAAGTCACGGAGGTCTTGGAAAGTCATAAGTATTGCGTGCTTTTTTAAAAAAGTTGGTCTTATGGAAATGTCTGAAGGCAGCTATGCTGAAATGTAAGTGTAAGGTAGAGAAAGCAGAGTGGAGTGATGGTAAAATCTGCCACTGATAGCATTCATTTTATATTCAGTGTACTATAGACGTTTCCTGAATGAGAGTTGTCTTAAAAGAAAAGTTTTGTTAACTTAGAGCTTAACGTACATGTTCTACGGCTGTATACCTCATTAATTTTATAAATGGATTGTTCAGAGAGCTGGTGCCTTTTGATTAGATGGTGAGTGACATGGCCACACTTGTATGTGCACAAAGTGTTGCACTATAGATGTAAGAATGAAAAAGACCTCAGAAGACTGTGCTTTTACCATTAGTTTGCATGCAGCTTTATTGGGATTATGCAGTTTAGATGTTAGTTCACTTGCGATGTCTCTACTTGGCATAGTTAAGGATATGTCATTGTCTTTTGTCTGGAAATGTAATTGTATATATTCAAATTAGTATAGCCGTCCAGTCTGCTTTTGGAACCTTGATTCCATAATATCTGGTGGTTACAGGTTGCACAGGCTAATTGTGGTGTTGGTTTTTTAAAAAAAATCATTTTATCAGATTTAAGTTTGTGGGTTTTTGACTACATGCGGTCCTCCTTGTTCTTGAATTACCAAGGTAAATAAGAAAGGGTGCCTGACTTCTGTGCTCTATTATTTTCTGTAGCTCTTTTGTATTTGCTGTCTAAACTAAGTGGTCCTAACCGTATCAAACATTAATATCTTTTCATGCTTCTAATCACTACTATTACCATTCTGTGGACCTTTTTCTATTTCTGCTTCATCTGATGTGAGACGGTGTGATCAGAATGCAACCCAGTGCTCCAGGTGAGGGCATGCTCTGGATTTATATAATGGCAGAATGATTATCCATTCTCTTTCTTAATAGCCCTTAATAACGTAGTTTCCTTTTTTCTTTTCTCAGCTAGCCCTTTCCCTGCCCCTTCTCACAGCACATTGAGCTGTCCACAGTGACACCCACATTTTCTTCCTGAGTAGACAGCTGTTTTTTAGAATACATCAGCATTTATGTAGAGTTCTAATTATTCCTTCCAGTACATACTGAATTCCATAAACCCTGTTTCCCAGTATCTAGCTTTCTCAATCCCTCTGAAATTATATTCTTGAATAATGTAAATAATTGTCTGCAACTTTGCCTCCTTTATGTTTGTGCCCTCTTCTAATTAGTTGGTCCTCCTATTGACCCATGATGCATCCCACTACTAATCTGTCCTTTGTTTTCTACCTCTTCACCAGTTCCTAATCTATCACAGCCACTAGTGAGGGACTTCAACAAAGCCCTTCTGAAAGGTCATGTATACAGAAACCTATGAGTCTCCTTCATCTACTATTCTCTTGGCTTCTTACAAGAACTGTAATTGATTGAAGACAGTTATCCTTCATAGGTGTTATCCCATCATTCTAGGTGACAAGAATCTTGACTGCTCTGTACTCAACAAAGCCATGGCATTCTAACAGTTTTACATGATGGGGATTAGTCCACACTTGGCCAATCTATCAGCAAAGCAAGTCCTTTGACAAGATTAAATTTACATTTAATTGTTAGATTTACATTTTTCAAAGTAGTTTGTGCTAGGAAGGCTGTTTCTGGGGTAAATCAATTTAGTTCAAAGCAGCTACAGTAATTCTTATTATTCCTGCTTCATGGGAGTACTAGAAGGTGCAGGGTTCAACCCCCATTTCAGGGCTCTGCATCATCATCATCATCATCCCAGGCTCTTATATAGTGCTTTACATCAGTAGATCAAAACATGCTTTACAAAGTAGGTCACTATCATAATCCCCATTTTACAGATTCTCAGTCCTGAATGATGATGCTAGATGTTGCTAGACAAGGCCTAAGTGTGGGGTAAATGGGGATGTGGCTATGTTTTCTCTGCTCTCTCACCCCTTAATTTGTACTCAGTTTAAGGCGTAGCAAGACCTGCTCTGCTAACCCTCCCAAAAAATGTTGAGGCATTGGCATTATGTCTTTGAAGGCATGACTCTTTCTGATGCAGCCTGTTGGGTTCTGTGCTTTTCTCCCCACCCAAAATACGGTTCATCTTCATAGGATCTATGATTGAGTCCAAAATGTTTGTGGTTTTTTGTTTTTGATTAAAAACAAGGTTAAAGGTATTGGGTTTTTTTCCATCTTCTACCCAGAGTTAAAAGAACAGCTTCTGGCTCGCACATCACATGTGGATGAAATAGAACGTTTAAAGCAAGACTTTGAACAGCAGCGGCAGCAAAGAAGAAGCGAACATGAAACTGAATTGGAACAACTGAGAATTTATTTTGAAGAGAAACTAGGGGCAGCTGAAGAAAACTACAGAGAAGAATTAACTCTGCTGCATCAGAGGCTGCAAGAATTAAAGGAATACTCTTTGTTGGAGTCAGAGATTAGTCAAGATCAGCCTTTAGATATCAGGTGATGACTGTTCTTTTCTTTAATCTCATCTGTGACAAAACACACTCAACTTTCCTTTCCTAGAAAACACTTTAGGCTTTGTGTGTGTATTTGGATTGGTGGTGGGAGGTCAGAAACCCCAGGATGAAAGTTAGTAATGGATGCAGACAGTTTTTTGGATGCAGACAGGTTCTTGTTGAAATGGTTATTCAGGAGTATTTGACTAGATGCTGGTCTGTACGTACATATACTCTAATATCTTAAGAATCAATAAATTCTTCTAATTCTATATTTTATAAAGTGAGTGTTCAAGTTAATTTTTTAAATCCCTTTTCTCTGCTCAGCTCCTCGGTCACACTTTTAGAAGAGGCAAGTGAAAAAGAGAGAAGGGATATACTTGACCAACTAACTCAGCAACTGGAGCAGCACAAGGTGAAGTGTCAATTTTAACAAAAATGATAGTGCACATTTTAAAATCTGCGCAAAAACATGACAGTTGCTTCAAACCTGTTACCATGGTTTTAATAGCAGGTGCTATACTGAGGTCTTGTATTACTATTGTTTTTACCAAGTATACGATAAGGTATTGTCTTACAAAACTATACAACTTGACAAAATAAGTGAACAAAGGATGTTTTTGATGCATTTTTTGCTTTTTTGTTTACTTGCTGCTTTAGAAATAAGTGTTTCAAGAGTTGCCATGGCACTTGGGAAGTCCTTTCCCCTGTGTGGCTCCTGGCTGAGTGCTACAATGGGGTCCTGGTCCAAGAGTAGGGCTTCTAGGTGCTATGGTAATACAAATGATAGTATAAGCAGTCTCCTTCCCCTATGTTAGTGTCAAAACACTTGACAAGCCCCTACTCATGTGCCTACAGGCATTTCCCACTCTCCTAGATCCTCTGGCAGCTCCTGGAGCTCTACTTTACCTTGTGGCAGCCTGGCTGTATAAGCAGAGTTAGGCCTTCTGGGGATCCTTCTACTCCCAGAGTTGAGGAGGTAGAGGTGGGTGTAGAAGCAAGAATGTTCTGAGGAGGCAGACTGGTAAGTGAACTTGTATGTTTACAATATGCTATGTGCACTTACTGTCAAATTAATTCTTTAGCCTAGTTATCTGAAGGATAAAGGTATCCGTCTCTGTTCTGAATGTGTATTTTCTGCAGGAAGAACTTACCTGTTTGCGACTGCAATTGGAGGAAAAACACAGACATGAACTAGACTCCTTAAGATCTTCCCTCGCACTCCAATATAAGGAGGACCTGATGAAGATGAAGATGGATCTCTCAGACAGATATATTTCAGAAATTGAGGAATTAAAAAAGAAACATTGTCTAGATCTTGAACATCTCCGTGCCAAGCTTTCAGAAGAGCACATCAAAGGTAAGATGTACTTGCAGGTTCATGTGTAAAATGGAAAGCTGCTTGGATTGTCAAAACTTTTTTTTTATCTTTAGGCTTTAAAGGATTATTTGAAGGAATATGAAAATTCGAAATTAGTTTGGAATTACATAAAAGAAATCTAGCACTTTAAACTTATTAAAAATGGTACTGAGAATTTTATTTTTATTTTTTTTTTTTTTACGATTCTTTTGAACATCTTTATCTTCATTTTCATAAATATTCCTGCTCTAGAGTCCTAAATGTGAGTTTCTAGAATATAATGAACTACAGCTGAGGAACGATTTACATACATGAGACACTCCTGTGGTACTTGCCATATTTGATGCTTAGAAGGGCCCTGTCAAGTTGTTGCACTTCTTTCTGAAAATTTCTCTACTTTAGCATTACAAGAAACACCTAGACCACTAGCAGAAAGAGATTGGAGGGAAAAAATCCTGTTCCATATCTCTTCACTTTTTGATTTTTATGGCTTTAATAGCGCTTAGTGTACAGTAGGGTTCACTGTTTTCCCTGCATATTCCATTGGTAAGTTTTTTGGTTTGTGCAGATCTTTCACACAGCTTTGTGGGGGAGAGAATTATATTAAAAGTCAGGAAAATATTACTTTAAAAATTGGCCAGAGAGCTCAAGCTAAAGAAATAATCCCCTCCTAAAAACCCAAATCTTTTGCTACTTTACTACTGTTGTATAACTAAGTTTAACAAAGGAATGTTCTGTATGGGCGTAAGCAATGTTTTATGCAATTTCTCACCGCTGTCCCTTTTTTCCTGGAAGAAACATGCTGCTTCTAACCTATTTATACTAAAATAGTGCAAAGCAATTTCAAGAGGTTTTTATATAAATTTTACATGTGCCATGAAGGTGTGGGGAGGAGATAGTGGTAGTCCTTATATGTATTTCCTCTCTGAGATGGTATATGTGAGAGCAAAGCTTTTTGGACTCGGCATCCGTACCCTGAAAGATAGCCATGTTCTACTGTGAGTAGAGTTGGTTGAATACCATCAGTCAGATGTTATTTGATTTGCTATTTATAAAAGGTGTACTATATTTCTGTTATTCAGCAATCTCTAATGTGAGATACTGGACAAACTGTTCAAATTAAAAATTCATTATCCTGCTAATTTTTGGCAAAGCTGCTTTTCTGCTATTTTGGGGGAGATTGTGTTTATAAATATTGTTTGTTGTTTACTGAGGATATGCTTGAGCTGAGAGAATATTTCATCTTCAGAAAATCTGCCACCTCATTATCCACTAGGCTCTGAAAAAGTTATGACCTGTTCCTTCTACCATTTATATTTGAGATGCTGATAGGCTGCATAGGTAGTGATAATGTATAGTAGATTAAAAGGTAGTTCATAGATGATTATTGAAGTTCATAGATTCCAGTGCCAGAAGGGACCATTATAAGAAATGTAAGTGGAAACATTTTATTAAGTACTTCTTGGTAGACTTGAAATCGAGAGAGCCATTGATGTGTTTACTATTTTACTGTCATGACTGAGCTTCATTTTTGTACGTTTATGAATGATCAAGACCCATTAAAACAAACAGCAAAATGTTTTTTTTTTACCATCAATCCAGAAATTACCAAGCTGCGTCTACAGAGTGCTCAAGATGCAGCACGCCAGGTTGAAGCAGAGGTTGCTGAACGAGTATGTGTGCTGGAGAATGAGCACAAAGCTAAACTCTCCCTCCTTCAGTGTGAGAAACAGCACATTGCAGAACTGCAAGGAGAAATACAACACTTAGAGAGAGAGATTACTAAACTCAAAGACATTGGTGTCCAGCATGAAGCCCAGCTGAAAGAGGAGATGGAAAAGGTAGTATGTATTAGTTTGTTTTTTGTATTTAATATGACATAACTATGTCAAATACAGCATCTGCCAGGCGTAAAGCAAAATTAATGGGAATAGTGACTGGAACAATACTTACTGTTTGAACTTTCTTGTCTGTAGTGGGGTCTTAGTATTAATGGGAGTTGCATAGCTAAAACCTTGTAATGTTCTGATGAGTTGGGTCTGCAAATGGGTGATGCATATGTAAAGGTTGAAGTTGAGCAGTTTCATAGGAACTTAATCACCCCTATTCTTCAACCTTTGCCCATGCATCACACATTTGAAATTACATTAATATCATTTCAGATTTATTTATTTATTTTTGCTCCCTAACCTGCAGAAAGATTAGGATCTGAAGTGTATGCTATGCTTATTTCCCCTTGTGACGGACATAATGGCAAGTATAGCGAATGAGAGGAGGAGGATCTTAAACAAAAGTTGAAAGACTTAAATTCAGGCTTTAGGGCATTTTGATGCGAAAATGTTTTTTGGAATTTAGTCAATATTTAAATCTTCCTTTACTACTCTTTTGGTATTCTTAATAGTGCTTTAACTTAAATAAGGCATCAACAAATTGACACCTAAATCTTGTTTTTTGCTTTGAAAGCTGACCCGAGCACAAGATTTGAATATTTAGATGGTTCTTAGAAGATGGTAAAATGGTAATTTTTTGTGTGTGGTGTGGCCCACCTTTTCAATGCAGTGTGTCCTGTGGGCCACCTTTTTTCTCTCTTGTTCACCAGTCACTGTCGCACAGATTTCCTCCTCCTATTTACAGTTCTATAACATCCCTGCAATTGCTTATGTAGAAAAGTAAAATGTTTAATGCATTTTAGCTGTCTTTTAATGTAATTTAGCTGCTGCAAATATATGGTGGTAAACCCAGGACCCTATGACCAGTGGAATCTCTGAAGACCACAGTGGTCCACAGTTGAGGACCTGTAGGAGTTTAAATGGCTAATAAGAGTATTTTATTCTGAACATTTCCAGTTGATATGGTTTCACCTCTTTATCTATTTTTGTAATGTTCATAGATAAAATGTAAACTTGTTGATGATCACAAGAATGAATTAAAAAGAGCTAGAGAAGAGGTCCAGCAAGTGGAACAAGTGCACAAAGAAAAGGAGGAGGAATGGAAGTGTGAAAGAGAGGCCCTGAGGATCAGCGTTGAAGAGACGTTGTCACGGTTACGTGCAGAACTTGAAGACCAGGCAGAGTATGAGAAGCAAACTTTGCACAAGGAGTTTGAACTTCGTGAAGCTGAAATGAATCAGCTTCAGGATGAGCAGGCTGCCCGAATTGTAGAGCTGGAGAAGTCCCTGAAGGAGCAGCAGAACAGTTTGCAGCAGCTAGAGGAGAGCGTAGCAAGTATGCAGACTACACAGAGAGCTCAGGCGCAGTATGACCGTGAACTGCAAGCTGCCAAGACACTCATGGAAAAAGATTTGGAAAAAGCCACATTTGGGCTCCAAGAGGAATGTGCAGTTAAACTTATGGAAGCACAGAACAAGTATGTAATTAATTGGTTTTTACTGTGCTTGTGTTAAAACCTCATAAGAAATGGCAATTCATAATTTTGTCACTTGGTGGCACCAAAATATGATCTAAATATAACATGTATTATTTTAGCAAGGAGCAGTAGTGTTATCCATGAAGTCTCACTGCTAGATTTTACTTCATATAAATACACACTAAGACCAACAGTTATTAAAAAATAATCTCTACAGTATTGCATATAGAAACAAATGGGAACTTCAGTTTTGTACTTCTAATCTGCTAGTAAGGGAAAATTCCAGCCCTGCCTGCCTCAGTTGCTTTCTGTTCAGTTCACACTAAACTGAAACTCCGAATGTGTTTACAAAGCAGGTACCACAGACTTCCCCACACTGCCCTCTTAATATACCTTCATTGTGATTTAAAGGGAATAATCTCTGTGCGTGCACATTAATTGCTTATCTTTGTGGATGCTGCCACCTATATTAATGATTTTTGTAATATGGGCACTTGTCTACTAAGCAATAACCTGAGATGACCATCTCACTTTACATAGGCCATTGCACTGCTCTAAGATAATTCCTTTGTGTTGCTGTGGATAAAATGGGTAAAAATGTGATGATCAAATTTAACAATTTTTGCCTAGTTTTTATTCCTTGCATCTTATCAATGCTTGTTTGACAACATTCTTAATTTTCTTGGAAATTAGATTTATGGAGGAACACAAAGTTATGACTCAAAAATTCACAACAGAGCAAGAGCTTCTCCTCCAAGAGTTGAAAGGGAAGCATGTTGATGAGCTAGAACTCCAAAGTCAACAGCTACAGGAGAAGCATAAGCAACAGATTGTATCCCTCACAGCTGAGCTGCAGACAAAGCACCAAGCTGAAATTGAGACACTTAAATCTACATTACAAAGCAAACAGCAGGCTCAGCTTGAAGCTCATATAGCTGAGCTGCAGGCAAAGCACCAAGCACAAATTGATGATTTGGAAGCTAAACACTTGTCAAATCTGGATTCTTTGGAGTCGTCGTACCTGTCGGAAATTCAGATTATACGAGATGAGCACAAACAAGCTGTTGAGGATCTACAGATGCATTTCACAGAGCAGCTGCATGAGAAGGATAAGGCAAATCAAGCAATTTTGACTCAGGAAATGGAAAGGCTGAAATTAAAACATTCCGAAGAGCTGCAGCTTTCACAAGACAATCTGAAAATTGAGTTAGCTACTATTCATATTGAAAAACTTAAAGCCATGGCTGCTGAACTAGAAGAAGCTCATAAGGTGAGTTGGGGGAAAACATGACTGTAAGATGATCCTCTTTGGTTTTGAGTTTAGATTGATTTCAAATGAAAGACTGTTGGTTTTGAAACTGATTTTCCATAGTTGTTTCGTTCTGATTGTGAAATGCTCTATTGATTGAGCAGCTACTGCTTAACTCCTTTGTAATAGTTTTCTTAATTGTTAAGAACAAAGGCAAAAGGAGAGAAATTATAAGCATATACGTATTTAAATATGATCATTATGAAAGCTTAGATTCTGAGTTGAATGGAAATACAAAGTTTTTCTTCTTTGTTACTTTCACTACATGCAGAAATGTTTGAAATCTACAGGGCTTGGAAATGAGAGAATAGTTCATACATTTTCCTCAACAGTTTTATTACTTCCCATAGGATATCATTTTGGAGAAGTGCAATCACTTACTTTGTATAAAGTATTTTTAAAATTATTTTTAAATAAGAATTTCAAAGCAAGTTTTGCATGAACCCTTCTAGAATGGACAGCTTCCTACAGTTTCTTGCTTTCCCTCATGAAACAAAATTTTTATATTTTGAAAATGGCTTCAACCACAGTGCAATAAGGAAGAGCTGGTAATTCTTAAGATTGTTACTGACATTCTTCCTTAGTGGTACATCATACAAAAATATTCTAAACTGCAAGCTCAGAACATCATTTATTCCTTTGGACCCTGATGAGTAAACTGGCTGAGGGGAAGCATAAAAGGTGACAGTCATAGGACAATAACTCTTTTGCTTCAGTCCTAGTGTGTGACTATACTGCATGTTTATCTAGCTAAGTAATACATTTTAATGTGTATATATAGTACAACTTACTTGGCACGCCAAAAACCTTCCATTTTGTAGCTAACGTCATCCTCCTCATTAATTAGTGCTTAGCAACTTGTTAAATGTAAAAATAGTCTTAATAGATTCTGAGGTTTCAGCAATATCATAGTAAACCTAGGATCCTGCTAAATCACATTTTGCATAATTTTAGAAACTTGAACAGAATTTAGGAAATCTTGAAATATGTTACGCATCCAGTACATTGAAATAACATCTTCTAAGGGTGTTTGAGAGTGCTTTAGCTTCTTGGTATGTATCATGAGTCCCAGAAGTAGGATAGTGGCTTGTTGCTAGGATATAAAGTCCCAGCAGATGCTATTGAATATTTTCCTTCTGTTGAGTAAGGACACAAAGGGCATCATTTTGTATTGGTTTATTTAGAGCCTAAATTTGTAAGCCTACTTGATTATACTGAAGATGACACAAAAGTTGCCACTCCTTGTCCCTGATTCAAGAAGGCAGCCCTTTTCAAGTCAACACTTAAATTGGTGCTAAAGTTCCACTGAAGTCTCATGCTTCATGCTCCTGATTGTAATACATTTGATGTTGGGGGGTTGTGGTGATGAGAGTTGTATGTAGGAAGGAACAAGAAGACCAATAGAGATGTAATTTCTTATTACTAGTAAGTTTTACAAAATAAATTCAAAGGTAAGTGAAGTGCATGCTCAGTCAGGGTCCAGGAGACGCTGGTGGTAAATATTGACTTATGTGGTTTGGAAATTCACTGGGCAGGGGGTAACTTTAATACTGCAGCATACAATTTATGAACTAGATATAATGGGGATGTTTGCTGTTTTAAAATGAATAATATTATAGGAAGATTTGAACACCGCTCTTCAAAATCAAAGATGTATGTTGGAAGAAGAAAATCATAAGGCTCTGGATGTATTGCGTGAAGAAGTGTTGCATATGGAGGAACATCATAAAAAAGCACTAGAAGAGCTCCAAGATCTCCATGTGGCAGAAGTTCAGAGACAGAAAGAAGAATACTCCTGGCAGCTGCAGGAAGAGCTAGAGAAGCTAAAAGCACAGCATGAACATGAAGAGAAGGTAAGGACTGCTCAAATAGCTTATCTTCTAAAATAGAACAAATTCAATTTCATTATCTTGAAAATAAAAATCACCAGTTATGGAGCTGGATACTATTTGATTTGATGCACTGGTGTAAGTAAAGAAACAAAACAACCTTGAAACATTTAAACCTACCTCTAGCCTAAAGTACATTAAAATTATAACTCACTTCAATATATCGACAAACAAAATCAACAACAAAAGACACACACATATACTGGCATGATAAGCTAAGCTAAATAAATATATCAGACCTTCATTTTCCTTACAGGTTTTTTTAACTGAAATATTTTAAACGTCCATTGTTATTTAATATGTGCAACCAATACTGACTTATTTTAATGTTGCATTATCTATTTAAGGGAAGGGAAATATTGTCTTGAAGTTCAATGTGAGAATAAGTGGACTATTTTGAGCAGCACTGACTTTTTCAGTGATGCGTAGGCTTCTGAGTCACTTTCGAAAATGATATTCAAGTTCTTACCTTTTTTCCTTAAAGCTTTGCCCACTTCTTTTGTTGCTAGTGTATGTACAGAAGGAAGCAAACATCAGCAAGCTTCTTGAATGAAGTCCAAGAAATGTTTTTAATTACGCTTCTTGGCTAGTGTTAGTGGTTTTTTGTTTTTTGTTTCCAGTTACTGCTGAAGTACAATAGAAACTAGCTTTTTCTTACTTCAGCCATGTACCACAGATGTTGTAGTGAGGCCTCAAATGACTAAGATTTCATTATTGCAGTATATACTGCAAAAATAATGAAACACATTTACAAGTGTGCTCTGAAGAGTCACAAATCATTAAAATTGAACTTCACCTAAATACATCTGACAAAATAAATGAACAAAATACTTTTCTTTTAAAGTTTTAAACTTTATTCTTTCAGCACTGATCCCTATGTGTATTCCACTGTAGGTACTCATGCGCTTTATGTGCCTGAGACTGGAAGTTTCTTGCTGGCAATGTCTGGTGGTCCACATCTATGCACTTGCTCTCCTCATGTTCTCCACTGAGAGTATAAGGGGCGGTGTGGACTGGCAGCATTTCCAGTTCTTTTGTACTGCTGGATGTTCTGAGACAGCGCCCTCCAGTGTCCAGAACTGCTTCTCTGTCTTCAGCCTGTGAATATTGTACATATTTTTTTATAGTTATCTACTGTTAGTTTGCTTAGTATAACTAGTTAAAAATCCCCTCCCCAATTCTGGGGGCGCTCCCCAGTATGGGGTTTGATTATGCCCAGGTTATCAGGCTTTAAAAAACTGTATCTCTTGCACGAACTCCTTTCTGGTTAGCAACGATCATCAGCAGTACCTTTACTGCCTTGGAGAAACTGCACTTTGCAACATGCCTATCTGCCATTCTTTTCCTAGCCAAACCTGGCAAGTGCAGGAATTCAGGCTGAGGAAAAACTTTATGGAGCATGCATTGAAGCCCCAGTCAGACCCGGGCTTGGGGGATCCCCTTGTGTATCTGGTAGAGGTAGCCAGAAGTGTGCCTCCTAGCACAACGATGTCTGACTCAGAAGTAGGGAAGAGCAGTGCCAAAGACCTTTCTCCCCAGGCTCCCCAGAAGAGCAGGAAGCACTTCCATAAGCATAGGAGCAGATCCCCCTCTAAATTCACCTCAAAGAGGGGATCCCTCCCTGACTTTGAAGTCAGGCAAGTCTTTGCACCCTGGTCCCACGGATTTAGGTCCATCTTAGTCTCATGGCTCTGACCAGAAGGCATGTAAGAGCAGGAGTACTTCAGTACTGACCTCGACATCTGTGATATCTACTCCAATACTGGCCAGGATTAGGCAGCGGAACCCGAAGGACAGAGAACTGTCGGTACCAACCAAGAATAGTCAGCGAGACCTCAGCATATTGTCTGAACTGCTAAGATCTCATAAAGAACCATCGATCACATCGGCTCCAGTGGTGCCCTAAAGGGATACACACTTCTATCACTCTGGAGGATATTTTTCGTCCTTTCGGATCCGTAATCTCCCATAATGATGGAACCAGCTCCCAGCAGAAAGATTTTGACCCCAACAGTTGACAGGGACTACTAGAAGGGAAGTTTGTCCCTTATCTTGTCCACCAGTTGTCGCATTCCCACTCAGTAAGAACCACCGACACTGCCTATGGAAATGCACCCGATATATCCGATTCCCCTGAAGTGAAAATGTCTAAAGGGCCAACATCACCTCAACTGAGAGAGGTCAGCCCAGAGGGGGGATTGAGAATCTGCTGGGCCACATCCCAGCCTCATAAATTGGAACACTCTCCTCAGGACCAGTGGCACCCAGTGTCTTGGGGGCCTCCACAGCCTACTTTCAACCCCTTGAGCTGCCCTTATTTGGGGTCCATGAGACTTGTACATATGGGTATCATGACTGCATGTCGTCCTACCGGGAGTCTCATCACCCTTCTCCAAGAGATCAGCCAGAGGTTCCCCCAGAGCCCATGGAAAAGGGGGAAAAGGAACTGGAACTGTTGGTACTACTGGTACTGACAGGGCATCATCCTCATCTCTTGAGGAGTCAGTTGATCCAGCATCACTGTCTCTATTGGATAATCGCAATTTCAAGAGCTGTTGTGGAGGGTATCAGAGAAGCTCCAGGATCTCAAGAAGAGGTTCAGGGGATACACCACAAGCTCCTGAACCTCATGCAGCTGATGGGATTTAGTCTGGTAGTGTTCCGGGATGGCTTCATTCGCTGAGAATAGCCAAGAGCCATATGGTACAGCCTGCCAACATGTACTCTCAAGAGGGCAGAGAAACAATATGTTGTCCAGTTAAGGGAACAGAGTTCTTATTTACTGACATTGCCCCACACTCATTGGTTGGTCAGGCAGCCACTGAAAGCACCAGGCAACAGCTCCCAAGGGATGCTCCAACTGATGAAGAGGCCAAGTGCTTGGACCATCTGGGGAGGGGAGATTGGTATTCACAACCGCTAACCTCGAATTGTGAACATTCAACTGCCAAGTGCTGCTGTCCTGATATGATTTTAATAACTATTTGAAGTGCTTGGAGTTCAAAGATAAACTCCCACAAGAAGATAGGGCTCAATTTCAAGCCCTTTTTGATGAGGGAAAGTTGGTGTCCAGAACCTCTGTACAAATCACCATGAATCTTGGCTACACTCTTCAGGTTCCCTGGGGTGGTCCAAAATATGGGATAGGACTTGCCCTTTCATTAAACTAACCTTTTCAATTAAAAGACAGACCAGTCTTTGCACTTGCTAAAAGACTCCAGGACAATCCTGCTTTCAGGGTGCACGTACAGCGGCCCTGTTAAGAAAGTATTACAAGCAGCTGTACAAGCCCAGGCTGTCGCCACAACCCTTCAGTTATCAGCGATCTTCTGAGCTGCCTTGTAAACAACAGAGGGCATGAAAATTTTTAGATTGATTGCTCCTACCATTTCCTCTACATCCACCCAACCTTATCCCCCAGCCAAAAGATCTCTTTGATGGCATCTTGAGTGCTGAGAACCTTCAATGATGCCATCTTTACTGGATTCTGGTGTCCGCTTTGGTGGCCACCTAGCACAGTTTGCCCACAACTGGAGTGTGATAACTGCAGGCAAGTGGGTGTTGAATATCATCCATTCCAGCTATACCACTGAGTTCACCTCACCATCCCTCCAAAAACCATTTGTGCATCCCTCTTCAGGGACCACTCTCTCAAAGAGATCCTCCTTCAGGAGATAGAATCTCTTCTTAGGAGAGCAGGAAAAGAATGAGTACCACTTCAGTATCAGGGAAAAAGGGTTTTATTCAGTATTTCCTGATTCCCAAGAAAAAGGGAGGATGGAGACCCATTTTTGACATCCAATGCAGTATTTTTATTTGCAAATTGAAATTCTGAATGGTCACACTGGCATCAGGAATTCTGTCCCTGGATAGAGTCAGTTGGTTCACAGCTCTCAACATGAAAGAGGCATACTTTCATGTAGAAATCCACCCGTGTCACCAAAGGCACATCAGGTTCTTCTTCGAGCGCTGTCCCTGTGGGTGCGGCACTTCAGGTGTCGGTGCATCCCGGCGCTGTTGATCGGAGATTTTCGATGACAGTGTCTGTCTTGGTCGCACATGCACAGTGGTCATCTTGCGGCACCGTTGGTGCCTCATCTAACGCGCACGCAACCTGAGCCCTCCAGTTATTTCTCAACCATTCTCGGCCTGAGGTGGAGCTCTGTAGCGGTGTCAATGACAACCTAGGAAAATAATTAGGAATAGTTTTTCAATGACAGTTAAGTTTCAGTTCGTTAAGAGTTTAGATAGCTTTCCGTCTCCCTTTTTCTTCTTTCAAACCCACCCTTAACCTTTCGTTTTCTTTTCGTTTAAAAATTACCTCAGCGAGGGACATTAAAAACATGCCTAGTTCACCAGGCTTTAAAAGATGCATCTTGTGCAAGGACACTATGCTTATTTCTGATGGCCACTCACTCTGCGTCCACTGCTTAGGGAAATTGCACATACTGCAAAAGTGGACTCACTGCAGCAACCTCAAAGCCAGGGCCAGGCATGATAGAGCTCTCTGCCTAAAATTTATTGTCATGGAGAAGTCCCTGCAACTAGGCTCTGACCCTGGACAACAGGGCCCCTCGACAGGAGACTATCCAGGAACCTCGTAATCTGATGTGACAAAAACATTCTTCCTCAAAAAAACCAAAGAAATGATCCACATCTTCCCCGCAGGGAGAATGCTAAAAAGAAAATTGTCTCCTGCATGATCACTATCCTTGGTGCCGACCGTGCCGAGTGTGAGCACCTTTGAGGCACCGTGAACCTACGGCACTGCCTGCACTGTGACCTCTGCTGGCAAGGTTAAGGAGTCAAGGGGCAAATACAAGCCAACCTCTTCCTTCACGGTACTGACAATGCCACTGCAAGGGGTGGCACCGCAGCCATTTCCAATAGCAATGCCTGGCAGCATCAGCGCCATTATCAGTATTGGCACAGTCTGAGAGATCCAAGTCGGCACCAACGGCACAGGTCAAACTGCCGCATGCTCAACCAACACCAAACACTGTACCACAAAAATCGTCAGGACCGACAGACACGGCACTGAAATGAGCGGAATCTCACCGCTTCGCAAAACATATTGATATGGTGGTGTCGTCCTCTCCGGCTCTCCATTGTTCGGCACCAATGGCTCCCCAGTGCAGTTGTCACTGGAGCAGACAGATTCCCCCATCACCCCTCCTTTGTCAAGCGATGAGGATGATGACCAGGATTCTGGTGACCAGATTCCTCACCAACCAGCATAGGACAATCTAACTAGGAGATACAGAGACCAGTACGCCTGAGACATGCAGCCTTGTAATGGACATAGAATCATAGGACTGGAAGGGACCTTGAGAAGTCATCTAATCCGGTCCTCTGCACTCATGGCAGGACTAAGTATTATCTAGACCATCCCTGACAGGTGTTTGTCTAATCTGCTCTTAAAAATCTCCAATAATGGAGATTCCAGAACCTCCCTAGGCAATTTATTTCAGTGCTTAACCACCCTGACAGGAAGCTTTTTCTAATGTCCAACCTAAACCTCCCTTGCTGCAATTTAAGCCCATTGCTTCTTGTCCTCTCCTCAGAGGTTAAGAAGAACAATTCTTCTCCCTCCTCCTTGTAACAACCTTTTATGTACTTGAAAACTGTTATCATGTCCCTCCTCAGTCTTCTCTTTTCCAGACTAAACAAACCCAGTTTTTTCAGTCTTCCCTCATAGGTCATGTTTTCTAGACCTTTAATAATTTTTGTTGCTCTTTGCTGGACTTTCTCCAATTTGTCCACATCTTCCCTGAAATGTGGTGCTCAGAACAGGACACAATACTCCAGTTGAGGCCTAATCAGTGTGGCGTGGAGCGGGAGAATTACTTCTCGTGTCTTCCTTACAACACTCCTGCTAATACATCGTAGAATGATGTTTGCTTTTTTTGTAGCAGTGTTACACTATTGATTCAGATTTAGCTTGTGGTCCACTATGACCCCCAGATCCCTTTCTGCAGTACTCCTTCCTAGGCAGTCATTTCCCATTTTGTATGTGTGCAAAGTCAACTTCATCTGAAGAAACTTCATCTGAAGGCGTGGCTCCACCATGACGGTTTAACCTGCTCGGAACAAGTAAAACTGGTGTTAGTAAACAGCAGAAAATCAGCTATGCAAACCACTTACATACAAAAATGAAAAAGGTTCTTATGATACCAGAACAAACATGTATCTGTGCTCTCAGCACCACTCCTGTTGGTCTTGGACTACAATATTAGACGTAAAGGTTCAGGGCTTTCCACAAGCTTGGCTAGGGTACAACTCGCAGCCATTACCACTTTTTACCATAAGACTGATGGCATCTCAATATTCGCAAACCAGATGACAAAATGCTTTCTCACGTGCATACAGAATATGTACCCAGAAATACGCAACCCTACACCAGCATGGGACTTAAACCTGGTGCTCAGAAGTCTGACCAGAACCCCATTTGAACCGTTTGCCACCTGGTCTCTACTTCATTTATCAATGAGGTAGCATTCTTGGTCTCAATTACATCGTGTGACAAGTGAAATAGGGGCTCTCATGGCTCATCCTTCATACACCATATTTTTCTTGGACAAAGTCACCCTGAGACCACGTCCAAAATTTATACCCAAAATATTATAATCTTTCCACTTCAGTCAACCGATTCACGTGCCTACATTTTAACCCAAACCCTATGTGAATACACAAGAGGTTGCCCAACACACATTAGCGTTCTACCTGGACAGAACGAAGCCTTTCCAAAAATCCCCCAGGCTTTTTGTTTCCATGACACAGTGTTCCAAGGGCTCTGCAATATCCACACAGATTATCAAAAAGGGTTTCCAATTACATCCATATGTGTTATCAACAACACCAAACAGAACCCCCAATCGTAGACATATGCACAGCAGCCCCTGGGCCTTTGAACACACATTTACAAACCATAATGCAATTTTTCAAGGTTCAAACTCCGGCACAATGCTAGGTCTATGAGTGCTAGCCTCCACTATGCATACAACTCCGAAGCTGCTTTCATCTGCAGAAGGGCACTGCTCTAGGGTCACCTGAAGTGGAGCACCCACAGGAAAGGCACTCGAAGAAGATAGGGTTACTCATCCTGCCCAGTAATTGAGGTTCATTGAGATGTGGGTGCTCCACTACCCACCTTCCTTCCCTCTACTTTGGAGTTTGTAGTAATGACTGTATGATGGGGAAGGAACTGAGGGTGTCGGGTTGCGCGTGCACTAGATGAGGCGTCAACGGACACTACTACAGACTAGATGATGAGTGACTTAGATGGATACTGCTACCGAAAATTTCTGATCAATGGTGCCAGGATGCACCAACACCTGAAGTGGAGCACCCACAGGGACACACATCTCGAAGAACCTCCATTACTGCAAAGGGTGAGTAACCCTCTCTTTGTAGTAGCTCCCAACCACTACCAGTAAGGGTGCTTCCTTTTGACCAAACAACAGCACCCTGAGTATTTAAGAAAGTGTTGGCAGTAGCAACAGCACAAGGCCATCGCAGTGGCTCCACCATCTTCCTATACCTAGATGACTGGCTCCTGACAGGCAGATCCTGTCTAGAAGTTACGGCATCCACATCATTGCTGCTCCATATCCTAACATACCTGAGAATCGGTGTAAACAGAGAGAAGATTCCTGAATCTGATAGAATCATAGAATATCAGGGTTGGAAGGGACCTCAGGAGGTCATCTAGTCCAACCCCTGCTCAAAGCAGTACCAATCCCCAACTATTTTTTTTTTTTTTTTTTTGCCCCAGATCCCTAAATGGTCCCCTCAAGGATTGAACTCATAACCCTTGGTTTAGCAGGCCAATGCTCAAACTACTGAACTATCCCTCCCCCAAAATACAAAATACAGACTTCATATGGGAGACCTGGAGTCAGTGAGGGTGGGAGCTTATCGGTCCTGGACAGGTTCCACTTCATGAGGATGTTAATCTACCAACCCGTGCCCAGTACTTGAACATCAGTTTGGGTATGCTTCATGCTATTGTGGCATCTGGTGTCATGTACTTACATGACCATTGGCAAGTCTGTACTGACTCTGAATAGTATATGTGCTAAGCAATCACGCCATGACGATTCCTTCCAAGGTTGAAGGCCTTGCTGAAGTGGGAGAATATCCCAGGTGTGTGTGTGTGTGTGTGTGTGTGTGTGTGTTTCCTCCCTCCCACACCAGAGAAAATTATAATTATGGATGGCTCCCTATTAGGCTGGGGAGCCCACATGGATGACCGCACAGTACAAGGCACTTGGACACCTCAGGAGACCAGAATGCATATAAATATCCTGTGTCTAAGAGCAGTCTGGGAAGCCTGCAAGGCATTCTTACGGCTCATGTGATCTTGATATATTCTGGTAATGTCAGAAAACATAATGACTGTGTTCTATGTCAACAAGCAGGGAGGGGTGAAATCCATCCCACTGTGCATATACATGGTGAACTTTTGGGGCACCACTTTACTCCATCAGCGGTGTACCTTCTGGGTGCTCACAATTCATTGGTGGAAAGCCTCAGTAGGGATTATGCCACCAGCCATGAGTGGAGAACTACATGATTCTGTAGTGAGCAGCATCATTTCTCAGTAGGGAGCCCCTACTTTGGGACCTTTTCTCATCCCAGATGAAGAGGAATTGCAGCATGTTCTGTTCCAGAGGAACTCAGGGTCATGGTTGCAAGAGTGATGCTCTCCTACTTTCCTGGATGGGTCATCTGAGGTACATCTTGCCTCCCATCACACTTGTTCTTCCGCAGAACTTCAAGTTCCAACAGGACACAGTGCTAATCATCCTCATTGACTCCCAGGTGGCAGATGTCAACCTGTCCACCCATCAGCATCCAGTCTGTCCTGGATCTGTTGACCCATGACTGCAGCAAGGTCAAACATCCCAGCCTGGTCTCTTGTCATCTCCTGGCTTCATATTTGGATGGGTTTCACACCTAGAACAATCGTGTTTGAAAGTCGTTCAAGCCATTCTTAAAAATACCAGAAAGGATTCCACCAGACAATAATACATAGTCAAGCGGAAATATTTCTGTATGTGAGCCCAGCAACACCATATGTCCCATGAGACAGCAGACATCCTGCTATTCTGGATTTATCTTCTTGCTCTGAAGACTGTGCAGCTTTCCTTTAGCTGGCTAAGTTCACCTAGCGGCAATCAGCACATGCCCACCTACTAATTGATGACTACTTCATCTTCACTCGGTGATAGTCAGGTTTCTGAAGGGTTTGATTAGAACAGGGTCGGCAACCTTTCAGAAGTGGTGTGCCGAGTCTTTATTTATTTAGGTTTCGCGTGCCAGAACGGTTTTAGACTTTCTATAAGTCTTTAATATATAACTAAACTATTGTTGTATGTAAAGTAAATAAGGTTTTTAAAATGTTTAAGAAGCTTCATTTAAAATTAAATTAAAATGCAGAGCCTCCCGGACCGGTGACCAGGACCAGGGCGGTGTGAGTGCCACTGAAAATCAGCTCGCGTGCCGCCTTCAGCAAACGTGCCATAGGTTGCCTACCCCTGGATTAGAACCTTTCCACCAATAATGAGACCAGTTCCACAATGGGATCTCATTTAGTACTCTTGGTATCATCTAGGTCGCTGTTTAAACCGTTAGCTACGTGTTCAATGTCCTAGTTGTTGATGAAGGTTGCCTTCCTTGTTGCCATCACTTTGGCCAGAAAGATAAGTGATTTTAGAGCCCTTATTATTCCTAAGGGAATTCTGCACCAAAAAATAAAAAATTCTGCACACAGTATTTTAAAATTCTGAAAAATTCTGAATATTTTATTTGTCAAAATAACACAATATAATCACTCTGGTTTCAATTATTTCTCTAATTTATTTAAACTGCAATACAATGGATGAAGAATTGAAGTGGGGAGCATTGGAGGAAATCCCCAAATGCCCTTTCCTAATAGTAATGTAGCTAGGTTTGACCCTTTCTTTCTAGTTATTAGTCAACAAATATATGCAGCCATAAGCTCAGAGTTACATCATAGGCAACTGAAGAGCAAGTGAGGGCTGGAGAATCAAACTCAAAGTTTATATTGGCTACCGAACATCTCCAGAAAGGTCAGTAGCAAACAGTTCATGGAGCACACTTTGATAGGAAATTTTTCAGTCCAAAAATTTAGACCAGTTCTAATCACAAAGCTGCCTCCATTGTTCATTGCCATTGTGGAATGAATGAGAGGACAAGCTATAGCCTCTCAGACTCTCTAAGTGGATTTTGGGCTGTATTCTACTTTTATTTGGTGAATCTTCCTCTCCCACACTGTGTGAGGGCTCATTCCGCTAGAGCACAAGCAGCTTCGTTAGCATTGCGTCAGAAGGTGCCCCTGCTTGGTATTTGCAAAGCAGCAATATGGAATTCAGTTTGTACCTTCACGAAACATTATACCTTAGTTCAAGCCTCCACAGCTGATTCATTCTTTGGTGTGGAGGTCCTACAAACATCTTTACTGCCTGCAGCCTTGCACCTGCCTCCGGTTTTCAGTCACCCTCAGTGGAATACACATAGGGATCAGCACTTGAGGAAGAAAGGTAAGTTATTTACCTTTATAGTAACGAGTTCGTCAAGATGTGATCCCTATCTATATTCCACTATCCGCCCTCCTTCACCTCTGCTTCAGATCCTATCCATTGATTCAGGTTAGAGAAGGAACAGGAGAGGTGATTGGCCAATACCGCCCTTTATGCCCTCGGCATGGAGTATGAGGAGAGCAAGGATGCAGGCACTGACCAGTGGGCGCTGCTAGGAAGAATCTTCTGGTCTCAGGCTCATGTAGTGCATGTGCATTCACAGGCAGAGTGCCCATAGGGACCACGCATCTCAAAGAACTCAGTTACTATAAGATTAGTAACTTCCCTTTTTTATGATACATTATTTTGCTTTTTCACTCATTGCACTGCAAAATTCAGTAATGAGCAATGGGACTGCTAATCATAAATGCAATTTTTGAGAGTTTGAATGGTAATGTCCCCCTTGCAAAAGTTGTTTACTTTTGGGGAAAACCTTAATTTCCTTTGGATTTGGGGGGAGGACCTCTAGGTTGACCTGAAAATATGTACTGCCTGTCCCTTTGGGTTTTCTGTAGAAGAAGTATATGCCTGGGAAGCTAGTTTTGTTGGTCAAGTGAAAATTCTCATGCTTTAAGTGCCTTGATCCTGGAAACAGGATTTCCTGTCAGTCTAATGGCCGCAGTGATTCAGTTTACAAAGAAGAATGCAGCTGAAATTTTCCTAGAAGCCCAATATCACTAGTCATTGGGTAATTGTTATATTGTCTTAATGAGGCACAGCTGCCATTTGTTTGACTACTCTTTCTCTGGTGTATTTCCATGAGCCTTATGGGCATCAGAAGAAGCAAGCAGGTGGTGTGCTCTCCCAATCTGAGTTGATCATTAGATTAACTAGGCAATTTGTTTCGTAGTACTTTGGTGTCAAGCTCCTCTCTCAGAATCCTCCACCTCCCCTTCCACCTGCCTGTATCTTTGTGAACTTGCACAGAGATAAGATCTGGATTCCTTCAGTAAAGATGGAGGTGGAGTATGGCAGTTCACACCAGCTGAGAATCTGGCCCTTAGGGTTGGAGGGAAAATCACTGTGGGATTTGGGGGTGGAGTTATTGATTTTTCTCAATAATGAAATTGATTAAAAAATCTTACAGATGTATGCCTCTGCCTCTGCCTCTGAAGTGGAAACTGTGCGAACAGGTCTCCTAGCTCAGTTTGAGGAGGTGAAATTGAAGCAGCAGCTTCAGTTCCAGGATGAGATTGAACTGCTCAAATGTCAGTCAGAGGTATTATTGGAACAGCAGATTACACAGCTAAAGGTGAGGTCTAAGCTAAAATGTTTTTTAACAAATTCCAAAATTTATGTTCCAAAATGTATGCAATTTTCTGAGGTTGAACAATTATTATAAAACCTTTTCCCCGGATTGTCTTTATAAAGTCCTAGAGACATTGAAGTTGGAAATGGAAAAGATAAATTAGCACTTCCTAAAATGGTTTTTGGGCCAGATTACTTGCTAGTCACATGAGTCTAACTCTTCTGATTGTCAATTAAATCACATTAAAAGGGACTAAAAATACATTGTTCCTAACATCACTTCTTTATGTAAGCAGTTACTGTATTTGCCACAGAGATGCTATGCAATCATGAATGGGAATTGATGTGGTCCATGAGGGAGCCTCTATTTTAAGATGGCTTCTCCTTTTACTTTTCTCCTTTTTGCTTTTGGGTAAAAGTGTTTACAAATTTTTGTAATACGTTGTACATGTACTTTGTAATGAGGTGTATTCTAAATTGGAAAACAACCCAAACAATGCTGAAAAAAACAATACAGTAACTCCTCACATAAAGTCATCCAGATTAACATTGTTACGTTGCTGATCAATTAGAGAACATGCTCATTTTAAGTTGCCCAATGCTCCCTTATAACGTTGTTTGGCAGTTGTCTGCTTCATCCACTGCTTGCAGAAAGGGCAGCCCGTTGGAGCTAACTGGTGGGGACTTGGAGCCAGGGTGGACCGGCAGGCCCCCATCAGCTCCCCTATGTTCCCTATGCGGCAGTCGTCCAGCAGGCTATCAATTGCCGGGCAGTTCAGCTGTCCCTTCTCCCACTGCCATGTGCTGCTCCTGCCCTCTGCCTTGGAGCTGCTCCTGGGAGCCTCCTGCTTGCTGTGCGGGGGGTGGGGAGAGGGGGGAGGAAGAGGGGGACTAATGTCAAAGTGTCTCTCTTACCCCATCTCCACAGAGCGGGCGGGACACGACAGCGCTCAGAATGGAAGGAACTTGCTGGCAGCAGCTGCTGTCTCAACTTGCTGATCTACTTAAAAAGGCAATATACTTAGAGTGGGGTCAGCGTACTTAAAGGGGCAATGCGCATCTCTCTCTCTCACACACACACTCACACACACACTCACACTCACACACACACTCACACACGGTGTGTGTCTCTGTCTCTCTCTGCCATGCTGTCTCCCCTCCCTCCATTCGTGCTGCCTTGTAGAGTATGAGGCTACATTAACAACAATGTGTTAACCCTTGAGGGCTCAGCCGAGTGCTAGTTCATCATTTATCAGTAAGGCATTCCCTGGGAAATATCCCACCCTCTGACTCCACAACCTCAACCAAGCTACACAATCATCATTGCTGTGTAGAGTATTAAATTGTTTGTTTAAAACTGATTGTGTATGTGTGTGTGTGTATGTATGTATGTGTGTATATATGTATATATAAATTAAAAAAAAAAGTCTCTTGTCTGGCGAAAAAAATTTCACTTAATGTAACCCCCCTCCTCCCCCATTTACATTAATTCTTATGAGGAAATTGGATTCGCTTAATATCATTTTGCTTAAAGTAGCATTTTTCAGGAATATAAGTACAATGTTAAGCGAGGAGTGACTATATAAAAATAATGTAAACCTGGCATTTTGTCCTTAACACTTCAGTTTACAGTAAGGTATTAAAAGAAATGGCCTTTGTAAAATATCTATTCAGAGATAAATGCACAATGTGTCATAAACACGATCATGCATTTAAGGACTATATTTTACCTTCAGTTGTGATTTGCGATATGCTTGTGTATGTTAATATGAAAACTTCAGTTTTTTAAAGAGATTTGTACACATTTTATCCCATTTAGCATTTGGAAGGATGGAAAGAAGCTGATTTCTCAGCAGAACAAGTCTTTGAAATAGATCTGAAAGTACATTCTACTTCTCTGACTACTTCTCCGTCTACTTCATGACAACTAGCTTGATATAGAGCAGTGATACTCAGACTGAGGCTTGCAAGCTGCAATTGGCTTTTTAATGTATCTCCTGCGGCTCTTTGCAGCGCATGACATGTGTGATTTAATTATTAACCAGTCAGGATACATTTACTGTGTTGTTAACCTACTGTAGTTGATAAAATAATACTTGGTCAGTCATTTTGCTGTGAGAATAATTTATATATATAAAAACAAAATATTTCCCCTGTGGTACTGTTACAGTACTATAGTAAATGAAAAAATGAGTTCATGCTACTGTTGCTCTTTTAGGTAATGTTGATTGCTAAGTTGGCTCCTGAACCACTGAGGTCTGAATATCACTGACAGAGGCATACTTTGTAATACTGGCAGTGTGAGATCTTCATTTTAGAAGTTATAAACCAGTTTTCAGCTTGCTTAAATACAGATTCTTCTTTGTGTAGTTTCTGTATGTATATTCCACTTCAGGTGTGCATGCACCCCATGCTTCTTTGATCAGTCTTTTGATAGCTGCGTTTGTTCAGTCTGCACATATGTCCTAGCTATCCTTGTGCTCCATACTAGTGGTATCTAGGGCAGTGTCGAATGTGAGGGAGATTCCCATGCCTGAGCCATTCTTTTTAGGTGACACATCTGAAGAACCATCCCAGATTAAAGTGTCATGAGAGGAGTTTTTTTAACAAATTAATAAACTAAACAGTAATAAGTCACAAGGACCAGATGGTATTCACCCGAGAGTTCTGAAGGAACTCAAATATGAAATTGCAGAACTATTAACTGTGGTATGTAACCTATTGCTTGAATCAGCTTCTGTACTAGATGATTGCAGGGTAGCTAATGTGATACTAATTTTTTAAAAAGCCTCCAGAGGTGATCCTGGCAATTACAGGCCGGTAAACCTAACTTTAGTATGAGGCAGATTGATTGAAACTATAGTAAAGAACAGAATTAGCAGACGGATGAGCACCATTTTTTCGGGAAGAGTCAGCATGGTTTTTGTAAAGGGAAATCATGCCTCACCAATCTACTAGAGTTCTTTGAAGGGGATCAGTAAATGTGTAGACAAGGGTGATCCAGTGAATATAGTGTACTTGGACTTTTAGAAAGCCTTTGACAATGTTCCTCACCAAAGGCTCTTAAACGAACTAATCAGTCATGGAATAAGAGGTCAGGTCCTCTCATAGATCAGTAACTGGTTAATAGGTAGGAAACAAAGGATAAGAATAAATGGTCAGTTTTCAGAATAGAGAGAGGTAAATAATGGTGTCCCCCAGGGGTCTGTACTGGGACAAATGCGGTTCAACATATTCATAAATGATCTGGAAAAAGGGGTAAACAATGAGGTGGCAAAGTTTGCAGACAATACAAAATTACTCAAGATAGTTAAGTCAAAAGCAGATTGCGAAAAGTGACAAAGGGATCTCACAAAACTGGGTGACTGGGCAGCAAAGTGGCAGATGAAATAATGCTCACTGGAAAACATAATCCCAGCAGATAATGGGGGTCTAAATTAGCTGTTACCACTCAAGAAAGAGATCTTGGAGTCACTGTGGATAGTTCTCTAAAAACATCTGCTCAAAGTGCAGCGGCAGTCAAAAAAGCTTAACAATGTTAGGAACCATTAGAATAGGGATAGATAATAAAAGAGTAAACATCATAATGTTGCTGCATAAATTCATGATCCACGCACACCTTGAATACTGCATGAAGTCCTGGTCAAGCAATCTTAAGAAAGATATATTAGAAATGGAAAAGGTATAGAAAAGGGCAACAAAAATGATTAGGAGTATGTAACAGCTTCCATATGAAGAGAGATTAAAAAGACTGGGACTATTCAGCTTGGAAAAAAGATGACTAAGAGGAGATATGATAGAGGTCTATAAAATCATGAATGGTGTGGAGAAAGTGAATAAGGAAGTGTTATTTACCCCTTCACATACAAATGAACAAGGGGTCACCCAAAGAAATTAATAGACAGCAGCTTTAAAGGAAACAAAAGGAAATACTTCACACAGTTCACAGTTAAGCTGTGGAACTCATTGTCAGGGGATGTTGTGAAGGCCAGAAGTATAACTGGATTAAAAAAAGAATTAGATAAGGTAATGGAGGATAGCTCCATCAATGGCTAATAGCCAAGGTGGTCAGGGATGCAACCCCATGCTCAGGGGGTTCCTAGCCTCTAACTGGTAGAAGCTGGGAGTGGACGAGGGGTTGGATCACTCGATGATTGTGTGTTCTGTTCATTCCCTCTGAAGCACCTGCCACTGACCACTGTGGGAAGACAGGGTACTGAGCTAGATGGACCATTGGTCTGAACCAGTATGGCTGCCATTAGGTTCTTTTCCCTAAGTTTTTTTTTCTCAGATGCCTCAGCCTGAAATGGATCAACTTGTGCTCACTTGTTTAGCTAGGTTTGCCTTTAGGGAGTAGTTTTTACTTTTAGTTTTTGTTAGTTTCCTTAGTTTTGGGAGACTGGGCTGGTTTGTTTCCCTGCCGCGTCCGCAGGTTCAGCCAATCGTGGCTCCCACTGGCCGCTGTTCACCGTCCCAGGCCAATGGGGGCTGCGGGAAGCGTCGTGGGCCGAGGGATGTGCTGAAACAAGTCCCTTAAACTGAGTCTTACCAGAGCTGATCTGCAGCTGGGTGTGGCCCTTCCGCTGTGTGTGTGTGTGTGTTTTAGAGGAGGTTTTAAGAGCCTGGCTCAGCAAGACAGGTTAAAGAGGGTCCATGCTGGCAGAACAGGTACACTCAGTGGTATCTCAGCATAGCAGGTGGCTTCCCAAGGGGTCCAACCTGTCACGGTATGCACTGGAGTTCCATTCGCTTCTCCATCTCCAACTACAACTATAGTGACTGGCACGTCTCATATAGGGTGGAGAGCTTGTCTTCAAAGTCATACCATTCATGGAAAATGTGCAACTTAAGAATCCATTCTCCACATCAGCCTACTGGAGCTCAGAGTGGTCAGATCTGACTGCAGACATTTTCTACCTATGATTGTGATAAATGAGGATAAAGACAGCATGGCTGGCATGTACAATATAAATCACCAGGGAGGAGCAAGATCCTCCTTCTTTTGTACAGAAACAGTAAATCTGTGGAACTAGTGCATAGCCCATCAAATCTTCAATTCTGTCACATACATACCAGGCTTCCAGAACACCATTGTCAACAACTTGAGCAGACACTTCTGCCATGATAACAAATGGGACCTTAACCCCTTGATGTTTCTTACCTGGGGTTCTCCAGAATTAGATCTCTTCGCCACAGCCCCGAACAGAAAATGCTGAATACTCTGCTCAGGAGGGTGTGTTAGTTGTCATTCTCTGGGAGGTGCCTTTCTCATTTTGTGGTCCAGAAACCTCCTATCTGCCTATTCTCTGATGCCATTGCTCCTCAGAATCCTAAACAAGATCAAGCAGGACAGAACCAGAGTCATCCTAATTGCACCAATTTAGCCTAGTCAGATATGGTTCCCATACCTGATTTGCCCCTCCTCTTGCCCTGCACTTTGATTACCAATAATACCTGACCTACTAACCCAGGACTCGGTGGAAGGTCTTCACCCCAACTTGACAGCTCTGCGTCTCAAGGCTTGGCATATAGATGGATCTTATGGGTAGAGATCTCCTGTTCAAAAGAATTGCAAGAAGTTTTGCTCAATAGTAGAAATGAGTCAACTAGAAAAACATACCTGAGGAAGAGGTTCCAAAGGTACCTGTCTCTTGTTGAAATATTATCTGTCTGATATATTGGATTACCTTTTGGGTATGAAGAACTGGGGCCCTCTCTTGGAGTTCCATTAAATTTCATCTAGTGGCTATTGCAATTTTTCCATTCCTCAGTCAAGGGTTTTTTAGTCTTTACTCACCTCATTACTTCTTGATTCATCAAAGGATTATCAGATCTTATTCCTCATGTCAAACAACATACACCGGAGAGAGACTTGTACCTGGTTCTCAATTCTCTAAAGAGGCTTCCCCTTGAACCCCTGGCTAAATGTTCCCTTCCACACTTGTTTGTGAAGACTGCAATCTTAGTGGCTATTACCTCCACTAGGAGAACTGGTGAGTTAGTGGGCTTTGATAGCTGATTCTTTGTACACCACATTTATTAAAGAAAAGGTATCTCTCTGGTCACACTTCCACTTTTGCCCAAAGTAACCTCAAACTTCCACATCAACTAGGACATTCAGCTTCCTGATATTCTATGATATCTCACTCCACTTGATCAGTCTATTTCCATAACCCCGTTAAAGAATGTTCCCATTGGAGAAATAAGCAAAGCTGCCACGTGGGCTTTGGTTCACACCTTTTTCTAAACATTACATTCTATACATGCCTCTAGAGCAAGATTCCACCTTGTCATTGTTAGTCTCCAGTCAGTCTTAGATCTGGCTCCAAAACATCCACCTCCTTTACACGGTACTGCTCAGGAGTCACCTGAAGTGGAGCACCGATATAGGGACATTACTTGAAGGAGGAGAAGGACTTCCTTACCCTTTACAGTAATTGGAATTTTTTGAGATATTTGTCCCTATGGGTGCCCACTAGGTGCCATCCTTCCCTTCTGCTTCGGAGTCTTCCTTTGTGGGACTCTGAGTTAGAGAAGGAACTGAATTTGGTTGTCTGATGCTGCCCTTACATACCCTTATCATGGGGCATGAAGATAACTAGGGCGTTTGTGTGGACTGAACTGGCATTGCTACCAGAAGTCTCTGATCAAAGGTGTATGGGGCACGTGCATAACTGAAGTAGAGCACCCATAGGGACAAACGTCTCAAAGAACTTCAGTTACCGTAGAGAGTAAAAAGAACAGGAGTACTTGTGGCACATCCGAAGAAGTGGGCTGTAGCCCATGAAAGCTTATGCTCTAATAAATTTGTTAGTCTCTAAGGTGCCACAAGTACTCCTGTTCTTTTTGCGGATACAGACGAACACGGCTGCTACTCTGAAACCCGTACAGAGTAAGTAACTCCTCCTTTAATACAGTGTCATTGGTAGGATATTTTGTACCAAGGTGGCTGCCTCCAGAAATGTCTTTAGAAATTCAAGATGTGATTAAGCACTTTCAAATGTAATTCAATTTAAGCATCACTTACCAATATTATTACTTGGGTTTGAATGTTAAGACTGCTGGGTTGAAGAGAGTTAGTGGACTTTTTAAATACATTATCTCCGTATAATTTTTAGTTGTTTCAAAAGATACTTCTCTGCACTTGCTTCTATTGGATCCTTTGAATTAATGAGTTCTTCCAAATGCTATTCTTACAAGCATATGGGTAAATCTCCCAGTGTAACTATAATGTTGTTGTTGTCATACCCAATATTCTCTCTAGAAAGCACTATGTCTGATATTGATAGCTATACCAGATAAGCATTTCTGATATTTTTATAGTCTTCCTGGGAAATACTATATTTTGGGAACAATAATCTCTAATGAACAGTTGTGAGGAACAGTGTTGTTCATTCAAATGCTATGCCAAGGAACAGTACTGCTCTACATGTGGGTGCTTCGATGCCCCCATGTTCAGAGATGCACTAGTTTTTATGCTGTCACCATATCTCAGATCTTAACAGAGAACTTGATAAAGTATCGGTGCTGGTGAGAATATGTTATGTGAGTTTATTGAAAACCGTGTAGGAATTTTTTTTGACATTTCCAGATAGTCCCTTCATCTACGTAGATATTCTCTAAAGTGCCACACTTCTTGGTAATTTTTAGTTAGATTTCTGCAAATTGTTTTTGGTTGGTTGGCTTGGGAATCTTTTTTTAAAACTTTTTTTTTTTTAATGCAGGAGGAATTTGAAGCTGAAAGGAAGACTGCCTGGCGCAGCAAGGAGCAGGTGTTGATACAAGAGACAGAAAAGGCACAAGCGCATTACGAAAAGGAGAAAGAGGAGTTATCAGTACAGCTACAGGAAAAGACAAATATAATCATCCAGGTATGTGAAAATACTGAGGCTTAGATTTTAATTGCACTTTCCTTGTGTCCTGTTTGAACATAGCTTTCCTCTCCTTCCCCCTTTCCCCATTAAGATGTATTTGTACAGAGGATACCACTTTGGTGCAGTCATTGGTTTATATTAACTAGTTTTTGAGGCATTGTTGGCTTCTTCTGTTAGCTAGTGTGTTATGAGGATAGCATTGTATCTCAGTGGGTGGAGAAAAAGTTGTGATGCAGCATGGTTGTGGCTGCTAAAGGAGGGAACCTATCCAGTTACTTTCAGTGACTATTCCATTCTCCTGAGATATAATATTTTAATTTTCTGGTATTGAGAAAAATGTACTAGATATGTCACAAAAACAAACAATGACATGATCCCTGTGTTGAAGTTAGGGTATGAGACAAGGGAGAGGAACGGATGGACAAGGGTGACAATAATTACTCTTAAGGCATGTGCATATATTGATGATTCTGTGTGTTTGATTGCTTAGCTGTCCTGCCCTTTGTTTCTTGGAGGTGAGATGGGTAAGGTTTAGGAGGGGTTTGGCTGTGTCAAGGAAGATGGCTTGGCAAAGAAATTTGAGGCATCAGGGGCAGCATGAAAGAAGGTGCAGACACACCTGTGAGGGACAATGAAGGGGGTATCAAGGCTGATGTTTTGATATCTAAAAACACTACCTCTACTATAAACCGCCTCTCTATAGTCCTCTCTTGGTTACAGAAACTGAACAATGATTCTCCTACATAGTAACTTTTTTGTAATGCACAAGTATTAATGTTAGTAGTATTAGATAAAAAATAAGCTACATTTGTGACTTTCTTGAAACAAAATTGAAAATTATTTCTTGAAAATTTTATGCAATTACAAGGTGCCTTGTTTTACATCAAAACAGTTTAACTAATTTTAATACTGTAAATCATACTAGGCCCCTCCATCCCCATATTGTAATAATTGGTTTCAATCTTTTGTTAAAGTTTAAGACACATTCATTCTCCATAAATTGGAAAACTATCAAAACTGTCCATGAGTAAATTTAGTCTGGAAATTAGACGTTTTCTAACCATCAAAAGAGTGAGGTTGTGGAACAGCCTCCCAAGAAGAGTAGTAGAGGCAAGAATACTAATTGGGTTTTAGGATGGAACTTGATAAATGTGTGAAAGGGATTGTATGCTGTGGCTGCCTATGATAGCAAAAGACTGGACTCGATGACCTAGGGAGGTCCCTTTCAATCCTATGATCTTATATCAGCATGGATGTTTTGTGGTATAACAAATTTGTATAAAGAAAATCTTGGAAGTTACATTCATATTGCAAAGTGTCCTGCCTTGAAGGCAGTTCTGTTAATGATACTGAAAGACAAAAATGGAAAGGGAGAGGGTTATGTAAAAGATCAGTACTTAGAGAGATTTAAAACAGATAAAATTAACCCCCTCGGTGCATGAGGACCCCCTATCATGATATAAAATAATGCTCCTTTTCTAGTCAGTATTTCGTACCTAACAGCCTTAAGAAAACTTCGGTTGGTCAGCTTTTAGCTGACTTCATGACTAATGCAGAAGTTCTGGTTAGATGCATGTCCTCTAACTAGTTCCTTTTTCACTGCTGACACTAGAGACATGAGTCTTCCATCCTCCATGGTGGAGTGAACCACCTGTTCACGGGGATGAGGAGACGCTAGCTGCTCTAAAATTCTAAAGTTATGTAAAGGGCGGGAGGGATAGCTCAGTGGTTTGAGCATTGACCTGCTAAACCCAGGGTTGTGAGTTCAATCCTTGAGGGGGCCATTTGGGGATTTAGTTGGGGATTGGTCCTGCTTTGAGCAGGGGATTGGACTAGATGACCTCGTGAGGTCCCTTTCAACCCTGATATTCTATGATTCTATGAAAGTTTTGCTAGTTGCACGGAAAGATGGATCCAAGAATGAGAGTGATTAATCTAAGGGTATATCTACACTGGCAAGTTTCTGCGCAACAAGTTATACCACTTTAATAAAAGTGCTGGAATTAAACCGCTGTTGCGTGTCCACACTGTGCTCCTTGTGACAGTGGAGCCGCATCCACATTAGCAGCTCTTTCATCAGCAAAGAGAGCAGTGCATTGTGGTAGCTATCCCACTGTGCAACTGGCCGCAGGGTGCTTTGGGAAAGGTTTGCAGTGCCTCAGGGGCAGGCACAGTGTCACATGATGCAGGTTTCCCAATCCCATTGTTCCATGGGCATCCTACTACATTGCCAGCTGCTTTTCAACTGGAGGGGAGAGTGTGACAGGGAGAGAGAGAAAGAGAGTGTGGGTGGGGAGAGACAGTGTGTTTTGGAGGTCAGAGAGTATGTCAGCATGCTGTCTTGAAAGTTCAGACAGCGTCAGGAAGCAACCAGTCCTGGGGAAGGGGCAGGGTCGGATTAATCTTTTGTGGGCCCAGTGCCAAACATATTTATGGGCCTCCATGGAGGCAATGGTGCATGGCATGGGGAGATCAGTGCCCAGAGCAAGGGGCCAGCCAGAGGCAATGGGGCGTGGCATGGCATGGCAGGGGTGGCCCCTCTCCGCCCAGCCCAGTGCGAGGCTACTCTTTACAAACCAGCAGTTGCCAGACGCACAGTGGTCCACCCGGCCCTGTGCTGCCAGCATGCCCCTTCCCCTTGGGGGCGGGCTCATGCCGTGCCACACAGCCCCCTTACCCCCCTGCCCAGCACCCCCTCCTGACTCCCTATGGCCAGAGCCCTGCCCCACCCCACAAATGCACAGCGCCCTGCACAACACCACTCCTGCCTAGCACCCCTGTTCACAGCCCCACCACAACTGCCCAGCAGCCGCCACAGAACCACCACTCTCTAGTGCCCCAACACACATTTTCCCTGCCCCCTCACAGCCCATTTCCCCCCACAAACACCCCCACACACACCTCCCCCAGAGGCCCACTCTTCCATGTCCTGCCTCCCGGCCGCACTCACCTGATCTGCTGGGAGGTGACTGTGTCTGCTGGGCTGAGATGGCAGCGGAGCCAGGGCTGGTCCCAGGGTGGGGAATCGCTCCGGCCCGTCGGGAATGGCGCAATCAGCCAGGGCCTGCCCAGCCAGCTCCCTGAAGACGCACTTGCCTGGAGGGGCCCAGCCAAGCCCCCCACACTGTTCCTCCTGCCCCCACCTGACTGAGACTGGCCGGGCTTCTGCACAAGTCCCAGGCGGCTCAGCTCCAGGGAGACAGGTGGGGCCCCACAGGTGGTGGGAAGCAGAGACTGCCTGGAGCTGGAGGTGCATTGGGGTCCGGCCAGTGGGCAGAGAGGAGCAGGGGGGTGGGACCAGGGGGCGGAGAGAAGCCCTCGGCCAGCCGGCGGGCAGGCCGAGAGGAGCAAGTGATAGGCGGGGGGAGCAGTGCAAGCGGAGCAGGTCGGGGCCCCTTATGAGCATGGGCCTGACTCCATGGCGCCACTGCCGCCATTGTAAACCCGGCACTGGGGAGGGGGAAACCCTGACATCAGCCCCCGTCTCCCTCTCCAGCTATCTTGTCTGTCTGTCTGTCTCTCTCTCACTCACACACAGGCACACACTCACTCACTCACTCTCTCTTTGCATGCACGCACACATGCCTGCCTCTGTGTTCAACAGCAGGAGCATTCCACATTAATGGTTTGCTTTGTGTCCCAGAGCAGACTGGCACAGCATGCAAGGGCTGTCAGAGCTTTGAAAGGGAGGGGCGCATGTCTCCAGGGCAGCCAAGTTCAAAACAATGAGCAGAGTGGCCACTTGAGGGATTATGGGACACGTCAGGAGGCCAATTGATTGCTTTCTGCACTGTAATTTGTTTACACTGCCAATACAGCGCTGGAGCCTCTGCTCTTTAAGGCTTATGACTCTTGTGGAGGTGCTTTTTTTGCAACGCTGCAACTGAGGAGTTTCTGTACACTAAGTGGCTTGGCAGTGTGTACACCTCAGGAGTTACACCGGAGAAGGCTGCTTTACTGCGCAGTAATTGCCAGTGTAGACAAGGCCTAATTTAGCTTGTTTGGAAAGCTCTTGCAGAACAGAAATCTTGGTAGAATCAAGATTCCCTCCAGGCTTTAGGATGGGCAGTGACAGACTGTAAAGGCTGTGTGTCTTAGGGCTTGTCTACACTGGCACTTTACAGCGCTGCAACTTTCTCGCTCAGAGGTGTGAAAAAACACCCCCCTGACTGCAGCAAGTTTCAGCGCTGTAATGTGCCAGGGTAAACAGTGCACCAGCACTGGGAGGTTTTTTTTTTAAAGAGCACTGGGAGAGCTCTCTTCCAGCGCTCTGCCGTGACTACACAAACCATGTTAAAGTGCTGCCATGGCAGCACTTTAGTGTTGCCAGTGTAGACTAGCCCTTAAGCAGGAAATTTAGAAACAGCAAATGAATTAAAATTAGCTGTTTTTCGTACTTAGAATAAATTAAAAGTGAAGGTGAGTTGTCAAGGTTGGAAATGAAAGGGAGTAAAGTACCAGTTTAGTTGTGGTGCTCCCTTCTAACAATTCAGGAGAATCCCAGAGTTTATTTTAATGTTGTTGGCCAATATTCAGTGCAAATGCTCAAAATGTAGAATTGTTACATCAAAACTATTCCTCAGTGAAACTTCATTTTCTGTTTAGTAGAAAAGCTGGAAATTGGTAATAGTAACTTCAAGAAGAGCACATTATTTTGTGCTCTTCATACAGTGTTTAATGAATAACGGCAGAAAATTGGCAGGGAAATGGAATGCTTTTTACCCTGGTCTCTCCTTTTCCCTCTTCAAAGAAAAAGTATAGTTAAATACTTGCTTTGTGTTGAGGCAAAAATTGTTGCCATAGTAATGGTTTGTTCAGGTGATCAGGTGTAACGTTATTGATGTAAATGTGCTATAGCTGCCGGCAGTTAAAGCACTATTTGCTTTTAAAAGAGCAGCATATTGAAGTCAACACAAAAATGAGAGCAGAGAATAAAGGATGTTTTCTGGACAAAAAAGGTTTATTGGGATAAAGAATGGAGAAACGTTGGTTGGGATGTGATCTTATTGAGTCAATTCACTGTTGAAGTTTGTGTGCTGCACTGTAGAAAATTCTGCCAGAGCACTGCTTTCTATCCTTCAGACATGAATGGAGAAAGTTAATGCAAAACAAATTGAAGTGTCATTAAGAGCTTATATAACTTGCCAGCATTACTTGAATGTGCTGAGACTATGGATGCAGATTGAACAGCGACTTTAAACAAAACTATACTAGAAAGAGAGAAAAACAATTTTAACCGCCGTTCTGTTTTAGTCTTTCTCATGTCCTCCAACTCTTGTGGTATTAGAATCCATTATAAATGGAATGGGGTCTCCAGAGCTGTTTGTGATTTCTCTGTATTGTAGATGAGATTTCATAATAAGATAACTGAATAAAGCTCTAGTAGTTTGGTAAAAATGACTGGCCTTTTATCCCTTGCCTTGTTGTTCCATTTCCCACAGCTGGAAAAGAAAGTGGAGTCTTTAAATCATAAGTTGGAGGAGACTAACTCTGAGCTAGAGACCCTGCTACAGCGACGAGACAGAGAAAATCAAGAAGGAGAGTACCTGGTAGCTATGCTGAGATCTGATATCGAACTGTCCCAGAATGAAAGGTTAGTTCATTTTGGGATATATAGTGTTCAATGTCGTATATCTGGTTTTTTTCTTTTCTTCTGTAAACGAAAAAGTAACTAAGCCAAATTAAATGTATAGGAAGGTGACGATGTTTTCGCTATCTTTGAAGCATATCCAAGTTACTGTTAGTCTTTACTTTACATGCTAAAAATCTAGGACACCTTGAAAATGAACATTACCATTCTGATACCCACTTCACTAACTGTGGTATCTGTTTATTATCTGAAATAGGTATACAAATTAGCTCAGAGTTTGAAAAGAAAGGTGAAGGCTTTTTTGGGGTCAGATGGAAGAGCAGGGTAGATTCTTTCTTTCTTTCTGTTTTCAGTTTACCTCTGGGTACATTAGAATCTCTTTAGGAAACAATTGGAACTGAGTAGTTATTGAAAGTAGACATTGTAGTGAAGAAATGATATTGATGATTGGAATAAGAGTAATGTGTAGTCTTTATCTCATGGTAGGCAAACTTTGGAAAAACTCTGTATAGTGCATGGGGGTGGGGTCCAGATGTAGGGGTTGAGCTTCAGTGGGGTAGGGTTTGGGTATGGAAGGGTAGGGAGGTTCTGGTTGTATGGGATGAGGCTTTGCGGGGGTGCCTGGGTATGGGAGGTCCAGATGCACGGGGGTTGGGCGTACAGTGATCCCCCCTCCCCCTGCAGCTGAGGAGTGATGGGGGCAGGGAGCAGGGGAGGATGCTGAGTTTCCTGCAGCTGGGAGAGGTTTCTGGGGGTGGGTCTGGCACAGCCCCAGCTACTCCTTGCAGGAGAAGAGGAAGTCTCGTCCACTCCTGCCTCCAGCCCAGCTGGGACTAGCAGCTGATATCCTGACTCAGAGTAGGAGCCACTGCCTGGGGTGTCCCCTCCCCTGCGGTGATTTACCTGTCTGCCAGCTGCTCTGGGTGCTTGAAATGATGTACCTGCGCAGGTAGGGAGTGGTGCGTGATTGCTCTTGCAGGTTCCCTTTGCTTCCTTGTCAGAAAGTCATTTTTCTGTGGGGAAGCAAAGAAATCTGTGGGGGACATGAATTCTGCACGCGCACAGTGGCACAGAATTCCCCCAGGAGTATTAGTAGTGTGGTGTGCGTGCAAGGTTTTTTTTTCTGAGTGAGGAGAGGGAGATCAAAAACAAAGGAAAGGAGATCCAGGTGCATGGAATGGAATTGAATGGAAGGTGCAAAGACGAGAGTGGGATAAAGATACAGAAAGATTTTCAGGAAGTGGACATGTTGAAGTATAGAAAGCAGAATTGGGAGGAGGAAGAAATGGGAGAGGCAAAAGTGGAATCGTGCCATGCCATAAAGATGAGAAGCTTGAATATAATATGGAAAACAAGGGGAAGCCATTGGAGCAGTTTGAAGGCTGGAGAAAGTGGCCAGCGTTGTAAGAATGAAGTTAATTTTTGCAATCTCATTTCTTCAGAGGTTAGAATTAAGTTAGGCATCACGAAGGCCAGTCATGAGAAGGGTTCATTAGTCAAGGGTGACCAAGGATGGAGAAGGAAAGCATGATTTTTAAGAGCGTAGAGTAAAAAGCAAGAAATTACTTAAAACTGAATGTGGTTCAGGAGAGGGCTGAGTACTACAGGCTCACAAGCTCTGTGCTGTAAGCTGGGGACAGTGATGGAGAGAGGAGGAAGGCGGCCTGTTAATTTTTCACTGTGTGTGAGAGGGCAGTGGTCCATCCAGGCGACCACGTTTGGAAATATAATATTTCAGTGTGGATGGGAGATCAGGAGGGAAGAGGTAGATGTCAGTCATCTGCATCGACATGGTAGCTGAAATTGTGGGAGCAGATGAGCTCCTCAGAGTGAGAATTAAAAGTAACCAGGGCAGAACTCTGGGGACAGGACAGAGAGCAGAAGAGGACCTGGATTTGATTGGCATGTATTTTCCAGAGCTAAAGAATTATTACGCAGGATAGGCTTTAATACTACACACTAGTGAGAACTCAAATTATTGCCATTACTTTATGGAAAGAATTTTCATCATAGTTGTAATGTTCTTTCGTGTGGAGAAGCTTAGCAAACATCCAGATGTCTCCTACCTTCATTCATACATAACTGTTCAGTTAAAAATGATGGCATGAAACCTTCAATTAATTTGCAATACTTATCTAATATATATGAATGGTATAAGAAGCTTGTAATAACAAATCAATATTTTACAGATGTTTTTGTTATTGGGAGACAGCAATTGTTTGGGATTCTGATAGAGCAGGGGTAGGCAACCTATGGCACATGTGCCAAAGGCGGCACGCAAGCTGATTTTCAGTGGCACTCACACTGCCCGGGTCCTGGCCACCGGTCTGGGGGGCTCTGCATTTTAATTTAATTTTAAATGAAGCTTCTTAAACATTTTAAAAACCTATTTACTTTACATACAACAATAGTTTAGTTATATATTATAGACTTATAGAAAGAGACCTTCTAAAAATGTTAACATTTATTACTGGCATGCGAAACCTTAAATTAGAGTGAAAAAATGAAGACTCGGCACACCGCTTCTGAAAGGTTGCCGACCCCTGTGATAGAGCAATGAAGAGTCAAGGTCTCAAGGTCTAATCAACAACGTCTAATTTAACAATTAATCCTTCATTCGTTTGGGGAATTTAGTAGTGAAAATAGCTGCAAAGTGGCATCCTTACTAGAAGAGGCATTTAAATATTGATAACATGCTGTGTCACAGAATCTCTCAAACCTGCAGAGAGGTTTTGAATTTTTAAAGTGTTATCAATATTTAAGTACCTCTTCTAGTTGAAATATCCTGTACTTTGCACTGTATGGTATTTCTGTTCTAGGAAAAAACTTCAGGAATCTTATCAGCAAGTTTTGAAATTATTTGTGGAAATGGTAAAGGCCACTATCGCCACAGAAGACCTTATCTGTAAGAAAGTTGGTCTCTGTCTCGATGACAGTCTAGCATCTGGAGATTCTAGAGAAAGCCGCAGCATGATGGAAGAAGTGGGATTCATACAGCATTTCAAAGCCAGAGAGAAGCATGACCTAGAAAAAAGTGAGTCAGTCTGGGCATAGTTATTTTTTTAAGATACTGTTAATGTCATATCATACAGCCAAGGCTGTCTGCATGGATATTTTATATTACAGTGTTCTCCACGTCCACCCAATGGGGTTTTCCAGAGTTCTGATAGACTGTCAATATCCTGCTTTAATCCTTTTGCTGTAATCCTCTTGACCATGAAAATGCTGTACTGATGCAAAGATAGTTCCATTGTGTGTTCATCAAAACCATTATAATGTGCCCTTTCTCTATCATAGCATTGTGAGCCTGACTGGAATAATGAAAGGCTGGGGAGGTCTTGGACTTTGTAGCAACTATGTGCAGGCCACAGGGCCTCCTGTTATATCTTAAAAGATTTGTCATATCTAACTGGGCAACATTCATCTAGGTGTAACTATTCTCTTCAAACATCTCAAAGTAGTTTCATAGCTTCAAAAATATGTCCAAATCTGATGAAGAGGTATGTCAGTTTTTAAGTATTAAAGAACGTCTTTATGTTGAGATATTTTCCATTAATTACCGTATATACTGGTTCATAAACTGAATATTTTTGGTAAAAAAGTGACGCATCAAAGAGCAGGGATTGGCTTATAAACGGGTCTACACCAAAATTTGATGATTTTAAACTCTATGGAATCATTGAATTGAATATCTAATACATGGTCGTTTTGTTTACCTGGAGTGTCTGCAGGCATGGAGCCCTGCAGCTCCCTGTGGCTGCGGTTCGCCATTCCCAGCCAATGGGAGCTGCGGGAAGTAGCATGCCACTTCCCGCAGCTCCCATTGGCTGGGAATGGCAAACTGCGGCCACTGGGAGCTGAGGGGCTCCGTACCTGTGAACGCTCCTGGTAAACAAAACTTCCCGACCCGCCAGCGGCTTACCCTGACGGGCTGGGAGCCAAAGTTTTCCAGCCCCTGAAATATAGGGTTGGCTTATGAAAGGGTCATACAGTTTTTGCTATTTTTACTTCTCCGTCTTGGGGGGTCGGCTTATACACGAATGGGCTAATGAACGAGTATATACGGTAAACATCGCTCAGTCCCAAGAGGTGTCACTGTTACATTTTCATATGATCATGTCAGTCAGTTGTGTAACGAGTAGCTGTTTCTGGAATAATTTTTTGTAATAGTTTTTTCTAATTCATTTTATTTTTTTGGTAGGTGACCTGCTGGATGAAACTCTAACAGAACACAACCAGGTGTCTGCAGTGACCGATGAAGGGTCTGAGCTGAGCCAACACTTATGTGAGAGTGTTTTTGCAAGCCCAGACCTGGCATTTGAGAATGAAGAGATGATCCTGAAAATTTGTCGCCGTTTGCGCACTGCTGTGGAGAAACTTCTAGAGCTGGTTACAGAATCAACTAAACAAGTAAAACTAGATCTCAGCCTTTAGCTACATATTGGCATAAACAGTTGGGGTCTAATCCTGTGACATGCTAAGACCCTTGGGCATTAGGGCATTCAGCATTTTGTAGGATTGGGTTCTTGGGGAAGTGCATGAAAAGCTATGTACACAGCTCACATTTCCAATAAGAAATCTGTACACATCTTCCTACTTGCTGCATTGAAGGTTCTGCCCTCATTACCTATGAGAACTGTTCTGGTAATGTCTGTTAATATGTGCAGTAGAACCTCAGAGTTACTAACACCAAAGTTATGAACTGACTGGTCAACAACACACCCCATTTGGAACCGGAAGTATGCAATCAGGCAGCGGAGACAAAAAAAAAAGCACTGTACAGAACAATATTGTGTTAAACATAAACTAAAAAAATAAAGAGAAAGTTTAAAAAAAAAAGATTTGACAGGGTAAAGAAACAGTTTCTGTGCTTGCTTCATTTAAATTAAGATGCGTTTTTCTTCTGCATAGTAAAGTTCCAAAGCTGTATTAAGTCAGTGTTCAGTTGTAAACCTTTGAAAAATCAACCATTATGTTTTGTTTAGAGTTACGAACAACCTCCATTCCCGAGATGTTCGTTATTCTGAGGTTCTGCTGTATTTTGGACCTGAATTAGATTACATGCCATCTGTATTTTATGGGGTGCTTGTAATAATGAAACAAGATGTTTGTTGTCATGGCAAGGTTTAAACTGGAACTTTACCCACCAGTTTAATAGATATGTATTCAGCTTCCTTGTTGGAGAGCAGAATTAGGATTTTCAGGTTGCCTGTAGTGAAGCAAAGGGCAGAGGAGGGCTTTCAGACCCCTCTGAAGCGATCTTCCTACACAAAACAGTGATGACTGACCCTGGAGGGGGCCACTTCTACTGAGGAAAACTGTCATGACAGAGGCTTCTTAGGAAAGGGGTAAAGGGCAATAATGAAGGATCCTAACCCCACATACTTGCAAATATACTTTGCATGGCTTACATACTGTAAAATGGGGTGGAAGACTTTTACAATGAAAACTAGTACATAGCTGAAAGACGAAACCTGTAGATGTTTCAGTGATGGCAAACTAAGAACTTGGAATTGAGTTAAGCACTGCAAGGAGAAAGATCCATTATGTGTTTCACAATATTGTGAATCTCTGTAACTCTAAAGAGAAACTTTTGACTCCACTGGGAGCCAGTAGCAAAATTACCTTTGACTTCAGTGAGATTGAGCCATAAAACCCATTTTTAAAGTCATGCATTATGCGGTGAGGTGGTTGTTTGAAAAGACCTACCGTATATACTTGATCATAAGCCGGTTCTTTTTTTAAGCCGACCCGCCCAAGATGGATAAGTAAAAATGGAAAATTTTTATAACCCGTTCATAAGCTGACCCTATAATTCAGGGGTCAGCAAACTTTGGCTCCTGGGCCATCAGGATAAGCCGCTGGTGGGCCGAGATGGTTTGTTTACCTCGAGCGTCCGCAGGCATGGAGGTAAACGTAAGTAAACAAAATGTCTTGGCGCGCCAGCTGCTTACCCTGACGGGCTGGGACAGCAACTGGTGGGGAAATTTGGGGGGGGGGGGGGGGGAGGCGGGGAGGCAGGGGAGGAACCCCTGTGATCACCCCCCACATGACCCCACCCCTAGCCCAGGACCCCCCCACACTCTCCCCATCCTATCCCTTCCCACCTTATCTGGGGAGGACCAGGGGAGGATGTCTCTGGCCTGGCAGGAGCTGCTCCAGCAGGCTGGGCAGCGCGGCCGCAGCCTGCTCCAGCGGGCCAGGCTGGGCGGCGCAGCCGCAGCCTGCTCCAGCGGCGTGGCCACGGTCTGCTCTTGGGGGCGGGGCTGAGCGGCATGGCTGCAGCCTGCCAGCCCTAGAGCTGCAGCTGCTTCGGAGGCTGGGGGGAGAGCAGCATGGCCCGAAGTGGAGAGACTTTGGCCCCGCCTCTTCCCTTCCGGCTTTGCTGGCTGTGCTGCCTCTCCATGCTGCCTCTGTTGGGGGGAGGGGCTGTGTCCCACCTCTCCCTCTCTATACCCGTTCATAAGCCGACCCCCTTCTCTTGTGCTTCCCTTTTTTACTAAAAAAATTCGGCTTATGAACGAGTATATACGATATTTTTATTATTACTGCTTCAAAACACTTAGTTGGCTATTAATACATTAAAACAAAGTCCTATAATAAAACATGTTAGGAATATGTAGCAATTAAGCTACAAGCTGCTTTGTAATTGGCAGAAGCACTTGATAGATAAATATTACAAAAATTAAAATAAGTTCTCTTTTTATAAGGGTTCAGATTATCATTGCAGTTCATATGTTTAGCGTTGTATGTTGTGATGTACCTTTTTTTTTTTTTTTTTAGTTGGAGAAAACACATGAAATTCATGCTCACTTTGAGGAAGAATTCAGCCGCAGAAATCAGGAAACTGCCCAAGTGGTTAGTCAGCACCATGATCTAATGGAGTGTCTAAATGAGGAAAATGAGGCAAAGAATCAACTGGCACTGGAGCTTCATAAAGCAGAAGGTAAGGAAATGAAACAAAAACAGATTTCAGATGCTATTTATATAATATAAAAAAATGGATTTGGAGGTGGATCAATGAATTTATAATGCATATTTGATTGCTTTACCTGCCCACTTTGGCATTCTAAATCCCTGTGTTACTTGAAACAGATATGTCCTCTTTCTCCCCTCAAATGTGGCACTTGCCTCCCCACCATCAGAATTACACTTACCTGAGGCCCGGAATGGGCCCAGTGTTCAGTACTGTATTAGTGGCATGTTTTTTATGCTAAAAATGTCAGGACTTTAAAAACCAGTATCTCACATTCTTGCATGGCTAGAAATGGAATGGGAGCTTTATACCATTCGGAAAGGGGAGATGCCTAGTTTCCCAATGGGTCCCAGCACTCACAGCTAGTCCAGAAAGGACCCACATGACAGTAGAAGGCAATATTTGATGAGGATGTATGCAAAGGAAATTATAAAAGACATGGGAGACAAAAGAAAGAAAAGGGTATTAACCGGAGAGCATTGAATACCAACTGTCAGGCAAAATTGGAATTGCTAAATAATTATTTTACTTTGTCTATCACTGAAAGAAACAAGTGACCTTAGTACTTGATGTTCGTAATTTTAAAACTAGCAGGATGTGATGAAAATTACTCAGAGTATTACAGGAAGTAATCAAGGAACTCTGTCATTAGCAGTTGCTTTTGGAAACTTTTTCTTAGACAGAAGTCCCAAGAGGTGCATAGGGGAAACATACTGTCAGTTTTGGGAAATGTGAGACCCAGTGAAGTACAAACCAGTTGTTCTCTGACGACTTGGGAAATAAAAGCCAGCATTGGTTTAAAAGACCGATGGTTGCACCAAAATGCATGTAATGTCATTCCTTGTCAAATAACTAGTTTAATAGTATTGTTGAGTTTTTGTAGTGTGCTTTTATGTGCTCAAAGCACTCAGAAATGTTACCTAATTAAGCCTGATGCCAACCTTTGTAGGCAGATATTATGCCCATTTTACACATGAGGAAATTAATCAGCAAAAAGGCTGTGTTGTCCATTTCTTTGGAGAGTGAGGGAGAGAGGCTGTTTAGAGAAGGGGTAATGGTTGGCACAGTTACATACAAGGATGCTATAAGCAGGAAGGGGAAGAGAACTGTTACGAATAAGACATGAAATCATGGATTTAAATGGGAGAGAATTTCAACTTTAAATATCTATTTTAAGAAGTGCTGATATTGAAGTGTTACACTCTCTTACAAATATATTTAAAACGGGGGAAATGTGTTATGGCATCATGGCATGCCCCTAAAGGCAGTGGTGGAATCCATCAGTACTTGAGATCTTGGTTACAACTTGATGATATGAATGGGTGTGATACTCCTTTTGAAAATTCTTTTGTTGTTTCTTGTACATGGTAAATTTTACTGTTAAGAACATAAAAATGGCTATACTAGGTCAGACTAATAGCCCACCCAGACCAGTGTTTTGTCTTTCAGTGGGGGCTGGTGCTAGATGTTTCAGATGGAGTGAACCGAACAGGGCAATTTATCGAGTGATCCACGCCCTGTTGTCGTGTCCCAGTTTGTAGCAGTCAGAGGTTTAGGGACTCCCAGACCAGTGGGTTGCGTCCCAGCCTTCTTGGCAAATTGCCTTGGATGGACCCGTCCTCCATGAACGTATCTAATTATTTTTTGAACCCAGTTATGGTTGTGGCCTTCACAAGATCCCCTAGCAATGAGCTCCACAGGCCGACTGTGTGTTGTGTGAAGAAATATTTTCTTATGTTTATTTTAAACCTTCTGCCTATTAATTTCATTGGACGGCCCCTGGTTCTTGTGTTACGTGAATAGATAACTAACACTCCCCTATTCACTTTCTCCACACCATTCAGGATTTTATAGATCTCTGTCATATCCTCCCTGAGTTCTCTTTTCCAAGCTGAACAGTCCCAGTCTTCTTGCTCTCTCTTCATATGGAAGCTGTTCAATAGCTTTACTTGTTTTTCTAGCCTTCTCTGTGTTTTTTCCAATTGACCAGAACTGCACACATTATTCAAGGTGTGGGTGTACCATGGATTTATATAGTGGATTTAAAGTTAACATGTAACAGATCTGCTTTTACAGTGGTTTTCAACCTTTTTTTCATTTGCGGACCCCTAAAAAAGTTTCGAATACAGGTGCAGACTCCTTTGGAAATCTTAGACATAGCTTGCAGAGCCCAGGTTGAAAACCACTGTTCTGTGGTAACGACAACCTTCTGTGGACCCTTTAGACATAGTCTGTGGACTGCCAGGGGTCTGCGGATCACAGGTTTAAAACCTCTGTGCTAGTATATATCTAAATTTTGGCTTGTATAAGTTACAAATAAATGTTCTTTAAGGAATTTCTTCCATAAATCTGTGCTATTATTTGTGCAAGGCACACCTCTGGCACAACTTGGACCTGTCTAATAGCTCAAAGAAAACTTAAACATCTTGTATGCACTATCAATACATATGCTGAGAATTAGCCAGATTCTTCTGTCATATGCCCTTATTTTAGTTTATTTTTTCCTGCAGACAGGCTTTGGAGCATCTTAAAATGCCCTTTAGTATGTTATGTGTTTTTTTTCTACGATTGAACGAAGATACAGTACTGAATTTAAAATAAATGGGTTGTTCTTCGAGTGCTGTCCCTGTGGGTGCTCCACTTTGGGTATTGGTGCGTCCCGGCACTGTTGATCAGAGATTTATGGTAGCCGTGTCTGTGCGGATAGGTGTCTTGCGGTGCCGCTGGTGCCGCATGAAGTGCGCGCACGACCTGAGCCCTCTAGTTCCTTCTCAACTGTCCTCGGCTGAAGACGGAGCTCTGGGGCAGTATTAGCACTCTTCCCTAAAATAGTTAAAAAATAGTTTAATTAGATAGTTAGAAAGTTATAGTTACCGTTAGTGTTAATTCCCCCCCCCCCCCCCCCAATAAAACTATTTTGTTAGCTACCTCCTCTCAGGGGATAGTTATCCGTTAAGATGCCTGGCTCCTCAGGCTTCAGACACTGTGGCTCCTGCGTGAAGCTATGCCCATTTCAGATGGGCATTCATTGTGTGTATGCTGTCTGGGTGAGGAGCATAACCCCCAAAATGCCCCCACTGCAGCAATTTGAGAGCCAGAGCCCGATGTGATAGGGATCTCTGGCTAAAAATGATTTTAATGGAGAAATCCCTCCAACCCGATTCAGACAAGCAGACTGCCTCTCTAGACACTCCTCCAGTTGAAAAAGGAGACATACCCTATGAAAGACCAAAAAAGAGGGCTCAGAATTCTCCGCAGAGAGTACTGCGAAAAGAAAGGCTCCTGCCAGGTCGCTACCTCCAATGCCGACATATGCTCGGGGGAGCACCTATGATGCTCCAGGCACCTCCAGCAACGCCGAGGTCCGAGCAAAGGAGACAGAGTCAAGGCACAAAGACATGCCTCCTCCATGGCACCAAGTTCACCTGCAAGGGACTCGGCACCGAGCATCTCCTCAGGCACCATGCCTACGCCCTCGGCACCGACAACACAGTCGGTACCGGTGGGAAAAAAACAAGTCGGCACCGGCCGCACTGACTAAACAGTCACAGCATTTGTCGGCACTGACGCGGGCACCAGTGAGAGCGGACGTCATGGCACTGATGGTCCAGACGTTGGCACCACACAGTCTCTGTTCCACCAGAAAGAGTTGGTGATACTGTCGGCACCGCACTCCCCGATACTCGGTACCGAGGGTTCCCCGACAGGCTATGGAGGAGATCCCAACAGCTCTCACGACATTGCACAATTTTCCAGTGAAGACGAGGAGGAGATGCAGGAGCAAAACACCTTCTCACTACACCATTCCTCACCAAAAGAACGCCGACCACCTTGGAGCCATATGGGACCAAGATACCACCAGACGACTCAACCATGGTGCAGACCGCCATGGATATACTCCCCTATGGCCTTCCTAATGCAGTGGGCACATTGGCAACCCTGGGCTTCTTACACGGTCCACATTCCAGGCTACCCACGGCGCACAGACGCGAACTGCACTCTAACCCTGCATCTTCCACACTGCAGCCCATGGAGACTCAGGACGTAGGCGAGGACACGGAAACTGGAACAGACCAAGAAATTACCTCTCCTGCTCACAACACTTCCTCCTCCCCAGATGAGGCCATTATGCCCCCAATGCTAACTTGAGCAGACAATTTCAAGTAGTTTCAAGAACTGTTTAAGCGGGTCACTCACAGCCAGGAAATACCACTAGAGGAGGTGCAGACAAACCAGCACAAGCTGGTACAAATACTACAACCATCACCTACTTCCAAGATCGCTCATCCTATCAACGATGCCATCTTGGAACCGGCAGAGACCGTCTGGCAGACACCAGCCTTAATTCTGCCAATGTGCAAAAGGGGCAGACTTTCTCTTTGCACATCTGCCCCCCAACACCGTAGTGGTCAATGTTGCGAATCAACGCGGCAAGCAACAACAGTTTTTAAATCTACACCACAGGAGAAAGAACACATGAGACTCTACCTGTTTGGGTGTAAAGTTTATTCTTCAGGCACCATACAATTCAGAGTGGCCAATCTGCATTGTTAGCTAAATATTATTATGATAACTATGTGAAACTTAGCTCGTTCATAGCAGAGCTCCCCAAGGAGAAACGGTCACAGTTTCAAGCCATCATCAATGAGGGTCAACTGATAGCCAAAACAGCCCCACAAGTGTCACTAGACACTGCAGCCAGAACCATGTCCACAGCTGTAGTGATGTGCCGGTGATCCTGGCTACAGGCCATGCATAAAACCAAGGAACTGCCAACAAAGGTAGAAGACCTACTTTTCGATCGAGAAAAGCTTTTCTCAAAGAAAACTGATGAGGTGCTTCATTCGATGAAGGACTCTTGGGCCACCTTCCGCACTTTGGGGATTTATACCCCACCTGCGAAGAGAAGGTGGTACCATAGAATCATAGAATATTAGGGTTGGAAGAGACCTCAGGAGGTCATCTAGTCCAACCCCCTGCTCAAAGCAGGGCCAATCCCTAACTAAATGATCCCAGCCAAGGCTTTGTCAAGCTGGGCCTTAAAAACCTCTAAGGATGGAGATTACACCACCTCCCTAGGTAACCCATTCCAGTGCTTCACCACCCTTCTAGTGAAATAGTGTTTCCTAATACCAACCTAGACCTCCCCCACTGCAACTTGAGACCTTTGCTTCTTGTTTTGTCATCTGCCACCACTGAGAACAGCCTAGCTCCATCCTCTTTGGAACCCCCCTTCATGTAAATCCCCCCTCACTCTTCTCTTCTGCAGACTAAATAACCCCAGTTCCCTCAGCCTCTCCTCGTAAATCATGTGCCCCAGCCCCCTAATCATTTTTGTTGCCCTCCACTGGACTCTCTCCAATATGTCCACATCCATTCTGTAGTGGGGGACCAAAATTGGATGCAATACTCCAGGTGTGGCCTCACCAGTGCCGAATAGAGGGGAATAATCACTCCCCTCAATCTGCTGCCAATGCTCCTACTAATACAGCCCAATATGCCATTGGCCTTCTTGGCAACAAGGGCACACTGCTGACTCATATCCAGCTTCTTGTCCGCTGTAATCCCCAGGTCCTTTTCTGCAGAACTACTGCTTAGCCAGTCGGTCCCCAGCCTGTAGCGGTGCATGGGATTCTTCTGTCCTAAATGCAGAACTCTACACTTTTTCTGTTGAACCTGATCAGATTTCTTTTGGCCCAATCCTCCAATTGGTCGAGGTCACTCTGGACCTTATTCCTACCCTCCATCGTATCTACCTCTCCCCCCCAGCTTAGTATAATCTGCGAACTTGCTGAGGGTTCAATCCATCCCATCATCCAGATCATTAATAAAAATGTTGAACAAAACCGACCCCAGGGTCACTCTGCTTGAAACCGGCTTCCAACTAGACATCGAGCTGTTGATCACTACCCATTGAGCCGACAATCTAGCCAGCTTTCTATCCACCTTTTAGTCCATTCATCCAATCCATACTTTCTTAACTTGCTGGCAAGAATACTGTGGGAGACCGTATCAAAAGCTTTGCTAAAGTCAAGATATATCACATCCACTGCTTTCCCCATATCCACAGAGCCAGTTATCTCATCATAGAAGGCAATCAGGTTGGTCAGGCATGACTTGCTCTTGGTAAATCCATGTTGACTGTTCCTGATCACCTTCCTCTCCTCCAAGGGCTTCAAAATGGATTCCTTGAGGACATGCTCTATGATTTTTCCAGGGACTGAAGTGAGGCTGACTGGTCTGTAGTTCCCCGGGTTCTCTCTTTTCCAGATGGGCACTATATTTGCCTTTTCCCAATTGTCCGGGACCTCAATTGCCACAAATTTTCAAAGATAATGGCCAATGGCTCTGCAATCACATCAGTCAACTCCCTCACCACCCTTGGCTGCATTAGATCTGGACCCATGGACTTGTGCATATCCAGCTTTTCTAAATAGTCCTTAACCTGTTCTTTCACCACTGAGCGCTGCTCACCTCCTCCCCATACTGTGTTGCCCAGTGCAGCAGTCTGGGAACTGCCTTTGTCTGTGAATACCGAGGCAAAAAAAGCATTGAGTACTTCAGCTTTTTCCACATCATCTGTCACTATGTTGCCTCCCCCATGCAGTAAGGGTCCCACACTTTCCCTGACAACCTTCTTGTTGCTAACATAGCTGTAGAAACCCTTCTTGTTACCCTTCACATCCCTTGCTAGCTGCAACTCCAGTTGTGTTTTGGCCTTCCTAATTACACCGCTGCATGCTCTAGCAATATTTTTATACTCCTCCCTAGTCATCTGTCCAAATTTCCACTTCTTGTAAGCTTCCTTTTTGAGTTTAATCTCACCGATGATTTCACTGTTAAGCCAAGCTGGTCGCCTGCCATATTTGCTATTCTTTCTGCACGTCGGGATGGTTTGTTCCTGCGCCCTCAATAAGGATTCTTTAAAATACAGCCAGATCTCCTAGACTCCTTTCCCCCTCATATTAGCCTCCCAGAGGATCCTGCCTATCAGTTCCCTAAGGGAGTTTGTCTGCTTTTCTGAAGCCCAGGGTTCGTATTTTGCTATTCTCCTTTCTTCCTTTTTTCAGGATCCTGAACTCAACCATCTCATGGTCACTGCTGCCTAGGTTGCCACCCACTTCTACTTCCCCTACCAATTCTTCCCTGTTTGTAGGCAGGAGGTCAAGAGGAGCACGGCCCATAGTCGGTTCCTCCAGCACTTTTACCAGGAAGTTGTCCCCAACACTCTCCAAAAACTTCCTGGATTATCTGTGCACTGCTGTATTGCTCTCCTAGCAGATGTCAGGGTGATTGAAGTCCCCCATTAGAACCAGGGCCTGTGATCTGGAGACTTCGGTTAATTGTCCGAAGAAAGCCTTGTCTACCTCATCCTTCTGATCTGGTGGTCTATAGCACATGCCCACCACGACATCACCCTTTTGTTCTTGCCTCTAAACTTAACCCAAAGACTCTCAACGGGCTTTTCTCCAGTTTCAAACTGGAGCTCTGAGCAATCATACTGTTCTCTTACATATAATGCAACTCCTCCACGTTTCCTCCTGTACCTGTCCTTCCTGAACAGTTTATACCCATCCATGACAGTGCTCCAGTCATTTGAACCGCCCCACCAAGTTCCTGTTATTCCAATCATATCATAATTCCTTGATTGTGCCAGGACTTCCAGTTCTTCCTGCTTGTTTCCCAGGCTTCTTGCGCTCATGCACATGCACCTAAGATAACTAGCCGATTGCCCTACTTTCTCAGTATGAATCAGGAGGTTTCCCGTCTTGCACCCTCCTCCTTGTGTTTCCTCCCGGTATCGCACTCCCTCACTTACCTCTGGGCTTAGGTCACTATCCCCCGGCGAACCTAATTTAAAGCCCTCTTCACTAGGTTAGCAAGCCTGCCTGCGAAGATGCTCTTCCCTCTCTTCATTAGGTGGATCCCATCTCTTCCTAGCAATCCTTCTTCCCGGAACAACATCCAATGGTCGAAGAATCCAAATCCCTCTCTCTGACATCACCTGTGTAACCACGCATTCACCTCCACAATTGACAGTCCCTACCTGGGCCTTTTCCTTCAACAGGGAGGATGGACAAGAACACGCCTTGCGCCTCAAACTCCTTTATCCTTCTTCCCAGAGCTATGTAGTCTGCAGTGATCCACTCAAGATCATTCTTGGCAATATCATTGGTGCCCATGTGGAGAAGTAGGAAGGGGTAGTGATTCGAGGTCTTGATCAGTCTCGGTAAGCACTCCACATCCTGGATTCTAGCTCCAGGAAAGCAGCACACTTCGAGTCTCCTGGTCTGGTCGGCAGATGGATGACTCCATCCCCCTTAGGAGGGAGTCCCCGACCACCACCACCTGTCTCCTCCTCTTGGGAGTGGTGGTCATGGAACCCGCATCCCTAGGACAATGCATCCTATGCCTTCTGGCCGATGGGGTCTCCTTATGATACCTTCCCTCACAGGGCCCTTCCAAATCCTTCTCTGCAGTAGTACCTGTGAAGAGACCCGTATCAGATACCCAGAGACTCCTCTAACAACCGGCAGCAACATTGGCCTTACGTCGAGGAACGCCTCAATCACAGGCGCCAACTTCCCAATCAGACCCTCCAAAACCGCAATTTTGAAAATTTGGTCAAGGGTTTGAACGACCTCCCTCACCAGACAGCGCCTATGCCCGACCCATTCCCAATTTTTGGTCATTGACTTTGCCCTTTTTATCACATCTGGACCTCAATAACATTGGACCAATGGGTTTTAGAAATAATCCGTTTGGGATATACCATCCCCTTCACCTCCCGATCACCTTCCCTATCCTCCTCCCTGTCCCTCTTCAGGGACCCTTCTCATGAGCACCTATTACGACAAGAAGTCAATCATCTTCTACAACTAGGTGCCGTGGAATGAGTTCCTTCACAATTCAAAGGGAGGGGATTGTAGTTCCATTATTTCCTGACCCAGAAGAAGAATGGGGGATGGAGACCTAATCTGGACCTAAGGAAACTCAATAAATTCGTATGCTCCCAAAAATTCAAGATGGTCACATTGGACACGATACTTCCAGCGCTGCAACAGGGGGACTGATTTTCAGCCCTCGACCTTCAAGATGCTTATTTCCATATCACCATTCATCCCGCTTACAGGAAATTTGTGTTTCACGGTAGGACATGAACACTTTCAGTACAGAGTTCTACCATTCGGCCTATCTGCAGAAAAGGACCTAGGGGTTACAGTGGACGAGAAGCTGGATATGAGTCAACAGTGTGTTCTTGTTGCCAAGAAGGCTAATGGCATTTTGGGCTGTATAAGTAGGGGCATTGCCAGCAGATCGAGGGACGTGATCATTCCCCTCTATTCAACATTGGTGAGGCCTCATTTGGAGTACTGTGTCCAGTTTTGGGCCCCACACTACAAGAAGGATGTGGAAAAATTGGAAAGAGTCCAGCAGAGGGCAACAAAAATGATTAGGGGGCTGGAGCACATGACTTATGAGGAGAGGCTGAGGGAACTGGGATTGTTTAGTCTGCAGAAGAGAAGAATGAGGGGGGATTTGGTAGCTGCTTTCAACTACCTGAAAGGGGGTTCCAAAGAGGATGGATCTAGACTGTTCTCAGTGGTACCAGATGACAGAACAAGGAGTAATGGTCTCAAGTTGCAGTGGGGGAGGTTTAGGTTGGATATTAGGAAAAACTTTTTCACTAGGAGGGTGGTGAAGCACTGGAATGGGTTACCTAGGGAGGTGGTGGAATCTCCTTCCTTAGAGGTTTTTAAGGTCAGGCTTGACAAAGCCCTGGCTGGGATGATTTAGTTGGGAATTGGTCCTGCTTTGAGCAGGGGGTTGGACTAGATGACCTCCTGAGGTCCCTTCCAACCCTGATATTCTATGATTCTATCTACTGCTCCCAGAGTTTTCTCCAAAACCCTAGGGGTAGTCGTGGCACATTTACGCCAACAGGGAATAATGATCTTTCCCTACCTGGACGACTGCCTTATCAAAGGCCCAGCCCTACAAGAAATGATGGACACAGTCTAGACCACTATCACACTATTCCGGGAGCTAGGGTTACAAATAAACAAATGAAAATCGTTTGTAATCCCGGTCCAACAACTGGACTTCATCAGGGCACATCTCGATGCTATAGAAGCCAAGGCTTCCCTACCTCAGGCGAAATTCATAACTCTAACAAACCTTATCTCAGATTTACAAGTCATCCCTCAAATATGCGGTTGTACTGTCCTGCAACTACTAGGACACATAGCAGCCACAACGTTCATGGTACGACATGCAAGACTACACATGCGATGCCTACAAGGCTGGTTACGCAAGGTATACATACCCAGCAAACACAACCTACACAAATGACTCTCAGTACCACCCAGTGTCCTGGACACTGTACAATGGTGGACAAGACCACAAAATGTATGTATGGGCTTCCCTTTCCAGCAGGAACCCCCATCTGTTGTGATCACCACAGATGCCTCACTGATGGGCTGGAGTGCCCATATGAATCATCACACGGCCCAAGGCAAATGGTCTCTGGCAGAGACTGAGCTACACATCAACCTACTACAGCTATGTGCAGTCCGCAATGCCTGCAGACAATTCCTATCTCATATAAAGAACAAATCTATTTGCATCATGACCAATAATATTGCATGCATGTCTTACATCAACTGCCAAGGAGGCGCTCATTCACACCCGCTACGCACCAAAGCCATAAAATATGGAACTGGTGCACACAACACTACATAAACATCTTGGCATGGTACCTGCCTGGCTGTCAGAATGCGACAGCGGACACACTCAGCAGGTACTTCTCCCAAGACCATGCCGATGGGGAATTCCCATCATCGACCTGTTCGCATCCCCAACAAACCGCAAATGCGCAATGTTCTGTTTGCGAGCAGGACTCTGACCACGATCACTGGGGAACACCTTCCTCATCAAATGGGAGGCACAACTCATGTATTTATTTCCACTGATATCAAGCATGACATACTAGATACGAACAGACAGGACCAAGGTTATCCTCAGAGTCACGACATAGCCCAGACAAACATGGTACCCTTATCTGATGCGAATGGCGGTATGTGCCCCACGAGCCCTCCCTCCTAGTCCAGACCTGCTGTCTCAGCACCACAGTCGTACTCTTCACCTGAACCTGGAGCTACTCCACTTACAAACATGGCTCCTACATGGTTCCACCATGGTGAACTAATCTACTCAGAACAAGTTAAACATGTGTTATTAAACAGCAGGAAGATGACCATGCTTAATACTTGCCTTCAAAAATGGAAGAGATTCTCCGCCTGGTGTCAAGAAAGACAATTAACAGCCTCTACAGTACCACTAGTGCTGGAATACCTACTGGAGCTGAAAAGTTCAGGTTTAACACTGAGCTCGATCAAAGTTCATCTGGTGGCCATTATAGTGTTCCATCAGGAGATCGATGGAACCTCAACATTCGCGGACCCAACTACTAAACGCTTCCTCACGGGTCTCGTGAACGTTTACCCAGAAGTTTGTTGGCCTAGCCCAACGTGGGACCTCAATCTGGTGCTGAAATGCCTCACCAGACCACCATTCGAACCATTAGTCATCTGTTCCGTGCTACATTTATCCATGAAAGTGGCCTTTCTGGTTGCTATTACTTCTGCCAGAAGGGTGAGTGAGATAGGTCCGCTCATGGCTGATCCTTCATACACAATATTCTTCAAAGAAAAGGTTATGCTATGTCCGCACCCAAAGGTTACGTCTACATTTCATCTGAACTAACCAATCCATCTCCCTACATTCTACCCTAAGCCTCTCAGGAATCCAAGAGAGGCCACCCTGCACCCACTGGACTTTAGACGTGTGCTAGTGATTTACCTTGAAAGGATCAAACCCTTCCGGAATTCTCCTAGACATTGTCTCTACTATTGAGCGCTCAAAAGGAGACACAATATCTACTCAGAGATTGTCTAGCTGGATCTTCACATGCATTCAACTGTGCTATCGTATGCAGAATACAGAACCACCGGAACACATTAGAGCACATTCTACTAGATCTGTTTTAACCTCAATAGCGTTTCTACATAGTGTTCCAATATTAGAGATTTGTAAGGCGGCCACTTGGGCCTCTGTCCACACATTTGCTGAACACTATGCAATCACTCATGACTCCAGGGGTGACGCCATAGTGGGTCTCACAATACTTACCTCAATGACTCAAACAAACCCGAAGTCCCCTGAGGGGCACTGCTGTACAGTCACCTGAAGTGGAGCACCCACAGTGACAGCACTCGAAGAAGAAGGGAAGGTTACTCACCTTGTGCAGGAACTGAGGTTCTTCAAGATGTGTGTCCCGGTGGGAGCTCCACTACTCGCCCTCTACTTCAGAGTTCGCAGTAGGGACTCTGTGGTAGAGAAGGAACTGGAGGCCTCGGGTCGTGTGCACGCTACATGCGGCACCAATGGCACCGTGACCCGCCTACTGCGCACGCATGATCCGCGGGGACACTGCTACTGTAAATCTCCAATCAGCAGCGCTGGGATGCACCAACACCCGAAGTGGAGCACCCACAGGGACACAGATCTCGAAGAATCTCAGTTACTGCACAAAGTGAGTAACCTTCCCTTCCTATTGGTGATAGTTTGAATAGTTAGTTGATAGTACTTTATGTAAGAAATTCAGTGTCTACTCTTTTAGTTTACCTTTGGATTTTAGGTATCATTGAAGGCTATGTAGCAGAGAAAGCAGCCTTAGAAGAGGCAATGAGCCTGAAAGAAGAATCTGAACGACGCCTTGTTTTGGAACTGGAGAGCTTGCAGGAACAGTTTCAGAAGCTAACCCAGGAACAGGCAATACTCTGTGAGGAGCGGGATATGCTAATAAGTCAAAAGAAAGCTCTGGCTGCCAACGTAGGAGAAATAGAAGTTGGTAAGTAATGTTTAATAACATTTATTGATATTTCTTTTGTATAATGGTCGATTGAATAGCTCAGGACAGGAAAGGGTAGAGCAGGGACTTCCCGTTAACTTTGAAAATAAATAAACCCAGACATGACACTTCTGTTTTTAGAAATAAGATGTTGCTGTTAATGAGGAGTACTCCAATGTCTAGTGACAAATGGAAGGAGTACGGAAAAATAAGCATGATGAACTAAAAGTGATACTGAATGGAAGGTGATGTAATTGATAATGAAGATCTGTCAACTAAAATTTAGTTAACTGATAGAGCATAGGCAGGAGAGAAAGGGAAAAATAAGTAGATCTGTGTCACTAGGGGCTTGTCTACACTACCTCCCAGGCAGCGATCGATCCAGCGGGGGTCAGTTTATCGCGTCTCATATAGACGTGAAAAATCGACCCCTGAGCGCTCTCCTGTCGACGCCAGTACTCCATCAGAATGAGGCGCGTAAGCGGAGTCAACGGGAGAGCGTCTGCTGTCAACTTACTGCAGTGAAGACACTGTGGTAAGTAGATCTAAGTATGTCGACTTCAGCTACGCTATTCACATAGCTGAAGTTGCGTATCTTAGATCGACCCCGCATGGTAGTGTAGACAAGCTCTAGAACACCACTACAGTACCCAGGAAATGGACTGAAAATGCAGGAAGTAGTTAAATAACTTGGATAAGGCTAAAATAACTAAAGATGCAGGATAAATTGTAATGGGCATCTGCTATAAACTCCCTACAGACTAGAATTCAGTGAGTCAAAACCCCTGGGGAAAGCAATCTAGGAGGGACAAGTAGGAGGAGGCTTTAATGATCTGGACTCTAGACAACTAGACAGCTATTTGCTGACAGCAGAGGAATGTAGAGTCTCAGGGCTACTGGGTTCAATTTCAGGCATTCTTTAGACTATTCTGTCCTGTGTATTCACCCTCCCCCCAAAATCCCTGTTCCTCTCTGCTCCTGTTTGCCTCCAAACCTTCAGGCTCTGCACCTCTCCTCTTCTATTTACCACCTGTCCCCTCCCCCCCATCCAACCCCTTGTTCTGGCTCCTGCCTTTCTCCTCCTATGCTACTCCTATCCACCAGTCCAACCTCTGTCTCTTGACACCTACCCCTTCCGCTCCTGTCCATCCCCTCCATCTCCTGTCTCCCTCTGCCCTGTCCCCATGGCTCTTCCCTACTCTCTGGCTCCTGCAGCCCTACATTCCTCTCACAGGATGATGCCATCAAAAATCTTGATGTTTTGTCTCTATTAGCTGATACGGAGGCACTGTATCAAAATCTCAGAAATGGTATTAGCCTGAGGAAAGATAATTATATCTTTAGAGGAAAATCTAAGACTTCAGTAGTGAAAATAACCTGTGGTGGCTGTGACACTAACTTGCTCCACTTGTAGACTCCACAGGCCTCTGCTGAGCTCTCACTGTTTGTCATGAGCAAGCAATGGACTGATTACAACATAAGATCCATCAGAATATTTGCCCCGACCAGTGCGTCTAGAAAGGGCGGGGAAGAGAGAAAGGAGAAACAGTATTTTCTGCCATGTGTAGGATGACAGAGTTTCAGACATCCACAGAGAGAGACAAAATAATCATATCAGGACACACTGATGTTGTTTTGTGATCTTTATGTTGCCAGGTGGTTATGGCTTTGAGTCATGTGTCCCACTAGAAATAATGCAATGTCAGGATATCACTGTCCAGTTATTTTAGAGTCTCTGAAGTGCTTTTCAGTGTACGACTGATTTAGAGGTTAAAGGAGCTCTGAGTACTTAGCAAGGAAAAAAAGTAAGAAACACATGAAGCTTTGGGGAAGAATTGCCAAATGAAAGAATTCAGTAGATACAGGACCTCAGTAAAGAGATGGCCAGGTGCCTGGCAAAATTGTACCCAAAATGAGCTATATAAAAACAGGAATGCATGGTCAGCATATATGATTAGCAACTACTTCTCCACATTGAGACAGGTTACCTTTAGGAATGCTACAAAGTTTGGCATTATCCCTATTCTGTGTTAAATTCATTAGTGATCTGGAAGATGGAATGAATCAAAATGTCCTATTTTTGTCTTGTACGTGTTTCTATTCATAGGAGTTCCTGTTGCTAATGTAGCAAAAAAGGAAGATTCAGGTTTGTAACAGTGTGATTTCATGAGAAATGATGTGGATTAATTAATGACTTTGAATTTAATCTAACAAAGAGGAATAGTACTTCAGAACTATGCCCAATAAATTATTAATTAATTTAATAAATTACTATTAATATTGTAGACATGTTTAAGACATTACTTTCACAATTTAACAAAAATCACTAAACTTGAATTATGTAAAAAACTTAATTCATTAATCAATATTTATTAAATGATATCAGTCTGCTGATGTCAGTCTTAAATTCCATAGTGCAATTATAAGCAACCAAAATCGTTGTTTTGAGCAGACAAAAATGTCTTATAAATATGCTGTGAGGTTCTAATTGTGTGGCACTGGGTTTCTTAGAGGGTAAATGTATTCTTAAAATGTAGCAACACCAAGTGCAGGAGATCTAGAGATGGTGAATGAAAGAGAACTGAAGGAACTGGAAGGAGGATTGTGGTAGCAGAATGAAGAGAGAGTAGGAATGGGGAGGAGGACAGGAGAAAGGTAAGAATGGACTAAAGGGAAGGACGAGTTCTCTTGAAAGAACATATAGGGGAAATTGGTAGAGGAGGAAAAATAAATCTGAAGGGAAATAGTGGAAAAGATAGAGGGGGGAAAGGATTCTCAGAGGAAGGAATAAACGGAAAAATAAGGAAGACAAATGGTTTTAAATGACTATTGAAGTCTAATGCTAAAATAAATGCAAACAGAAGTTTTGCTTTTATATGCAAATGAGAAATTTTGAGTTAGCTCAAAAGTGCAGCCATATCGCTTTCTCTATAAATGGTTGTGTGCGTAATGTACATATGGCTCTGATAAATTAAGAGGAGCAATGCTTTTCTTCTGAGAAGCCCCAAACTGTATATCCTGGGATACTTGTGCATGCTAGGACGGCTCTAGGCTTGTGGGGGAAGGACATGAGTTGGGGGACTGCATTTTTCAGGCAGCTGAGGTGGGATTATCGGGCCAGATCACAGTCCAGGATATACGGAGAGGGCAGTGCTGAGCTCTCTCTCCAGCTGCTGCAGCTCCATTCCTTTTGTTTGTCCAGCTCCCACAGGTGTCTTCCAGCTCTCTCTCAAACGCTACTATGGGATTTTTTTTATTTTTTTTTTTTATTTTTTTTTGCGCAGTGTAGACTTACCCTCACATGCCTACTAGGCCCTTGTCCTTAAATCTGACCCTGTGGCATGATTGAGAGTCTGGCTGTGATATGTAAACAGGACTGGGTTTTGAAATTCACCATCTAGTTAAACTCCAGCTCTTGTAGAAGTTAACTGTTAAAGGCCTAACAAGCTACTTATACTAGGAGTGTGAAGCTATAATGTTTCCTTTTTAATTTTTTTTAATTTAACAAATCAGATTTTTTAAAATTTAAAATAGTACTCTTCCTCTTGTTTGGAATTATTGTTTGTAGTGCTGGGTATTTGTATAAAAATCATACTGGATTTCGCTTATGTTTTTTATTATTATTTTTGGATGAGCCAACAAAGCTGTGTTATGTTGATGTGAAAAATGAGCTTCCTAATGGAATCTACCGTAGCATTTTCTGATGTGATTTTTGAGTCACCCAAGAGGGATTGCATGACTTGAGCTAGCATTGATAAAACAATTTCAATTTGATTCGCTACTCAGTCAAATCAGTGACCTGACAATCTGTTAGTGTTACCTTTAATTATATATCTATACATTTTGAGAATCAGACTCCTCTGATTCCTTACACCAAAAGGAGAGAAAAATAACAAGACTGACAAAGCAGAGTACAGTTACTGACATTGCATTAATGCACAATCAGATATTAAGTTTTGGCAACAAATTTCCCATTCTACATAGAGTTTATGGGCCTAATTAGATTCCATACAGACACTGGCTTTTTTGAATAGAAGGTAGGTGGTAAGAATTTTTTTTTAAATTTCAAATTCTCATTTAAGCAGTTTTTTTTGTTCCACAGATGGCAGTAAAACTCATTTTAAAGCTAAAAAGACTCAGCTACTCATCAGTTAAAATATATAGTTCATTCTCCACTGTTACTCACGATTTGGCGGGGATAAAATTGCTGTGTCCACCAGTTTTTTCAAACTCTTCCTTGAGAAGTATGAATCTGACATTTGGTGGCTGAAATTTGTCTGGTTTTCTTTTAAATCTATTTCAAAACTCTATGGTGGGCACTTACAAATCTGAAAACAGTTAAAAGGTGACAACACTATCTACTGAATCCTCTTACCTCAGTGAATTTCTAGATGTTGGTATTGTAGGCGTGTAGGGGTGTGTGGCCCTCCCTCGCTGCCAATCTCTGAGAGAGGCCACACCTCTTTGCTGTCACCCCCCTGGAGTAGTAGTCTATCAAAGGGGGAAGTTAGCAGTCTTGCGGGCTCAGTCCTCAGTTGGGAGAGAGTGAATGACTCTGGGGGCCCAAGCCTGTAGACAAGGCAGGCCCCCTAACAGTCTAGGGTTCCAGCCGTCAAGCGGGGTACTGTAGTTAGGGACAGTTCAGGGGCCCAGGCCTTTGGGCAAGCCGGGGCGCCTTGCAATCTAGTGCACTGGCCCCCTCGTGCAAGGGCGAGCACCACCTACAGTCTATGGGGCTCAGGCCAGGGATTAAGCACCCAGCAAACAGTCAGGGGCACCAGCATGGGTTAAGTCTAGGTGCTCCGTCAGGGGCGAATACCCCCCAGTCTGTCGTCCTGGGTCTGGTGGGCAACAGACAAAAGCAGGCCTTTTGGTCTAAGGAGGGTGGTGGTGGTGGTGGGGACGGGGATGCAGGCCTGCCCAACTCCACGGTGTCCCAGCCCAGGGCCCTAACAGCGGCAGAATGGTCTGCCACTGGGTCAGCGTGGAATCCACCTGCAACACGCTGACTGTCTCTATGGCGGCCCCACAGCCAGATGGTCATCTGGTTCCCCTGGCTGCTTCCTACACTCCCCCTCACGTGTACCTGAACCCTGGAGTCGTCCTCCGTCTCCTCAGGGTATACTGCCAGTGGCAATCTCAGCAGCTCCTCAGCATCGGGCGTGTCTGGCAAACCTGGTCCCTGGGAGGTGTCCTCAGGGCAGCAGAAGTCTTCCGCAGGCTCCAGTTCCAATGGTGAGCTGGAAGCGTCTGCCTCCCTCGGCGGCTCCTCTTCAAGTGAGCTACAGGGCCCACCTTTTATGCTTCCTGTTCCTGTCCCGCCTCTCTGCTTCTGAAGTGGTGGCGTCAACTTCCTGGTTCCTTGCACCAGGTGGGTGTGGTCCACCCTCGCTGCCAGTCTCTGAGGGAGGCCACACCTCTTCGCTACAGTAAGGAAAAGCTTTTTTCGCAAATAATGAAGATACAAATTGCACATTTAAAAGGCAGAATAATAGTTCTTTCACCACCCTCCTTTTAAGCATAATACATTTAGAAGTTAGACCTCCTGATTCTCATCTGTGTGTTCAGGTTACTTACAACCAGATAAGTGTTAGAATTAATTTGATGTTTTCCAAAAAGCCTTTATGTTGGGATCTTAGTTTGGATCCTCCAAACAGTATATCCTGTTTGTTGAAAGCTCAATTTGTAGCCATAGATTGGTTAATCAAGTAATCATGAACTATGACTTATTTCCACTGGACATTGCTGATATTGCATATGTAATTATTTTGTTGTCTACGGGGAAGATTTTCAAAGACACAGTGGGGGAGTTGGGTGCCTCTCTCTTCTTTATGTATTTGAAAATTTCCCCTTTGGTGCTGACGTGTTGCAGCTGTGTGTGTGTGTGTGTGTGTATTATATGCATAAAATAGAATTTTAAACAACATTTGATTTGCATATTTCTGGACTGACTGACGTACTCTCTTACTATTCTATTTAGGTTTACTAAAGGAAGTAGAATTTTTAGCAAAAGAGAAGTTAGAACTGCAGTGCCAGGCAGAGAAGGACCATTCCAGCTTGCGCTCTCAGATGAAGGTTTTGGAAGTGGAACTTGAAGAACAGATGGATCAAAATCAGAAGTTGGCAAAGAAGTCATTGGAGGTTACTGATCTAAGGCAGCAAATTCAAGTCCTCGAAAAACAGCTTAGAAGTCAACGACAGTTCATGGATGTAAGCAAGCTCAACACCCAATTTCTGCAGCTTTGGAGAGGAAAAACACTTCCTCCTATTTTGTGATAAGTCTCTTCCAGGATAGTTTTGGTTTTATCGAAAATAAGACCTTTGTGTTTCTCCTTGTAAAACCAAGGATGATTGTTTGTTTTTAAAAGTTTCCTGATCTATAGGAGTATGGAAATTAGCTTTTTCTTTCCATGTTTCTGCTGTTCATTTGTTTTGTAAATTGAAATAATAATCTCCTATTGTCCCTGTAAATTCTTACCTGGCTTCTAGAACTGCCAAGCAAATGCAAGAAAAAAGGAAAATGCAAACATCAGCTTCCTCATAGCAAAAATGAAAAACAATTTTTTTCATCTTACAGGAACAAGCTATAGAGCGAGAACATGAACGTGATGAGTTTCAGCAAGAAATTCAGAAACTAGAAGATCAGTTAAAACTGTCAGGAAAATCCCAGACTTCTGGAGAGCCCAGACAATATGGGGTAGGTAGAACCACATGTAGTGACTGTGTATGTTTGAGTTTATTATATTTATTTAGTAAATTGACAAAAGTGGATTTACATTTGGATATCTGTGGTTGCTTTGTTTGTTGAATATCACACTTAGTATAATTATTTTCTCAAGTATTTTAGGAAATCCAGAGTACTGAATTAATCAACTTTTTCTTAAAACTGGCTGAAGTACAATTTTGGTGGCATGAGTGTTGGAGCATGTCTTAATTTTGGTTTTGTTAGTGAGATTGCAGGAAATGGTATTTTTGAATGTGTGTATTACAGTAAAGTGTTGCCAACATATCAGGTTGGTTTGATTTAGAGAGAGCAAAATACGGACACTAAAAATTATGGCATCTGGCCTTTTTTCTTTTTTTCTTCAGATGCTTGTTAGTTTGATATTCCATTTAAAAGTTTAATTTTTGTTTTGTTTTTTTTCTCTCTCACATAAATGAACATTACAGATCTTTGAATTGACTCTCCAGGTATGGAAAAATAGCATGAGCATCCCCATGCCCTTTCTCCCTTCCCCCTCAATTTCTTCTGCTTATTCAGATCTGCTTTCCTTTTTTGTCTTCCTCGAATGTAAAATCTGCTTCAGACTGATTACATGTAGGGATTCATGTTTAGCTTTGTCCAACTCTTACTCTGGAAAAAATGCTTTGTATTTAACTTCCTATTTCTAACTACTTTACTTTTCTGGCTTTATTGATCAAATGCATCCTCATGTAATTGCTCTTGTAAAACAATTTTTTGTTCTAATACATACTGTGAAAAGAAAACAAACTTTTGGGAAATAAGTAGCATGGAATCATTTCCCCTATGCCGCAGCTGTCCGGTTCTATTTGTGGCATCACTTTTCACATATTTTGTGTTTATATGGTTGTACATGTTACTAACTTTATTTCTAACTCTTCATCTGTATCAAGTCTGTAGAATTCTAAACCTTTAAATGTCATGTGGTAGAAGAATAAACCCATTATAAACAATTAAACTCTCATGACAGTGGAGTTTTCCAGACAACCAGACAAATCATTTGTCAGCGTCATTATATAGGGTCCTAAAGTTTAATGTAGCTCTACTTCCTGTTTATCATCTTAGGAGTTCTAGCTGTTTCATTCTCCCTTTACCTGGGCATAGTGTTTGAGACAGAATACTGATATGTTGATATATTTAGAAAATCTTGCCAACAGGTATATAGACTGTTTTATAAACATATTTCAGCAAAGGGTAGAGGAAAGTTTAAGGTGACCAATCCAAGGAAGCTTAAATCATATATTTGTTTAAAGTTTGAAGGTCAAATAACTTGTTTAGTTCAAGCTGTTTTTGTGTGGATTGGGTATCCCCCCTTCAAAGACATGTTTCTGGTCTGGCCTCTACTTAAGTCTTGAGTACTCATAAGATCATAAAAGGAAATCATAAAAAGAAATGAAGCTGGGCTGTGTGCAAAATGACAAGCATTCTAGTAGCAGTTTGAAAATGCCCTTGTTTACTGTTGAAGATGTTAGATTAAGTTTTTGAACAGCCTTTTACTCACTAATAAAACGGCACATGTAGAGATGAGGAAGGAATGAGACCTGTAAAAATTAGCTTATATTTATTTGCTGTTCTGAACATTTGCAACCTAATTAAAAAAAAATGTTCATTGTTTAGTTGATTATTTTTGACTTCCTAAGGAAGAGCATCAGGGTTGAATGCAAAAGGTATGGGAGAGGGTGAGAAATTAAGCTGGCAATATTTGTGGTTAATCTGAAGTGAGTTTTGTGATCAGTACCAGATCAAAGTGCAAGGATGTAGATAGTTGCTATGCAATTACTTGGAACTAAACAAGTGGCTGCAGGTCAGTGAATATATAGCACACATGCACTGTGATTGGCTGAGACAATTCCGCTACAGTACAATGGCCTGAAGTTCTTGTTCTCTGAACATAATCACTGTAACAGATCCACACTTGCCCACTTTCTCACCTTCTAAAATAGGGGAATATCTAATAGGGCTATTTTGTGAAAAAAAGAATTGCCAGTTGGTGATCAGAACCACCATCTCAGGGTTTGGGATTAGAGTGAAGGTTGTGGAAGTGTTTGTTCCCTTATAGCCAGCATCATAACAATGGAGCTACTGGAACATAGCATTTAAAAAGAAATTTATAGTATAAGAATGATGTGTCTCAAAAAAAGAGGTCTCCTAACCTAGGGGTCCCCAAACTTTTTGCCTCGTATCCCCACTTTCCCTCATCCACGTCCCCCCTGGAGCTGAGACTGGGGCTGTGGCTTCGGGGGTGGGAGAGGGGGGACGCAGACCGGGGTAAGAGGGCCGAGGCTGGGCCACAGCTGGGGACGGGGCCAGGGCTAGGAGCAGAGCTGGGTGGCAATCCCTCTCAGAACCCCGTGGGGGCTGTCCTGGGCCCAAGCCGCGCCCCCTGAATGTTCTTTTGCGCCCCTCTAGAGGGGCGCACCCCACAGCTTAGGGACCTCTGTCGTAACCTCTTGTGTATTGATGAATTAACCAAATCATTTTGACAAAATTTTTGTAACGTAATCAGCCTTAGATTTCTCTAAGTAAAAAGTGTTGCTATTTTTTGCAAATGTTATTCAAAAGCTTTTCTGTAAGATAAAAACAGGCTTATGTTGTGATTGATACTTGAGTAATAGTTTATGGAACACAAAGGAGATATGCTAAAACTAAATAATCCTAGTTGGGCCCATATACAATTCAGAGTAAAACCTAATAATTTGTTTTTTATTCTTAACAGATCCATAGTACTTCCATTTTCAGGACCTTTTGTTATAGTAATGTGCTGCTGTTTTTCTAGATTACTGCAAATATTAAGCTAATACATTTATAGTTTTTTAAGAGGTACCATCTTCAGAAAGCAAGATTTACAGATGGCTAATTTTACCTTTTTTTATTTTAGTTTTGCTTTCAGGTGGTATCTGATAACAAATGGTGACTAATGTGAAATTCTGGGGCTGCCAATAATGATTTATTTTTAGGATTAGCCACAGGGTGATTATTTCCTTTCTGTAGAAATATTTAATGTCTTTTTTGTTTGTTTGTTTGTTGCATCTATGTAATATTTGTCTTGCTGTGTAGATAGAGTCTTTGCAAGCAGAAATAAAAGACAAAACAGATGATTACAATAAACTGTTATTAGAAAAGGAGCAGAAGTACCGAGAAGTTACAGTTCGAGATAAAGAAATAGAGGAGCTAGCAGCGCGGATTAGAGAGCTGGAGCACACCAATACTGAGGCCTCAAAGACTGTCAGCCGTTTGGAACAAGAACTGCAAAAAATGAAGAAAAGGGAAACTGAACTAACACAAGTAATACTTTTAAAGATTTTCTTTTTAAGTGGAATGTACTAGTGGAGGGTAATTTAGGGATTATAGCTGACAATTCCATATGGGATTGTTAACTAGTCAAGTTATGCCAGGCCCTGGCCTTACCCTGCCAGGGAGTAATGGATATAGATTTCCAGTGTCTGTTCTTCCATCAGACCTGAAGAACAGCTCTGTGTAGCTTGTCTGTTTCACCAACAGAAATTGGTCCAATAAAAGATATTACCTCACCCACTTTGTCTCTTCCATCAGATGTCACTTAGTGTCTTGTACCAATGGCAAGTATTACAGTGGTAATTGGAAACAAATTTTTGCTTTGAGAACTGAACAAAAATCCCACTATTTGCAAAGAACCATTTTTGGCAGTCGCAAGAAATGTATTGGGAAGTATGTACTCCTTTTGTTCCTACAGGCGCTAGAGAAGGTGCTACTAAATACTACATAATAATACTTAACTCGTATACAGCACTGTTCCTCAGTAGATCTCATGTGGTTTTACTTTGAAAAATGCTATGTAAAATTAGTATTACTGAAGTCAACAGCTCTTCTCGCAGTGTGTATTCAGAGCCATGTCTATTTACTTTAGACCCAGAGATTTTACTGCTTTTCCTTCTGTTAGCTCTTCAGAGCCAGCCACAGCTCACAGAGATTGTGAGCTGACCATCATGTTCCATTTTGTAGATAATCAATAGAAGCCATCACATTCGGCCAACTGACCTAGCACATGATAACAGGAAATTGACATTAGACGGGTCTACCAGACGTGCATCTCAAGCATGCTGTTGTATGGTGGTGACACTTGGACCACCTGCAGCAGGCAGGAAAGAAGGCTAAACACCTTCCATACCCACTATCTTTCATAGAATCATAGAAGATTAGGGTTGGAAGAGACCTCAGGAGGTATCTAGTCCAATCCCCTGCTCAAAGCAGGACCAACCCCAACTAAATCATCCCAGCCAAGGCTTTATCATGCCGGGCCTTAAAAACCTCTAAGGATGGAGATTCCACCACCTCCCTAGGTACCATTCCACCACCATTCCAGTGCTTCACCACCCTCCTAGTGAAATAGTGTTTCCTAATATCCAATCTAGACCTCCCCCACTGCAACTTGAGACCATTGTTCCTTGTTCTGTCATCTGCCACCACTGAGAACAGCCGAGCTCCATTCTCTTTGGTACCCCTCTTCAGGTAGTTGAAGGCTGCAATCAAATCCCCCCTCACTCCTCTCTTCTGCAGACTAAACAAGTCCAGTTCCCTCAACTTCTCCTCATAAATCATGTGCCCCAGCCCCCTGATAATTTTCGTTGCCCTCCACTGGACTCTTTCCAATTTGTCCACATCCTTTTTGTAGTGGCGGGCCCAAAACTGGGCGCAATACTCCAGATGTGGCCTCACCAGTGCCGAATAGAGGGGAATAATCACTTCCCTCAATCTGCTGGGAATGCTCCTACTAATTCAGCCCAATATGCCGTAAGCCTTCTTGGCAACAAGGGCACATTGCTGACTCATATCCAACTTCTCATCCACTGTAATCCCCAGGTCCTTTTCTGCAGAACTGCTGCTTAGCCAGTCGGTCCCCAGCCTGTAGCGGTGCATGGGATTCTTCCGTCCTAAGTGCTGGATTCTGCACTTGTCCTTGTTGAACCTCATCAGATTTCTTTTGGCCCAATTCTCCAATTTGTCTAGGTCACTCAGGACCCTATCCCTACCCTCCAGCATATCTACCTCTCCCCCCAGCTTAGTGTCATCTGTGAACTTGCTGAGGGTGCAATCCATCCCATCATCCAGATCATTAATAAAAATGTTGAACAAAACTGGCCACAGTACCGACCCCTGGGGTACTCTGCTTGATACCAGCTGCCAACTAGATATCGAGCCGTTGATCACTATCCGTTGAACCCGACAATCTTGCCAGCTTTCTATCCATCTTATAGTCCATTCATCCAATCCATACTTCTTTAACTTGCTGGCAAGAATACTGTGGGAGACCATATCAAAAGCTTTGCTAAAGTCAAGCTATATTACGTCCACTGCTTTCCCCATATTCACAGAGCCAGGTATAATAGAAGGCAGTCAGGTTTGTCAGGCATGACTTGCCCTTGGTAAATCCATGTTGACTGTTCCTGATCACCTTCCTCTCCTCCAAGTGCTTCAAAATGGATTCCTTGACGACCCGCTCCATGATTTTTCCCAGTGACTGAGGTTAGGCTGACTGGTCTGTAGGTCCCCGGGTTCTCCTTCTTCCCTTTTTTAAAGATGGGCACTATATTTGCCTTTTTCCAATCGTCCAGTACCTCCCCCAATCGCCACGAGTTTTCAGAGGTAATGGCCAATGGCTCTGCAATCACATCAGTTAACTCCCTCGCCACCCTTGGATGCATTAGATCTGGACCCATGGACTTGTGCATATCCAGCTTTTCTAAATAGTCCTTAACCTGTTCTTTCACCACTGAGGGCTGCTCACCTCCTCTCCATACTGTGTTGCCCAGGACCATCAGTGTGGGAGCTGCCCTTGTCTGTGAAGACCGAGGCAAAAAAAGCATTGAGTACTTCAGCTTTTTCCACATCATCTGTCGCTAGGTTGCCTCCCCCTCTAGTAAGGGTCCCATACTTTCCTTGTCCTTTTTCTTGTTGCTGATGTACCTGTAGAAACCCTTCTTGATACCCTTCACATCCCTTGTTAGCTGCAACTCCAGTTGCGTTTTGGCCTTCCTGATTACACCGCTGCATGCTCTAGCAATATTTTTATACTCCTCCCTATTCATCTGTCCAAGTTTCCACTTCTTGTAAGCTTCCTTTTTGTGTTTAAGCTCACCGAAGATTTCTCTGTGAAGCCAAGGCTGCCATATTTGCTATTCTTTCTGCACATTGGGATGGTTTGTTCCTGCGCCCTCAATAAGGCTTCTTTAAAGTACAGCCAGCTTTCCTGGACTCCTTTCCCCCTCATATTAGCCTCCCAGAGGATCCTGCTCATCGGTTCCCTAAGGGAGTCAAAGTCTGCTTTTCTGAAGTCCACGGTCCGTATTTTGCTACTCTCCTTTCTTTCTTTTGTGAGGATCCTGAACTCAATATCTCATGGTCACTGCTGGCCAGGTTGCCATCCACTTCTACTTCCCCTACCAAGTCTTCCCTGTTTGAAAGCAGCAGGTCAAGAGGAGAACAGCCCCTGGTTGGTTTCTCCAGTAGTTGCACCAGGAAGTTGTCCCCAACATTCTCCAAAAACTTCCTGGATTGTGTGAGCATTGCTGTATTGCTCTCCCAGCAGATGTCAGGGTGAGTGAAGTCCCTCATGAGAACCAGGGCCTGTGTTCTGGAAACTTCAGTTAATTGTCTGAAGAAAGCCTCGTGTACTTCATCTTCCTGGTCCGGTGGTCTATAGCACATGCCCATCACGACATCACCCTCGTTGCTCTCACTTCTAAACTTAACCCAAAGACTCTCAACAGGCTTTTCTCCAGATTCATACATTTGCCGTATTCTAAATATCAAATGGGAAACCAAAGTTCCCGACATCGAAGTAGTTGAGAAGGCAGAATGGCCATGTCAAATCACAGTTCTCAAACACAGACATGTCCATTGTCTTGATCATCTGAATTGGATGGACATGTTCCAAAGGATGGAGAACTTGCAGATGCTCCAAGACTACTCGGCTGACCTAAACTGAGGTTCAAGGACATTTAAAAGAGGGACTTGAAAACTTTCTATATCGACAGTAGAAACTGGGAAGATGCAGCTAGCAACAGGCTATGCTGGAGGGCTGCACTGCACCAGAGAGTTAGAGGCTGAAAGGTGAAATTGTGGGGGGGAGGGTAGAGAGAGAGGAAAGTGAAGAGGAAAGCTCAGGAGGCCTCGAGCTAGTAGTGCACTGGCTTCATCTTCTGGCCCTGTGCTTTATGCCTGCATTATCTGTGGCAAGGACTGTCACTCAAGAATGAGACTTTGAAGCCACTTGCTATGCTGCATCATGACACACAGTAACTGAACTGCTTTGGCAAACACATCATCGTCTTTCAAGATGGATGGTTGCCATTCCAATAGAAGTGTTTACCAAGTTACGGCAAACCTCCAAGTTTACCTCCCCTGTCTTCCTAGTCCAAATGCCCCAAGTGTTCTCTAGTTAATGCCAAAACCTCATCTTATCCCGGACAACTTTCTGCAATGGCGTTAAATATATAGTCAATGCAAATGTGTGGCAAGTTCAAAATAGAAAAATTGGGAGCAGCACAAAATAAATTGAATTTAATAGTTAGATAATTAACACAAGCAATACTACTTGATTTTGTTCATTTTTAATTTAAAATTTCATTTAATTTTAAATCCATAAAAAAATCCCTCTTTGCATTCACCTGAAGCTGCTGTAGACTTTCTGGTCTGCTCCACTGGAGTGTTGCAGAAATCAGGTGGCCTTCCTACAGAATTTAGGTTCAGCTTGCCAGAGAACAGTGGGGCCTTGGTGATGCCACTAAATGTCATTTGGGGCTACCTGTAACAAGTGGAATGAAAAGCTCTCAAATACTAGCTTTTCATTAAATATGTTTCTTTTTGATCCATGGAAACGTGAAGCGTCCTGCTGGTAGTCTGAATGACTTGGGTTAGAGTGACCAATTTACTGCAACATGCCTTAGAGTTCTAGATGGTCCAAAATGTCTTTTAACTTAAGATTTTACGAGAGGGATTGATATCTATGAATCTGAAATAATATTTAACTTCAGAAAATAACTTGCTAGTTGTAATAATTGCACAGACACATTGTCATAAAGCTGTTTCATAGGCTGAAACGCACTCCTGGATGTGCTGTCAAAATGATCGTATATCGTGTACTTTGTGCACAAAGAATATATTTTGTTCACACTGGAGATTGCACATCTATTTGTGTGTTCTCTGCACATACAGAATAGTATGCATTGTAGAAACTGGAGAGCAGGCCTCATAAGTCATGAATATAGAAAGAATCCATTTGAATTTGATAAGCACGTCCCCTTTATTTAAAGCGTAGGACTAGAACTACACCTATGTGTATACAACAATAGTTTTTACAAATGTTATACTCTGAATACATCTATTATTCACTTGTGTTTGGCCTTTAACTAGATCACCATGGCAATAATAGAATGTTATGAGAAACCTAATCTTAAATGTGGAATTGTGCTGATTAAGACACTATAGTAACCTTATTATCCAATGAGTGGGAAGAACTTAAGTCATATAATTTATATTCCAAAGGAATCTGTTGCACATTATTGGTGGAGACTTTTTGCCAGTGATCAAGATAAACTTCAAACTGGTGCATATAATTTCTTATTTTAGTGTTCTTACACATGGGCTAGAACATGGGCATACCTAGAGCTAAAGTTGAATTGTTTTCTGTCCTTCTGTACTATGTCAGTAGGTTTCAGAGTAGCAGCCGTGTTAGTCTGTATCCGCAAAAAGAACAGGAGTACTTGTGGCACCTTAGAGACTAACAAATTTATTAGAGCATAAGCTTTCGTGGGCTACAGCCCACTTCTTCGGATGCAAGCCCACGAAAGCTTATGCTCTAATAAATTTGTTAGTCTCTAAGGTGCCACAAGTACTCCTGTTCTTTTTATGTCAGTAGGGAGTTTATTGAGTAGTTTATCATACCTGGGACATGGACTTTGTGTAATGGCCTGAAGATTTTGGGGTTTCACCTGATGAGAGAGAAACCCGTTACCACACTAGGTGCCCTAGTTACCAAGTGATCCGTATGTAGTTAATTAGGAAATCTTTTCTTGTATCATGCTCTACCCTTCCCACCTCACCAGTTATCTCAGCTGTGGGCGACATCATCTTGATGCCCATTTATTTTTGTCCTATAACTGCATGCATTCTTTTTTCCATGACTCCTGTATGCATGGACTGGTCTTCCTGAGCTGGTCTGTATGCCAGTGGGAACTATTGGGTGTTGAGAAGTTGAAAATTGGGACACTTATTTATGCACCTGCATAAAGACTCAAGAACTTACCTTTAGGTGCCTGTTTTTAGAAATCTTGACTATACTATGAGCATACTATCATGTATTATAGTGTAAAATGTTGTTAAACAACGTTTTATGTCACATTTTGTCTGGACTTGTTCCTCGGTAGGATCTGAATAATTTTTTTCAGTTTCTTCTGGTTCTTGAAGCTTTTCAGAATGAGGAAAGAGAGCCTCGTAATGTTACCTTTATTATCATAGTTTTCATCAAATTATATAAAGAAGTTAATGTCACTCCTTTGTTAGAACTACGTGTATCGAGGCACTGGTACACTAGATCTGTAAGAGAGGGAATGGGCATGCTCAGCCAAAGACAGATTGCTTCCATCTGAAGTCTCCTCTTCAGTTCCCCTTGTAACATATATTGAATACAAATGGTATCTGATAGTAGTTCTGGAACCTGTACTCCCTAATGAAAATACCTTTGCCTGAGAAGAATAATTAAGAGAGATTAACCAGATTAAGGCTAAAAGGAAAACTCCAAGAAAAAAAACAAGCCCAGAAAAAGCCTACTGTAGCTTGTCAACTTGACTGGAATAGCAAAAACAGTCTAATACTTTGTTAAAACAGGTTCGTTGTGTTGTCATTTCAGCTAGTAACTTAAGATTTATTGACATTACAACTTACTTTGTTCTCCCATAGCCTCATTTAAACTTTCAAAGTCAGCTACACCTGGAAAAATAACCTCTGTTTCTTAAAGCCACTTCACCTCTGCAAATAAAAGTGCTACCCACAATAAATAGAGTAGTGGAGCACAGATGCAACTGTGACATAAGAATAACATCTTTTAGGGTAGTCAAAAATTGAGTTGTCTAGTACTGTAGAAGGTATTGAGACATATTTAAATCAGCAGGTCCAGATAACTAATAAGAGTTTTAAATGAGCTGGCTGAGGAGCTAACTGTAATGTTGATTTTCAATCAGTCTTGGCCCATTGGGGAAGTTCCCTAAAACTGGAAGAAAGCTAATGTTGTACCAATTTTTAAAAAGGATAAATGGGTAATTATAGGCCGTTGACCTGACATCGATCCTGGGCAAGATAATGGATGAGGAACTCAATAACTAAATAAAGGCGGTTAATGTAATTAATGCAAATCAACATGAGTTTATGGGAAATAGATCCTGTCAAACTAATTTGATATCTCTTTTTTTATGAGGTTACAAGTTTGGTAGATAAAGATAATAGTGTTGATGTTCTATACTTAGACTTCTATAAGACATTTGACCTGGTACCGCACAACATTTTGATGAAAAAACTAGAATGATATAAAATTAACCTGGCACCCATTAAATGGATTAAAAACTGGCTAAATAATAGGTCTCAAAATGTGATTTTAAACAGGGAATCATCCTCAAGCGGGTGTGTTTCTAATGGGGTCTCACATGGATCAGTTCTTGGCCCTACTCCATATAATATTTTTATCAGTGACCTGTAAGAAAGCATAAAATCATCATTGATAAAGTTTGCAAATGACACACAAATTGGGGGAGCGATGAAGAGGACAGGTCATTGTTTCAAAACAGTCTGGATAGCTAGGCAAACTGGGCGGAAGCATACACTATGTGTTTTAATACAACTAAATGTAAATATGTACATCTAGGAATAAAGAATGTCGGCCAGACTTGGAATATTGGGGACTCTGTCCTGGGAAGCAGTGACTGAAAAAGATTGGGGAATTGTGGTGGATAATCAACTGAACATGAGTTCCCGGTACAACACTGTGACCAAAAGAGCTAATAAAATCCTGGGATCCATTAAGAGGGGAAGCTTGAGTAGGAGTTGAATAGGAGCAGAGGGGTTATTTTACTTCTGTATTGGGCATTGTGGCATTGGTGCGACTGCTGCTGGAATACTGTGCCCAGCTCCAGTGCCCACAATTCAAGAAGGATGTTGACAAACTGGAAAGTGTTCAAAGAAGAGGCACGAGAATGATTAAAGGATTAGAAAAGATTATAGTGATAGACTTAAAGAGTTCAATCTATTTAACTCAACAAAGAAAAGATTAAGGAATGACGTAATTATCACCGATAAGTATCTACATGAGGAACAAATATTTAGTAATGGACTTTTCAATCTAGCAGAGAAAGGTCCACGAGCCAGTGACTGGAAACTAGACAAATTTAGAGTGGAAATAAGGTATAATTTTTTAATGGTAAGAATAATTAACAATTGGAACAATTTACCCAGGGTCGTCGTGGATTTTCTATCACTAACTATTTTTAAAACAAGATTGGATATTTCTCTAAAAGATATCCTAGGAATTAATTTGGGGAATTTCTATGGCCTGTGTTATACAGGAAGTGAGACTGATATGCACAATGGTTGCTTCTGGCATTGGAATCTATTAATCTATAAACCACCAAGGGCAAAATTTTCAAAACAGACTCAGCTTGGCTTTTAAATTTACCTCCTTACGTTTTTGGATGCACGTCTAGACACCGCTTTTGAATTTGCATGTTTTTAAAGATCTGTTTGGTTATGTGCTTGTTCACAGTAGCGTTTTTAGAAGATAGTGTTTTTGACAGGATTGTTCTCTCTAGATATGTATGTTTAATAATTATAATTGTTCTTAATTGTTCTTAACACTAAAATCCATGTTTTGCAGGATAAAGAGGCATTGCAACAGCAGCAATACAATAATTTGATCCAGATCTCTGCCCTGCAGTCTAAACTGGATGAAGCCAGGCACAGAGTACCTTCTGAAGGCAGTTCTGATCATGGGCTAAAGGAACAATTACAGGCAGAGCAGGAGGCACTCCTAATGAAAGAGAGAGAGGTAAATCTGAAACTAACATTTCAGTTGCTATATCTAGAATCTGAGAATAAAAAAAAACTTTTATGTAAAATTATGTCTAAGAATTTAATCCATTAAAAATCAGGAAATTGATAATTCTTACATCAACTGTACATCACTGGGCATATCTCCATTTTTGTTCTTTTACTGTTTCTGTATGTTCCTGACCTTGATTATCATCAATGATCACTGGACCAAGAATTAGGCCTAACCTCGACTATCTAAATTATGGCTCCTTTTTGGCGATCACATTTCACTCTCTCCTCCCCCCCCCCCCCCAACTTTTGTTTGGCTGTGTATTGCCTAGGCAAGCACTTTTGGACAGGGATACTCAGAAACTGAACCTCTATTCAGGTCTCTCCCTGCAGTTTCTCAGTTCCACAATTCATTGCAGAAAATGCCCAATACTATGCTTGGAGGCCAGAGTAGCATAACTCTAGTGATAAGTCACTGAGCCTCTCTGTGCCTCAGTTCCCCATCTTTAAAAATGGGCTGATAATGCTTCCCGATCGCGCACGGGTGCTGAGGATAAATACATTAAAAAATTGCAAAGTGCTTTGAAATCTGCTGAGGAAAAGCACTACATAAGAAACAGGCTTTATTATTATATAAGCTATTCTTATCACAAAATGTATGCATTTTGATTTACAGTACAAAAAAAGTGCCTGTCCCATGTGCCAATCACCAATCAGAGCAATTTTAAAATAACCATCTTAAAAGATTTCTAAGGTTTTTGGGTCTCTAACTTGAAAATGGCTCACTTCTTCAAATTTTTCATGTTTAAATATGCTTAAAATCCCATGCATTAGCTACTTTTTCACAAACAAACCTATTAGCATTTGTCATTCCTTCTTGGTTTCATATCTAACATGTTTTATCATGGCATTGTCTTTAAAATGTGTAGATACCAAAGCACTCTTTGGTTGTTTAAATTCTTACGTGAGAATTTTGACAGGGAAAATTTTATATGTAAGCACACTTCATACAGGAAAACTTCTTCTATATGGACAGTTTGGAATGGTAATACTTTGAAAATGAATAAGTGTTCCTCTTCACGTTATATGCTGAATTGCCCACTATCTCCAATTTCACAGTGCCACTCGTCCCCATAGACAAAACCAAGTCTCGGTTCTTGTTCACTCCATGCCCCCCAACAGGCCCAACTAGTGTGTTGCTTTTGACATCCTCGTAGATTCCAAGACCAGAATGGACCATTGGCATCATCTAGTCTGACCTCCTGTATAACACAGGCCATAGACTGTCCCCAAATTCATTCCTAGAGCATATAGACATATATAAGGACAGTTACAAAGTTTAGAAGCTCAACAGACACAGGCCATACAGTGCTTCTGAGCTCAGTGTTGGTCCCTGCCAAGTTTGTAGGCTCTTGAATGATGCCTAAGTATGTAGTAGAAGAATCCTCATTTTACAGAAGGAAAGGTGAAGTCAAGGGTTAAGTGATTTACATACAATGACTGTGGTAGTTTCCAAGCTGAGATTAGAATTTGGAAGTTTGATCCCAGTCTGGATATTAGGACACTAGATTCTTCCTCTCCCTTTTGTCTCTAATACTATATTTGTGTGTGTTCTATTTAGACAGTTTTGTAGCAATGGAATTGGCTGCAGTTACTTATTCTTCATAAAGTAATGTGAAGAACCAATGTAATCAATTTTTGTTTAAATAAAGGCACCTACCAAAATGATGTTTTTCTGTGTTTTAGATCCTGAGTTTGTTAGAGCAACTAGAACAGTTTAAAGAGAACTTAATCAATAAAAATGAGGAAATCTTGCGGCTGAACTTGCAGTTAGAGATGCAAAAAAACCTTACCGCTGGCATCGGCCAGCTTCAAGTAGAGAATGCTCATCTGAAGGTATGTTGAGCCATTTAACTTTACTCTAACCTGCCTTAGAGACCACCTGTCATGAGCAACTTCTTGCAGAGGCCAGGGAACATCACCGCTCTCCGGTGTACAAACCTTTGAAGAGAGACCACCTCTTACAAAAGACCACTTTTGCGAACTTCCGTGAGTGGTCGCTCTCAGCAGGTTTTACTATGGTTCCATAGAGATGCTTGTCTTTGAAGGATTCAGTGTTTTATAACCTTTTTTTGGTTTAATAATTTTAGTAATTTTTGTATCTAGTTTGCCTCTAGTTTTAAAAGGAATCTACTGTTGTTCTTTGAGTGATTGCTCATGTGTATTCCACAATAGGTGTGCGTGCTCGCCACGTGCACCGGTGCTGGAAGCTTTTCCCCTAGCAGTACCCGAAGGGGGGAGCGCCCCCTGTGACCTCTGGAGTGGCGCCTGCTTGGCGCGGCATAAGGGGAGCTGCGCTCTCCCCCCACCCTCAGTTCCTTCTTGCTGCCAGTGAAGGTGCGTTGGAAGTGCTCTGCTCCAGCTTTGCTGTAGCTTGTCCCCAGAACTGTTTGTTTGTTTAGTACCTGTAGTTAGTTAGCATGCTTAGTTTAGTTAGTGAGTGAGCCCGGGCCGGGGCATGCCCCGAGCCCCGGGATTTAAGTCGTGCAGTTCTTGTATCCCAAGAAGCGACCCGCACACAGACTGCGCTGCTTGGGAGAAACCCATATCAGCGAGAGGTGCAAGATATGCAAATCGTTTAAGCCTCGGACCAAAAGAGAAAGGGACATTAGGCTTCGAGCCATTCTGATGGAGTCGGTGCTGACCCCGACCCCGGCACACCGCTTTGAGGCAGGACCCGGGCACCGCAGTGTCGGTACGCGGTGATCCGCTGGTGCCATCGACCAGTCGGCACTGCTCCCCATCCACGGGGCACGCCAAGAAGACTCCCTCTTCGCAGCGGCACCGAGGGAAGTCTGGGACAGAGGCTAGGCCCATGTCGGGCAGTCCTCGATCCCCACTGGGCCCTAGGCCTCCGACTCATGTAGAGCGGAGTAGCCTGGCCCTTTCGGAACAGGCCTCTCTGGATGTCTGGATGCCGTCCACGCCCCCTCCAGGCTGCCCAGGACCTCTTGTCCATGCCAGTGCCCAGAGTGCCACCGATTTCAGCCTCACGCTCCAGAGGCAAGCCTCTGCTGGGATCTCCGCAGTCGCCCCCGGCTCGGTACCGGTCTCGGTCGAGGGAACGTTCCCGATGCCGATCACCGCCCAGCATCCGCTCGGGGCAGAGTCCATGTGGATTGCCCTCGACGCCAACCAGACTCTTGGGCTGGGTTCCGGCCGACTGCCCGGGGCTCACAGCACCGGTCCTTCTCAGAGAGCGTATATCGACAGGACCGCGGCGGACGTCGTCGTCGGTCCTCGTCCCGGAGAGGGTACCGCAGTTGGTCACGGCACAGTCATCGACGCCATTCCCGCTCGGGCTCCTGCTCCAAGTCTCCACCAAGGCACCGCAGCCCCGGGCATCTATCGCCGTCGCCTCGCCGGCGCGGGTCCGCCCGTTGAGGCCGTTCATGGAGCGGCTTTTACCGTTTGTACCGGTCTTCCACGTCGAGATCGCGGTCCCGTGACCGTCGCAGATCCCGGCACCGACACTCGTCCTGGTTGAGAGACAGCAGTGGATCCTACGCCAGCCTGGTCTCCATTCGTAGGCTGCCAACCCGGGCAGCCGGCCTCGCCGGTGCCACAGCAGGTGCAGTGGCACCAAGCGTCATGGCCTGCCCAGTGGTACCAGTGGGCACCCTGGTCTCCGGCGCAGCCCCTGGTGGGAGCTCGCTCAGTGGCTGGAGCTTCGGGAGCACCGTCGGCCCCCCTCTCTAGACCCCCGACAAAGAAGTCGGTGGGACGCTCGTCCTCGGTACCGCGCCCGGAGTCCGACCAGGTGGTGGATCCTCCGGTGCCGGCCAACACCCAAAGCATCACACCGGCCTCTTCACCCGGCCCAGAGGAGGCGATTGCGGCCCCCCCTCCCTCCATTCCGCAGGAGGACTTCAGGGCCCACCAAGAGCTCTTAAAGAGGGTGGCAGCAAACCTCCATCTCTAGGCAGAGGAGATGGAGGAGCCCTCGGACTCCCTGTTCAACGTGTTGTCCCATCGGCACCGGGTAGGGTGGCCTTGCTGCTCCATGAAGGGGTGGCTAAAATTTCAAATGCCTTGTGGCCCCCATATCAAAAAAGGCAGAACGCAAGTACACCTCTACCCCGATATAACGCTGTCCTCGGGAGCCAACAAACCTTACCGCGTTATAGGTGAAACCACGTTATATCGAACTTGCTTTGATCTGCCGGAGTGCGCAGCCCCGCCCCCCCGGAGCGCTGCTTTACCGCGTTATATCCGAATTCGTGTTATATCGGGTCGCGTTATATAGGGGTAGAGGTGTACTTTGTACCCACTAAAGGGCATGAGTACCTATATACCCACCCGGCGCCTAACTCCCTGGTGGTTGAGTCGGTCAGCCACAGGGAACGACAGGGTCAGCCAGCCCCAACCCCAAAGAACAAAGACTCTTGGAGGCTGGACTCTTTCGGAAGAAAAATTTATTCGTCTTCAAGCTTCCAGTTACGAGTGGCAAACCATCAGGCCCTCTTGGGTCGGTATGAATTTTATCTGTGGGGCTCCCTGCCTAAATTTGAGGTCTCCCTCCAGGAGCGCGATAAGGAGTTCAGGGCGCTGGTGGAGGAAGGGGCAGCGGCAGCTCGGGCTTTCCTGCAGGCTGCCTCGGATGTTGTGGACACAGCCGCATGTTCAGTGGCCTCTGTGATGTCCATGAGACGGGCATCATGGTTCCTGCTCTCCAGCGAGGCACAATCTTCCATGCAGGATCTCCCGTTCGATGGGAAAGCTCTGTTCGCAGAGGAAACAGATACAAGACTGCATGGCATGAAGGACTCCCATACGACCCTCCCGACCCTGGGTTTCTATGTCCCGGCTCCGGCAAAACCTAAGTTCAAGCCGCAGCAGGCTCCAACCCCAGCCGCCCTCCCAAAGTACGAGGCCGCCCATAAGAAGCAACGGGACTATAAGAGACGCCCTCACAGGCAGTCTCAGCCTGCCCCCGAGCCTGGACCCTCCAAGGGCAAGCAGGCGGGGAAAAGGCGATTTTGACGAAATGCTCGGGGGCAACCTGCCAGTCCTCATCAGAGATCCAACCCCAATAAAGCTTCCCTTCTCCAACCGGTTGTGCGCTTTCCTTCCAGAATGGTCTCGGCTCACTTTGGACCGATGGGTCCTCAACACCATCTCCTGGGGTTACACCCTCCAGTTTACCTCCTCCCCACCCAACCACCCCCCGCCCCCGTCCCTCCTGGGGGACCCCTCGCACGAAGCTCTGCTCGAGCAGGAGGTGGGGTGGCTCCTAGGACTAGGAGCGATAGAGGCGGTGCCTGAGGAGTTCATGGGCAAGGGGTACTACTCCTGTTATTTCCTTATCCCGAAGGCCAAAGAGGGTCTCAGGCCCATACTGGACCTATGGGGTCTGAACCAGTACATGGTGAAGCTCAAATTCCGCATAGTCTCCCTGGCATCCACCATCCCCTCCCTGGATCCCGGGGACTGGTACCCTGCCCTCGATCTACAGGACGCGTACTTTCACATCCACATATTCAAGGGGCACAGGCACTTCCTCCATTTTGTTGTGGGACAGAATCATTACCAATTTACGGTCCTCCCGTTTGGGCTGTCCACTGCCCCCAGAGTGTTTACAAAATGCATGTTGGTGGTAGCGGCCTACCTCAGACGGCGGGGGTACAGATATTTCCCTATCTAGATGGTTGGCTTGTCAAGGGCACCTCCCGGTCGCAGGTGAGGGATCATGTGGCACTCCTCCTGTCCACGTGCACCGTCTTGGGCCTACTGGTAAACAACACCAAGTCCACGTTAGTCCCGGTCCAACGCATAGAGTTTATCGGGGCGCTCCTGGGTGCATGTCGGCCAGGGCCTCCCCTCCCGCCAGACAGGTTTGAGACTCTGAAAGGTCTCATCGACTCGGTCACAAGGTTCCCGGTGACAACAGCCAGGGTTTGCCTGCAGCTCTTGGGTCATATGTCGGCGTGCACGTACGTGGTCTGTCACGCCAGACTCAGGATGGGGCCCCTCCAGCTCTGGTTGGCCTTGAATTTCTCCCAGGCCACGGACAGGATGGACAAGGTCCTCACCGTGCCGGACACTGTGATTACCTCCCTGTGATGGTGGTCCACCCCAAACAACATGCTCCAAGGGGTCCCGTTCAGGGACAGGGCTCCGTCACTGGAGCTGGTGTCCGATGCGTCAGACCTGGGTTGCGGGGCCCATGTGGGGAGCTTTCAGACCCAAGGCCTGTGGTCGGCTCAGGACCTGCCCCTACCCATAAACATCAAGGAGTTCAGAGCGGTGCGGCTGGCGTGTATGGCCTTCCTTTCGCACCTGGAGGGCAAGGTAATCAGGGTCCTCACGGACAACATGGCCTCAATGTTCTATATCAACAGGCAAGGCGGGGCCCGCTCTTCTGCCCTATGCCTCGAAGCCCTCAGGCTGTGGGACTTCTGTATAGCCTACGACATCCATCTGAAGGCCTTCCACTTACCGGGCGCCCACAACGAGAGGGCAGATCGCTTGAGCAGGGACTTCTCCTCGCAACACGAGTGGTCCCTCCACCTGGAAGTGGCCCACCAGCTCTTCCTAAGGTGGGGAACTCCCCAGGTGGACCTATTCACGACTCGGCAGAACAGGCAATGCCCCCGGTTCTGCTCCGGGGGGGCCTGGGGAGGAGCGTGGTCTCCGATGCCTTTCTCCTGTCCTGGTCAGGCCGGCTTCTCTGCGCCTTCCCCCTGTTCCCTCTGATCAGCAGGGTCCTGGAGAAGATAAAGTCGGACAAGGCCCGAGTCCTCCTGATTGCCCTGGCGTGGCCCAGGCAGTATTGGTGCGGGACCCTCACAGGCCTAGTGGTAGCTCCGCCGTGGCAGTTGCCGCTCCGCCCGGACCTGCTCTCACAGGACCTCCATATTAACCTAGCGGCTCTTCACCTTACGGCGTGGCTGCTCAATGGTTAGGTGGAGAGGAAAGGACGAGCTCAGAACAAGTTCAGCGCGTTCTCCGCAAAAGTAGACAGCCCTCCACTCGCTGCGCTTATTTGGCGAAGTGGTCCTGGTTTTCTAGGTGGGCGGCAGACCTGGGTGTCTCCCCGGTGACCATCCCGATCCAGCTTATCCTTGATTACCTCCTCCACCTGAGGGCCCAGGGCCTGATGCCCTTGTCTGTCAAGGTGCACCTGGCAGCCATATCAGCCTTCCATCCGCCAGTGCAAGGACACACGGTGTTTTCCCATGCTATGACTGGCCGGTTCCTTAAGGGTCTAGACCGTCTTTTCCCGTATTCTAGACCCCCGGTTCCACAGTGGGACCTAAACCTGGTGTTGGCTCGTCTCATGGGGCCTCCATTTGAACCACTGACCATGTGCTCCTGGTCTCACCTCTCATGGAAGGTGGCCTTTCTGATTGCAATCACGTTGGCCCGGCGAGTCTCAGAGCTCAGGGCCCTGACCTCTGAGCCACCGTATACGGTCTTTCATAAGGACAAGGTCCAGCTCCGCCCACACCCCGCGTTCCTCCCGAAGGTGGTCTCTGCCTACCACATGGGTCAGGACATTTTTCTACCGGTCCTCTGCCCCAAGCCTCACGCATCCAGTGAGGAACGCCGCCTCCACACGCTTGACGTACAGCAGGCTCTGGCTTTCTACCTTGAGTGGACTAAGCCGTTCAGAAAGTCCTCGCGACTGTTTGTCGCCTCGGCTGAGTGCTCGAGGGGCCAGCCGATTTCCACTCAGCGGCTTTCCAATTGGATCACTTCGTGCATCCGTTCCTGTTATGAGCTGGCGGGCGTTCCCCTACCGCCTATTGTGAGGGCACACTCGACCTGAACACAGGCCTCATCGGCTGCCTTTGTGGCCCACGTCCCCATCCAGGACGTTTGTAGGGCCGCCACGTGGTCGTCGGTTCACACGTTCACCTCACACTATGTGATCGTCTCCCAAACCAGGGATGACGCCGGGTTTGGCAAGGCTGTCCTCCGTCCTGGGAACTTGTGAACTCCTACCCACCTCCAACAGATATAGCTTGGAATACACATGAGCAATCACTTGAAGAAGACAAGACAGTTACCTTTTCCGTAACTGGTGTTCTTCGAGATGTGTTGCTCATGTCTATTCCACATCCCACCCTCCTTCCCCTCTGACGGAGTTGTCTGGCAAGAAGGAACTGAGGGTGGGGGGAGCGGATTGCCTAAGCAGGTTCTTCTCCCGACAACACGAGTGGTCTCTACACAGGGAGGTGGCCAGGCAGCTCTTCCTAGAGTAGGGCACTCCCCAGGTGGATCTATTCGCCACCGTCCAGAATCGCCTATGCCCACGATTCTGCTCCAGGGCGGGAGAGGGTGAAGGGGCGATATCGGACGCGTTCCTAATCCCATGGTCCGGCTGCCTGTTCTACGCCTTCCCGCCCTTCCCCCTGAGAGGCAGGGTCCTACAGAAGGTAAAGGCAGACGGGGCTCGGATTATCCTCATAGCCCCGGATTGGGCCCGTCAACATTGGTACGGGACCCTCCTGCAGCTTTTAGTGGCCCCCCCGCACAAGCTGCCGCTTCAACCGGACCTCCTCTCCCAGGAGGGAGGATGGTCTCCTCCACCCCAACCTGGCCGTGCTCCATTTGACAGCGTGGCTGCTCCGTGGTTGAATGAGGAGGAAGGGAGATGTTCTGAGGATGTTAGACAAGTCCTGCTTGAGAGCAGGAAACCGTCCACACGTCGAACCTACCTGGCCAAATGGTATCGGTTCTCCAGGTGGACCAGGGAGAGGGGTTCTTCCCCTCCTCCGCATCTATCCAGCTCATCCTCGATTACCTCCTGTCCCTTAGGATCCAAGGGCTGGCGCCCTCCTCGGTCAGGGTGCACCTGGCAGCCATTTCGGCTTTCTAGCCCCCGGTGCAGGACCACTTGGTGTTTTCACACCACATGACCTCCCGGTTCCTGAAAGGGCTGGATCGGGCATTCCCTTATGCTAGACCCCTGGTCCCGCTCTGGGACCTGAACCTAGTGCTCTCCCGCCTCACAGGGCCTCCCTTTCAGCCCTTGGCCACGTGTTCTTGGTCCCACTTATCGTGTAAAGTGGGGTTCCTGGTAGCAATCACCTCAGCCCGCCGGGTCTCGGAGCTTAGGGCCCTGACCTCTGAACCCCCGTATATGGTCTTCCGTAGGGATAAGGTCCAGCTCCGCCCGCACCCGGCTTTTCTGCCGAAGGTAGACTCGGCTTTACACATGGATCAGTACATTTTCCTCCCAGTCCTCTGTCCTAAGCCCCATTCCTGCAATGAGGAATGGCGCCTGCACATGCTAGATGTGCATAGAGCGCTGGCTTTTTACCTGGACAGAACCCAGGCCGTTCCGAAAATCCCCTCAGTTTTTCATTGCTTTGGCCGAGCGTATGAGGGGGAGACCGGTCTCCACCCAGCGGATCTCCCACTGGATCACCTCATGCATACGCACTTGTTACGACTTGGCAGGGGTTTCTCTGCCTCCTATAGTGAAGGCTCATTCGACGAGGGCTCAGGCCTCATCCGCTGCCTACACGGCTCATGTCCCTATTCAGGACATCTGCAGGAATGCTACTTGGTCCTCTGTCCATACCTATTCATTGCACTATGTGATTGTCTCCCAAACGCGGGATGACGCCGGGTTTGGTAGGGCGGTACTCTGCCCTGGTAACCCTTAAACTCCTACCCACCTCCATCAGGTATAGCTTGGAATCACCTACTGTGGAATACACATGAGCAATCACTCGAAGAAGAAAGGACAGTTACCTGTTCCGTAACTGGCGTTCTTTGAGATGTGTTGATCAGGTGTATTCCACATCCCGCCCTCCTTCCCCTCTGTCGGAGTTGTCTGGCAAGAAGGAACTGAGGGTGGGGGGAGCACGCAGCCCCCTTTATAGCGTGATATAGAGGCGCCACTCCAGGGGTCGCAGCGGGGCTCCCCCACTACGGGTACTGCTAAGGGAAAAACTTCTGGCACCGGTGCATGTGGCAACCATGCACACCTATTGTGGAATACACCTGAGCAACACATCTCGAAGAACGCCAGTTACGGAACAGGTAACTGTCCTTTACTTGTTCCCTTAATATAAGATTGGTCCTGCTTGAGCAGGGGGTTGGACTAGATGACCTCCTGAGGTCCCTTCCAACCTTGATATTCTATGCTTCTATGATTCTAAGAACTAGGAGCCACCAAATGAAATTAATAGGCAGCAGGTTTAAAACAAATAAAAGGAAGTTCTTCTTCACACAGCGCAAGGTCAACCTTTGGAACTCCTTGCCTGAGGAGGTTGTGAAGGCTAGGACTATCACAGGTTTTAAAAGAGAGCTAGATAAATTTATGGAGGTTAAGTCCATTAATGGCTATTAGCCAGGATGTGTAAGGAATGGTGTCCCTAGCCTCTGTTTGTCAGAGGGTGGAGATGGATGGCAGGAGAGAGATCACTTGATCATTACCTGTTAGGTTCACTCCCTCTGGGACACATGGCATTGGCCACTGTTGGTAGACAGGATACTGGGCTGGATGGATCTTCGGTCTGACCCAGTATGGCCATTCTTATGTTCTTATGTTTACAGGACCACACTAAATATACCTTACCAGTTTGACAGCGAACCATTGATAACTATAATGCTGATTTCTTGTAAAACTGCTATAGTATTTATTAAACGGATGAAATTCTATTCTGTTCTTTTAAAAAAAAATGCATTTAATGTGAGCTTTCATTTCCCGACCTGTACAGCCATGTTAAATAAATACTCCACATTATAGAATTGATCAGCAGTCAGTTGGGCAATTATATAGTCCAACACTTTCCCTCAAAACTGGAAAATTCAGCCTGGCAACTTAGTCCTTTGAAGGCAGGACTCAAAAATCCAATGGAAATCATAGTTAAAAAAAAAATCTCCTGGGAGAGAAATAGGGAGGGGAATTGGTGAAAACAGATTTATCAGTAGTAAGGGTGTAATCAAAATAGTTTAGCAGAAAGAGGCTGCCTTATAGCGTTACTGTTTTGAGTTTGTAGGACTTAAAAATCAAATACTGACAAAAATCAGCACAGTTTTGCTTTCGTATTATAAGGGGGATGGATAGTCCTTTTATGATCCAGATTGTTTCTTTTTTCAATCAGGAGGACATAGCAAAACTCCGCATGATGCAAAGTCAGAACGTGGGTAATAGTGAATCAGCAGTTTTGCAGTTCCCACAGGCTTTGCTTGAGGAAAAGAATCAAGAAATTGATCATTTGAATGAGCAGATTGAGAGACTCCAGCGTGAACTGGATGGTGTCACAGACAATAAGGTGAGAATGTTTTTGAGATACTGGTTGCTTAATATGGGGGAACAGTGGTATTACAGTGTGAGTGTGTGTGGTATTACAGGTGGAATAGATCTGATGTTTTGCCTCAAGAAAATAGATTAGCATGTGAGTAGTGTTACTGTCTTCAGGAGAAACAGTTTCCCATATTGAGTCACTTCCTTAGGGAATGGCTAGTGCTACAAAGGGAGCCTTAAAATAAGCAAAGAGCCTATAGCCTGTTGCACTATGCTGTGCACAGGAGTGGGAGAACTCCTTTCTGGTCCCTACCAGGGATTAGCCTGAACTCTGAAACATGAGATTTGATTATTTTTATTACCTTGGTTTGTGTAACTACAGACGTTAGTATCCACACAATTATCAAATTGGAAAAACACCAAGGCACAATATTCACGTTCATGACCTCCAGTACTCGTCAGTCCCACTATGTGATTGTAAATGGGGTAAAGAAACATTTCCTTTTGTTGATTTCTAACTTACTGCCCTTTTGATTTTGTGTTCTCTTGTTATGTACTGTCAAGTGGGGTAAAAAAACAGATGTGCCTTTAATTTCCAGGGCAGGAATTCCTGATTTTATCAATCAATTATGTAAATCCCACCATAAGTCTAACCACTTGTGTTATGTCATCCTTCTCTGGTCATTTCCTGTCTTTGGTGAAGTTTTTTATGTGCCATATGCAGTAACACAACTACAAAATAGGCAAGACCACATTTAGGAAGGGTCGTTTATAAGGATCCTTTGTGAGACTGGGTGGAAGTGGGGATTTGCTATTGTGGAGATTTTGTTTTGTTTGATTGACAAGCTGCTTTTGAGAGGGACCTGCTGCTGCTTTTATTTATCATCATGGGTTGTATTTAATGGGTGTCAGTCTGGGCTGGGTGTCTCTTAAAATATTAAATCAAAATAAATAAAGTAAAGAATAAAGTAAAGAAATATTTACTCTGCCCTACAGCCTAACTGTTTTGCGTGTAGTTCAAAATTTGCCCCCTTTCAGCCTAATCTGCCCTCTGTAAGGGAACATGGTGGCATTGCCTAACACAGTGGGGTCCTGATCTCCAGCCAGCGCCTCTAGGTGCTACGATAATAGAAATGATAAATAATAGTTTATAGAATAATAATTTCTCTAAGGATAACAAACTTAACCGTACAGTACTAATTACAGTATAATTCTAGTTTATCCAAATTCCCTTTATCCAAAAATCCTAGGTATCCAAATACATAGTGTCCCCCCATGTCTCCCTATGTTAATCATATGCTAATAACTTCTCAATTCTTAGCACCTGTTAGCGCTATGTATTCATATGGTGGGTTCTGAGCAGTTAGTGAGACCTGATCCTGATTCAGCTACAACAGCAGCTTTGAATGACAATATTGGGGGGGGGGGGGAACTGTGTTAGAATCATAGAATATTAGGGTTGGAAGAGACCTCAGGATGTCATCCAGTCCAACCCCCTGCTCAAAGCAGGACCAACACCAATTAAATCATCTCAGCAAAGGCTTTGTCAAACCGGGCCTTAAAAACCTCTAAGGATGGAGATTCTACCACCTTCCTAGATAATCCATTCCAGTGCTTCACCACTCTCCTAGTGAAATAGTGTTTCCTAATATCCAACCGAGACGTCTCCCACTGCAACTTGAGACGATTGCTTCTTGTTCTGTCATCTGCCACCACCGAGAACAGCCGAGCTCCATCCTCTTTGGAACCCCCCTTCAGGTAGTTGAAGGCTGCTATCAAATCCCCCCTCTCTTCTCTTCTGCAGACTAAATAACCCCAGTTGCCTCAGCCTCTCCTCATAAGTCATATGCCTCAGCCCCCTAATCATTTTCCTTGCCCTCTGCTGGACTCACTCCAATTTGTCCACATCCCTTCTGTAGTGGGGGGACCAAAACTGGACGCAGTACTCTGGATGTGGCGTCACCAGTGCCAAATAGAGGGGAATAATCACTTCCCTCGATCTGTTGGCAGTGCTCCTACTAATACAGCCCAATATGCCTTTGGGCCTTCTTGACAACGAGGGCACACTGCTGACTTGTATTCAGCTTCAGGTCCACTGTGATTCCCAGGTCCTTTTCTGCAGAACTGCTGCTTAGCCAGTCGGCCCCCAGCCTGTAGCGGTGCATGGGATTCTTCCGTCCTAAATGCAGGACTCTGCACTTGTCCTTTCTGAACTTCATCAGATTTCTTTGGCCCAATCCTCCAATTTGTCTAGGTCACTCGGGACCCTATCCCTACCCTCCAGCGTATCTACCTCTCCCCCCAGTTTAGGGTCATCTGTGAACTAGCTGAGGGTGCAATTAATCCCATCATCCAGATCATTGATAAACTGTTGTGAAACTGCATCTCAAAATAGCACTTCCATTTAGTCAATCACTCAGTTATCCAAAACTTTTGGATGTCCCTCAGGCCATTTGGATAAATGAGAGCATACCCAATGAAACTCATTCACTCATCTTGCTAACTAGGTTCCCAATATTATCATAAGACCAAAGTTGTGAGTGATTTTCTGTTTTGGAGGCTCAAAATGAGGAGCGCGCACACAAACATCATGTTATCAGGACGTTGCTTTTTAAAATGTGTCCTAGTGTACCATTTTTTCTAGATAATAGTGGGGTATTTAAAGGTGAACTGAACTCTAATCACTTCAGCTAATGAATTATGAATAGTTAGCTGCCATTTTACCAGGTTGCTGACATAGACCCATGTATTTCTTCCTTTTATTTCAAAGGAAAATATGTGAAAATCTCTGCAGCTCAGGTTGTTGCATAGCTCCAACCCATCCTCTTCTCACAGAGGTGTGGGCATGGCTAGGTGAACATGACCACCAAAACCTGTAATGGGACAAGACCCTGGGAAAACTCAGACCCCCCTGGATGTCAACCTTAACAAAGAGATCACTCCCCTTCTTCCTCCACCCCAGGTCCCTATGCTACTGTTAATACAGCTTGCCACGTCTTCTCAATAATCTGGAAAAACCTGCAGTAGAGTGTAATTGTTGCATAGAAGGTTGCATTATGACTTGTGCTGCTTTGAGAAAATGGTTCATTAAACAGTTGTTCCCTTTCCCCTTAATGCCCCCCTGACAAAAATATCCTGGTAGTACCGAGTTCAGCTTTTGATTTTAAGCTGTAGTAGAATGCGGGGTGGCTACATGGAGGTGTTTAGGGAGCAGCTTCCCCTCCCAAATGTGGGTTTCTCAGTTTTGCTATGATTTGTACCCTCTCTCTTATGGCATATGCTGCTCAGAGGAGAAGCTGGTTAATTCTTAGTCTTGGAGTTAAGCATTTGTTGAAAATACATGTATTTTCATTAAATTTTTAAAAATCAAATGTAACAAAAACCCCTTTCAAAACACTACTGAGTAGTATGTAATTATATAGTATACGTTATGTGGGTATGCTAATACTTAAAATAAATATTTAGCTATTCAAAGTCCATCTTTTTCAGCTGCGAGAAGGGGAAGGAAAATTGAACGTCTAAAGTGAGCACACTAATAATTAAGCTATTGTGAAAGATTTCATTTTGAGGGGACAGGATGGGGTTGTCCTTGCAAGTCAGGTTGATGGACAGCATTCTTTGGGGAAACTGAGAGGTCCCACTCTTTCCAGCTGTGAGAGGGAGGGACGTGGATGTACTAGCCTTCTCACCAGGAAACTATCTCTGGACTGTGCTTGGGAATGGGGGCTTTTTCCATGTCTGTTAATGAGGTTAGTGTTTTAGCTACAAGGCTCCAGGTAAGGTTTTCAAACCTTGCCCTTATTAAATCTGTTGTATTGACTGGCTGCTTTGAAGATGTGGTCCTTCTAGTAACTGAAATTGCACATATGTTGTTTTGGTAAATGAACTTTTAAGTGGTGGGAATTCTGATACTTCAACAGAAGTAACTCTGTGTACCATTGGCATTTCAGTCTTGTTCTTTCTCTCAGGTTGTGGAAAACGGAAAATCTGAAATCGATGAACTCAGGTTACTCGTTGAGCACCTTCGTGGTGACCAGGAAAGACTGCATAGGGATAAAGCAGAAGAGGTAGAGCAGCTTCATGGAGTAATTGAGAAGCTTCAAAAGGAGCTGGTACAACTTGGACCCATGTGTCATGAAGTTAGTGACAGCCAAGATAACCGTAACGTGCTTAGGTTGGAGGAGCAGGTAGAGAATCTTCAGAATGAATTGAAGAAAGGATCACTAGATTTTCAGGAGCATTCAGATAAGAATAAGAAAACTGTATTGTTACATTCCAAACTGAAGGAGCTTCAGGAAGAATTAGAACTTGTCTCAACTGCTAGAGAAGCCCTGCAGCAGCTGCTTGAAGAGAAGGAATCTCAGTTTAAAATGGAGGTGGAAATTTTAGAGCAAAATCTTCAAAATGTACAGGAGTCTTCAAGGCAGCACTTGGCAGAGTTAACATCCCTAAGAATACAGTATGATACATTTCAGGAGGAGTACAGCCTTCTAAGAACACACCTCTCTCAGAGAGATGGTGAAATGGGGATCATGTCCTCTCGCATTCAAGAGCTTGAAGATACACTGAGAGCAAGAGAAGCAACTCTTTTAGAGAGTGATCTGCAGATTAAGACAGTAGCAGAGCAGAGAGTAATGGAGGCAGCTGAATTACAGCACCTTGCAGAAAAGATTGCAAGACTTGAAGATGAACTGTTAAAAAAAGATCTGCGTCAGAAAACTGAGGCTGAAGAAGTTCAAACCCTTCAATCGGAAGTCTCCAGGCTTGATTTCAAGGTTCAAACACTGAATCAGAAAGAAGTAGTTTACCAGAGAGAAATAGATGAACTTCAAGCAAATTCTATAAAATTGAAAGATCAGATCCAGGAGTTTTTGAAAGAACTCCAAGCTCTGCGCTCTGAAAGAGATGACCTTTATTCACAGCTGGAATCCTACAAGGAAAAGAATCAAAGTAATGATCAAGAAGCTAAACTTCATAAACCGGTCTTAAAACAAGAAAGAGAGGTTCCAGTTCATACAAATGGAATGGAGAAATTGAGAGAAGAGAGAGGAGCAAATGTTGATCAGTCATTTTCAGCTTCAGTTTCCCAAAGTGATAAATTGGTATGCATTATTTTTTTAACAACGTTTTTTAAATGTTGAAGAGTTAAGTCAGCTCTGATGTGGTACATTTTGTATTTATCTCTCTGGGTAAGTCTAAAAGAGATTTATTGTCTGATCTTATTAACTTGTAAAGTTAGAAACTTTATTCTGACACTGGGCACTAACTAGTATTAAATTCACTGGCGTGGTGATGCTAGTGCGACTGTTGGCTGTCACTGCATAAAACGTGTAGATTGAGGTATTTGGTGCTTTCACTAAGGATCAAATTTACAATGGTGGTAGATTTCCTCCACCATTCTGGATTTTAAGAAAGGGTGAAGGTAAATGTCATGAGCACAAATAGTGTCAACCTAGGCCTGGTCTACACTAACACCCCAATTCGATCTAAGGTACGCAACTTCAGCTACGTGAATAACGTAGCTGAAGTCGACATACCTTAGTTCGAATTTACCGCGGTTCAGACGCGGTCCACACACGGCAGGCAGGCTCCCCCGTCGACTCCGCGGTACTCCTCTCGCTGAGGTGGAGTACCGCAGTCGACGGCGAGCACTTCCTGGTTCGAATTATCGCGTCCAGACCAGACGCGATAAATCGAACCCGGAAGTTCGATTGCCAGCCGTCGAACTACCGCGGTAGTGTAGACAAGCCCTTAGATAAGCTAAGGAAATCAACATTGATAAATGAACACTTGTTTTCTGGTAGTCTTGGAGAACTACTTAAAAACACATTTTTGGTAGCTCACCTCTAAAATTTGACACAGCTGAAAAATTGTGAGGACACTTATCACCAAGGTTCCCTTTTCCTCCCTCTGTGTAGAATCAGTTGATCAGAGAAGATCATTTGATCTCAGTTAATTTCATTAGATGCTCTAACCTGGAGAGCACTTCTCTGGAGCATATTCTGCTTTGCCCTGCAGGTGCCAGTTATGCACACATTTGCTGCCTGGTTAAGGCTTCTCTAAGGTGGTGGAATAGAGCAAAGAGTGCTTTGTGGTATCAGGAGTATGCATAGCAAACCTGCTCTGGTTAAGCACTCTCGGAGGAAGAGCGATTGGGTGTATGACTGCACATATGGGGTGGAAACCTTTCTGTGATTTAGGATGCCCACTTCAAAAGAACTATACTCATATAAAAGTCCAGAGTTGTTCATTCACACCATATTACTTGTGCCTAGCCAGATTGGCAGGAAAGTGGCTTTTTTAGACCAGATACCAATTATGCTACATGGATTAGGCAAAACGCTTCTCTGCATTATTACAGTCTCTACAATGTCCTATTCAGAGCAAAATAACTGACCATTAATTACAGTCTTACTGATATAAAACATGCATGCACACCTGTCATGATGTCATAAAACATTATAGTTACATCATACTACTTTCACATGCTACTTCACAGTGCAAACATCACAACTGTGTGTAGCTCATGATAGGTTGAGAAATGACTCTGTTAACATTTGGAGTGATTTCACTAGTTAAGCTTTTGTAGCTTATCACTGAGGTAGCAATAGTGAATTTACTTAGACTTCACTGATGTTGCGTTCCTGTTTTCTTCAGGTACACATTGGACATGACAAATACTAATACTGCCTACAATCACTTACATATATGTTGTTCCTCTGTAGATGTGTGCTTCTGTACACTGGGTCTGCACCTGCTTAAGTGGTTATATAGAAAGTATTAATCCTTAAGCAAAGCAAATGTTTTTATAATTATTTGTATTACAGTAGTTAGAGACCCTAATGGAGATCAGTACCCCATTGTGCTACACACTGTACGGGCACATGGTATGATTGTTGTAAAGGACTTACTGTGCGAATAGATGAGAGAGACAGAGGGTGGGAGGGAAAACAGAGGCACAGCGAGGTGAAGTGACCTTACAGAGGGTCACACAGCAGATTAGTGGCAGAGCCACGATGAAAATCCAGGTGTCTGAGCTCAGTCTGTTGCCCTAAGCACTAGACCACACGGCCTGTCCAGATGTTGCATTTGCTCAGCTTCTTAAAACATTAAAGAGGGTGACTGTTTTATATACAGCCATGCTTAGAACATATGCTTTATACTTCTCCTCAGACCTGTCTTGTAATGAGTCATATAATAAATAGCAAACGTATTCTGTTGGCATCAACATTAAGGAAGGCAGTGTTGATACTGCTATCCTGAAATAGGAATAGAATTATTTGATCTCAAATTGTGATTGGTTAATGTTACTAGAAGCTCAAATTGCTGATGGTACAGTGCTAATACTAAATACGCACCTGGATTTATAAGCAGAACCACACAGGTTGTGCTGAAGATCGTGTGGTGAAATCCTCCCCTAGTGTGTGAAGTGCATCTGTCCTCATTCTCTGCCTTCTGTAGAATAAACATATACAATAATAACTTGAAACACATTTTTGTTTAAACCCCATAAGTTATCAACACTTTTATAGAAACATTGTTGCTTATGGGAGTTTACTCTTTTTAAATGACAATTATTGTAGTTGATGCTTGGATAGGAATTCCAAAACTGACCGAAAATAAAGTCCACCAATGTGGAAATGGCTCACTTTTTAAAAGAGCAACCAACAATTGTTTTTTCTTTTACAGATTCTAGTACAGTTAGAGGCAACAAACACTTCAGAAAACCACAAAGATCTAATCACAAAGATGACATTGCATCAGGAAGAACTTAAGTCTGAATTAGCCTGTGTGAAAAAGGAATTAGAATTAAGTGAAGAACAGACTGGTAAAATACTGGAGGACATAAAGGTATGTTGGAATAGTAATGGGGTGAAAGGGACTGAGAGCTAATTTGGCACATTTTTCATGATTGCCAATTTTCTCCAATTGTTAATATTAAAGTGGTTTCAAAGAGAATCTTTGAGTCCTGGTTATTAAAGCAAAGGCTTCAGATAGAAATAAGATCCAAATGTCAGTGTTGGAAGTGAGATCTGTAGAATCTCAGATCATAAAGGCTGAAGTACTGTTCATATGTCCACAAGTTGTCTGTATTCTTCATGTTAACGCTTTTTGTATATTATTTTATATATCCTTTAGTACTTTATTCATAATTTTAGTATTTTAAGAAGCTACTATTATAAATATAGAAGGCTAGAAAGATGATGGGTCAGATTCAGTATGACACTAGAAGATTCAGTTCTACTGGCTCAGGAAGCTGTTGAGAAATCATCCAATAGGTTACTAGCCAGAATACTTAACTTCCTTGCCATTGCTTGACGTACATGTACTGTGTGTTCATGTGGTTGGTAAGAGGTGTGTAAGGGTCTGGGGATGGCTGACACGTTATACGCTGCTATGCATGTGTTCTCTGTGGGCTACTGCAGAACTAAAATTTGGGGGCAAGGTTGGTGGGTCCACCAATATGTGGATTCATCAGTTTCTGCCACAATGTGGATGGAAGTGTCATAGACACTACTGTAGCCAAGAGGCTAGATTGGCAGTTACAGAGCAGCCTGTGGGGTAGCATTGCTACCAAACCTCAGAGGAACTCCACTGTGCACAGACTGGCTGTGCACTTGGGTGAGGATTTGAGCCTCAGGGCAGTTCCATGATAGGAGCATCGAATCATAAAAATTAGGACTAGAAGGGGCATCAAGAAGTCATCAAGTGCAGCCTGCTGTGCTGGGGCAGGACCAAGTACACTTAGACCATCCCTGATAGGTTTTTGTCCAACCTGTTCTTAAAAACCTCCAATGTGGGGGCTTCCAAAACCTCCCTTGGAAGTCTGTTGCAGAATTTAATTACTCTTATAGTTAAAAAGTTTTTCCTAATATTTAACCTAAATCTCCCTTGCTGCAGATTAAGCTGATTACTTCTTGTCCTACCTTCAGTGGACATGAAGAACAATTAATCACCGTCCGAATGTCATGTAGGATTGTGTCAAAAGCCTTACTAAAATCAAGATCTATCATGTTTACTGCTTCTTCCCATCCACTAGGCCAGGAACCATGTCAAAGAAGGAAATTAAGTTGATTTGGCATGATTTGTTCTTGACAGATCCATGCCGGCTATTCCTTATGACCCTGTTACCCTCTAGCGGCTTACAAATTGATTGTTTTATAATTTGTTCCAGTATCTTTCCAGGTATCAAAGTTAGGTTGACAGGTCTATAATTCCCTGAGTCCTCTTTGTTTCCCTTTTTAAAGATAGGTACGAAGTTTGCCCTTGTCCAGTCCTCTGGGATCTCATCTGTCCTTCATGAATTTTCCAAGATAATTCTAATGGTGCCAAGAGTGCTTCAGCTGGCTCCTTAAGTACCCTAGGATGAATTTCATGAGGCCGTGCCAGCTTGAATACATCTTAATGTATTTAAATATTCCTTAACCCGTTCCTTCCGTATTTTGGCTTGTAGTCCTTCTGCCTTGTTGTTAATATTAATTGTGTTGAATATCTGATCACCATTAATCTTTTTATTGAAGGCTGAAGCAAAATAGTAATTAAACACCTCAGCTTTCTTGATGTCATCAGTTATTAGCTCTCCTTCCCCGCTAAGTGGAGGACCTTCACTTTCCTTTGTCATTCTCTTGCTTGTAATGTATTTAAAGAACCTCTTCATACTGCCTTTTATGTCCCTTGCTAGGTGTAACTTATTTTGTGCCTTACCTTTTCTGGTTTTGTCCCTACATGCTTGTTCTATTCTTTCGTAAACCTTTTTAGCAATTTGTGTTTAGAAGAGCAGCCGTGTTAGTCTCTATCCACAAAAAGAACAGGAGTACTTGTTAGTCTCTAAGGTGCCACAAGTACTCCTGTTCTTTTTGTGTTTAGAAGGAGAACCCTGCATTCGTTAACCTTCCTAATGTCAAATAAATGTAATCTTCACAACTACAAGGGATCAATTTAATTTTTTTTAATGAATAGTTCAGTTCTGTAGAAGTGGATGGAAACTCCCTTCTCTCCAACAAAAGCCCTGCTTCAGTGGAGATGTCACATATACCAGTGGTAATGTGTTTTGATGTCTCTGTTTAAAAATAAAAAAACAAAAAACAACTTGGCCAGCTACTTTTCACTATACCAGTGAAACCCAAAAGGGAAGTAATTAAAAAAATTTACATCAACAGTTTACTTTACACATTGCTGTTGTGTATTGTACTAATCTAATCTATATTAAATGTTTTTGTTTTACTACAGTAGCTATTCTGAAGAGTTAGATGCATTAATTTATCTTGGCTTGAAGGTAAAAGAAAGGCCAAACTGGCATGAGAAAGTATGTTGAATTATTTCTGAGTTCTTGAAATCATAGCTAGGATTAATAACAAATTTGATATTTCATTTTAAAAGAATCTTCTCAGAAGCTGAATATTTTTTGCACTTTTGGGAACTTTTATTTGAATTCAGGAAACAGAAAATTGATGGGTATCTGTGTTGTTTCACTCTAGGAGAAAGATGCAGCTATAGCTGACTTGAAGACTCACAGCAGAAATCTAAAAACTCAGATTAAGCAACTACAAGAGACACTCCTGACTCAGGAAGCAGAGATGACAGACAAGGCCAGAGAGCTGCAAGATCTGAAAAAACACTGTCAGCAAATCTTGGAATTTCATCAAACTCCAGACTCTATGAAATGCAAGTTGAACAACCTTTCACAAAACACAGAGCATGATAAAGAGACACCCAAGGACTTTAAATGTTTAGTCATGCATATGACTTCATGGGACTCACCTGAGATTGTGAGAAAGCAGGAGACAAGCATAGAACTTCAACCAAGTCTTCACTTAACACCCTTCTCAGAAGTTGATAGTGTACACAGCACAGACTTTGAAATGAAGGACAACAAATCATCTGTCGTACAAGGAGACACCCCTGGACTGTTGGGATATCAAAGTCTGTATGCTAATACCAATGAGGAAGCAGTGGCCAGACTAGATTTAAAGTCACCAGCTTTCTCTGAAAGTACCTACTCTATCGCTGAGTACCAAAATACGGAAAAAAGGATTCTGGTAATTATCAGGGTTTTTAAAAAATATTAAATGTAAGATCCTTCCTTCCCCTCCCTCCACCAATAAGTTTTTATTGCTGGGTCATGTGCTCTGTGTGTTACCATGGAAACTAATATTGGTAAATATACATGAAGAAGCATAAACACTGTGTCATAGCAGTCATCTTTTATTTGTTCATCTCCTGGTTGGAGACAGTGAAGCATACATTAGGCTGTATTGAAACATCATTTTATCACTGCTCTCTCTCTGTAAGTGAAATTAGTTCTCTGAAAACTAAATTGAACTGTAAGCCACTCAAGGTAGACTTTCTTTCGACCTGACTGTAGATTGGTGCTGTAATATAAATGATGGTAATAGAGTGTGGGTTTTATTTTGGAACTTCATAATATCCTGGCAGCTTCAGAAAGTTCACAGAGATGGGATTCGGTGTGTTAGGCCTGGCAATTCAAAAGTGAAGGCCACAATAAAGTAATGTGACTGTTGGGATGAAATTCCTCTTGTAATTAATGGCAGTCAAAGAAGTGTTTACCTGTTGTCATGGGAGTCTTTAACTTACTGCAACAATTGTCTGCATGTGACTGTTTTTACTCAGTTTTTAAAAGATAGGTTTTGTTTGAGGAGTCTCTTCCCAAATTACCATGGTAATTGATTCTTTTAAAGGCAGTATTATTTATATTATAGTGGTGCCAGCAGTGTTCTAGGCTCTGTGCAATTGCATTAAAAGACAAAGACTCTGCTCTAAATAGCTTATATATTACCTGCTATATGTATTCATGCTTTCTTCTTGGAGGAGTGGTTATAATTATGTATCTACTGAGTTGTAATGTACAGAGTCTATTGGAAACTGTAGTGTGATATTGATAAACATATACTTCCCTCCCACCACTCGGTGCAGTGAAATCTCATCATAGACCCAGCCCTCAATATGAGACAACCTATCACAGCCTCAGCTGCGAGTACTGCAGGAAGTTGCCTTTGGTAGAGTTTATAATTCATTATTGATAATATTACAGTAATGCCTAAAGGCTCCAACATAGATTATGGTAGGCATGCTGTACATGCACTGTCCTGAAGTGCTTATAATCTAAATAGACAAGGCAGGTCAGGCAAAGGGTGGCAGAAAAGAAATATTATCCCCATTTTGCAGATGGGGAGCTGAGATACAGAAAGCCTGATCCAATGTCTATTCAAATGAGTTTGTAATAAAGATTTAATACTTAACTAAATGTATAGTAATTGAATGGTAATTACACAGCAGAACATACCTTTTTGCCAGCAGAAAAATAACAGTTTTTCTTTAAATGAAAGTTTAAAATTTGGTGAATCCTGCAACAGTTCCAAAGACTTTAAATGTGAAATTTCAATTAAACATTTTACAATTTCACTCATGAGATTGTCTTAGGAGTAGAGTAGCCCTGCCATTATCTGGCCCCTGGCAGGAAGATTGTAGAACTTGCCTTGCTCTAATTGTGTTCACATAGTGAGCAGGATTTCACTAGGGTCTGATCAGATCTCAGCTAATGCCCCCAATGAGTGTCATCAGAGATGATTTTTTTCAGTCACTTATAATTTCTATCATATCCTCTCTGCCTCACAAAAAGAAAGCATTTTGTTCAACATTTTGTGTAACAGGAGAGTAAAAATATCTTTTTAATATAGTTTCCCCAATTCTCCCATAACTGAAAGGTAGTTGAAGGGTTTCCCCCCAAATCCCCCAAAAATTCACGTTAGCTGTGACCAAGCATAGAAAACTTCAGCCCTAAAGGGAAATTTTTACGACCATTAGAAATAAGTGAAAATGGGCGGGAGAAGCTTCCAAAGGAACTCTGTATGTAGCCTTAACTATGGCATTTACCACCATGAATGCAATAACTGATTTGACATTTTGTAATAACTTAATCATTTAGTGGTGGTTTTAAATAGTAAGGAGGGTGCAGCTGGATCCATTAGGGCCAGAAATGACTCCTGATTCTGATTCATGTTGTGTATATACATTTTTAACAGGTGAGAGATGTTGACGACTTCACTTTAACGCCATCTGATTCACAAGATGACCTACGATCAACAATGTCTGGTCTAGAGGGGGCAAGTGATGGATATGTCAGCAGTGAGTCTTAATTTCTATTAGTTAATGCATAACTCATTTTGCTTGTATGATAACTTCAGTAAGTGAGACCCAAAATCTTTGAGGTGAAGAAAATAACCTACTTCAGATATTGTGACTCTGTTTAGAAAAGGAGTTGAATACTGAATTAATGAACAATGTCTTGGTATCTTCCCATGTCGTCTTACCTTGTCTATGCTAGAAAGAGGTCAGGGTGTTTTAGCTAGTCAGAATCTAATCATGACCTTTTCCCTAGCATAGATGCAAGTTAACACTTTTCACTTTGATTCAGTTGGTTGAGACATATCCCGGGTTGATTTCAACTAGCTAAATTGAGGAAAAGGTTGTGAAATTGCATTTATGGTAGGGAAAAGGTCATGATTAGGTTGGAGCTGGCTAATACACCCTGACCCAATCTTCACACTCTCTTCTAATCTAGAAACACCCTGAATGAAACTTACATTTGGTTGTTGGTTCTCCCAGACTGAAATATTTAAAATCATTTGTAGTAGTTTTGGGTTCTCAATGACTTACTTACACCAGTAAAGCAGGGGTTCCGAAACTTGGTTCGCTCAATCGCAGCCACTGAGAGCTGCGAGCGGCCATGCCTGTGGACGCTCAGGTAAACAAGCGTCTCGTGGCCCGCCAGGGGCTTACCCTGAACAAGCCGCGAACCAAGTTTGGGAACCCCTGCAGTAAAGCTTAGGGGCTTACCTATGTAAGTATGAAAGGGGATACATTTTTATGAATTTGCCAGGGTGCCAGTTACATTTTAAAGCCGAAACCTAACAACTTAGGTTTGCCAGTTGGATAAGTGTTAATAGAATAACCCCTTTTTATTGAATCCAGGGAGTGTTAGCATACTAGTTTTACTGGTGGGTTCTTTTCAGATCAGCTTTTAACTTGCACAGTATTTTTTCCAATCAAGACACTAGCTTATTCTTAACAAAACAACAATTTATGAATTCACTCAAAACCACATTAGTATACAATCAACAGTTCACCACTGAAGTGCAGACAACAAGCAGTGTTCTAGCTGTGTATTACAACCACGATAGTTTTGCAAGCAGTTATCACAGGCTAGAGTTGAGTCTCAGAAGTTGTTACATCAAGGAATGATGCAAATTACCAAGATTTCTTATTACATTTACTTATGATCATCAATTCGCCCTTCCTAACACATGTATCGCACTTCTGAGGAAGCCCGTGTCTTTTTAGGTGCTTTAAGCGGGAGGTGACCACTCTGACTGGATTGGTCCAAAAGGGACAACTTTAGAATATTAAAAGCAATTGCTTAAAGGTATTGTTTTCAATATCTTCTAGGCCAATTTGCTTGGATTTATAAAGGAGTTAAGATCTAACCTATGGGTGCCTGAGGTCTAATTAGTGAGTCTATGCTCAGAAAGATAACCTTCGGTTATTTTTATTATAGAAGGGGAAACACAATCTTTAAAATGAAATCTCACCACTTCTTATCCTGTTAACCCTGCGATGGGGGAGAGTTCTTTCCGCATGGCTGGTCCAGGTGTCAGTCATACTTAGGATTCTGCAGCTTCTTGTTGGGTCCAGTCAACCCTCTTGAATGCCTGATGACTTCAGTTTATGTACCATAGTGTCATATCTTGTTGGAGGGGTCCACCCTCTGATTCCTGTTGGACATGTGTCGAGTGCATACTCAGATTTCAGCTCACAGAGGGGATCTCCACTGCAATATAAGCCCAGGGTTACTAGAACTCAAGTTAGCAGACCCTGGGGTTTGTTAACCTAGGGCTTGAGCGTATACTCTTATTTGTAACTCCAGGTTAGGAATTTTTGAACCCGGGTCCCAACCTGGAGCTCCAGCATCTACACTCCATTATGCATGCAGAAGTCCAACCACCCATATTCCAGACTTCCTAGCACCCTCCCAAAATGTGGCCACTTTAACCCTATGTTCATGGTGCAGTTGGAAAAAACGGGACTTTCCAGAGGACAAAGAAAGTTGGTCCGTAGGGCTTGAACCCTGGGTCATGACTTGACTCAGGCTTGGACTATCCACACCTGGATGGAAGGGGGGTTAGGCTAAAGCTGGAGTGTGAACCCTGGGCTTATGTTGCAGTGTAGACATACTCTTAGTTTCTCTGTTGCTTCCATTGGTATCCAGTAGATGATTTTGATGTACAACAAATTTCTTTAATCTGATCTTTTTCTTATCGGAGGCTTTTTACATTTGATTCATTTCAAGGATTATATTTCATTGTTAGACCCTACTATTAATTGGGATTCCCCCCTTTTAAGCAATTCCTCTTAATATTCCAAAGTTATACCCTGGTTTTTATATCTTCCATCATTCCTTCTGCCTTGAGTCAAACAATTAATACTTTTAGAATACAACAATTATTTACAGTGAAAACCAACAAAATCCCTTATCTTCTAAATTTGGAGGATATACTCCATATATTCTTTGATTGTGCATAAGCATTTCACATTATTTATGACTTAAAATAGAACAAGAGATATCTGAAGTATGTAGATTTGACTCACAAGGCAAGCAAATGTGCACTTCTATTTTGGGGAGAAGGACAGATTATTCGTGGTATATTTGATTTACAAGGAAAACCATGTATAGTTTGTAATTTGGGGTAAAGACATGTGGTTTGGATTTCTTGGGGTAACTGGCAGTTTGCCCAATTTGACCTTCAGTCTTACAGCCAGTCATATCTAGTTTGCTTAACTTGCTGGTATCCCACTCACAATGTGCAGTGGGCCACTTTGCGTAGTAAAGCAGGATGGTTTCTTGGAGGTCTGTTTAGAGGGTTTTAGCCCTATGCAAATTATGAGAGATTCTTGCCTAGAGGATTAACAATACTCTTACTTAGCCATTTTTATTTCTATTTTTGGAGAGATAAACTCCTGACTCTGGCTGATCTGTAGGTTCCTTAGACAAAGTATCTCACGTGATGCAAACCATTTTCTTATCTTCTTAGGTGGATTCTGTTTTGGGATAAACAGAAGTGGACAGCTTTTCTAATTATTGAGAGCCAGAAGGAATCTGTAGTTATTAATCATTCAAGGCATATCTCTTCTATAGAACCTTACAACTGCATCTCTAACTTTTGACTGTGGAATCTACTCTTTTGTGACCACTGCTTTTATGGTTGCACTACAACACATTTGTTTAATCTGTAATACTATTTTGTGTCTGTTTTCAGATACCAGTTCAGATTTGGCAGCTAAACTGAATCAGGAGCTAGAAACAACTGAACACCTGGATGCTAGTTTCACGGCTTATCTGCAATACTGTGGAATATTTCAAGATGCCATGGACCCAGTGAAAGAAAAAGAAACTATTTCACCACAACTGAAGGTAATATGTGGTAGGAAAGCCAGTGTACTAGGAATTGGTTGTGGTCTTTCACCTTAAACCAGAACACTAGGAAATATAAATTATATAAAGCAGTTAGCTGTAAGTCAACTGCTCAGTTCATTACCCCATATATGTTCATTAATCATTTACCTCTTGAGCTGGCTGGAATAAGGTCGTCGTCCTCCTCCTCCTCCCCATCTTTCTCCTTCCCCTGGTTCTCTCTAGGAGGAGGTCTACTGCTTTTTGTCTTGCCTTTCCATGGTGGCGTCACAGCTGCATTGACTGAAGTGGGGTGATGCCCCAACATGCTAGTCTGGTTTTGAGTCTCACATCCTGGTGGTACAAGTGTCAGCTGGTAGCAGTGGGGCATGGTTTGCTCTCAGACTCCAGAGAAAGCTGGCTCACAGTATAAACGTCTCCTTAGATTTAGTGTGGTGCTTTCTTGGCTGCTTTGCTATCCTGATGGAGAAACCCCATAGCAAAGTGTTGTACCAGGGGCCCAGGGAGTGAAAACACCTCACAGATCCAGTTACTACCAAGGCAGGGGCAGGCTAGAGACAGGCTTGAGATAGCAAAGTCTGCCTGTTGCTCTAAAAAATGGCAGAAATACAGGCAGAAATCTGCAGCAGGAAATGTGCTAATTGATGACCATTTTCATTGTTGGAGGCATTAAAAATGATGGATGGAACTTGAGGGCAGGGTCTGGTGCCAGGGCACTAGCAATAGTACTCAACTGTCTCCAGTGCCTGCAGAGAGAGGGGAAGCATCCCATTGGTTGAGAGATGGGGGATAAGCAGTTTCTCAGCGAAGAGTGTAGGAGAGCTAGGAACAATTATGGGAGACCCTCCATACATGGCTATATCCTAAGTTCATTCTGAAGGAGAAGTCAGAATTCCATCTGAACCAGGTCATCCACTTACTTGTCTTCTACCCAAAGCTACATGCCACTAGGGAGGACAGCAAATTCCACTCTCTGTATGCCTGAGTCTTGGCTTTCTACCTACAGAAGACAAAACCCTTCAGAAAATCCCAAAAACTATTTGTCTCCTTTACCAAATGTACGAGAGGTGAAAGCTGTCTCCTCACACAGACTAAGTGGATTTCAGGCTCCATCCTGCTTTTCTATGAATTGGCAGTGACCCTCCCCCATGCTCGAGCATAGCCCTGGTGGCCTCTGTAGCTTCACTGTGAGACATCACTCTGCTAGAGGTCTGTAGAGCAACAACAGGAGGCTACATGTATTCATTTGTGAGATGTTATGCCCTGGTGCAGGCTTTGACAGTAGATGCCTCCTTTGGCAGATCAGTCCATAGAATCATAGAATATCAGGGTTGGAAGGGACCTCAGGAGGTCATCTAGTCCAACCCCCTGCTCAAAGCAGGACCAATTCCCAACTAAATCATCCCAGCCAGGGCTTTGTCAAGCCGGGCCTTAAAAACCTCCAAGGAAGGAGACTCCACCACCTCCCTAGGTAACGCGTTCCAGTGCTTCACCACCCTCCTAGTGAAACAGTGTTTCCTAATATCCAACCTAGACCTCCCCCACTGCAACTTGAGACCACTGCTCCTTGTTCTGTCATCTGCCACCATTGAGAACAGCCAAGTTCCATCCTCTTTGGAACCCCCTTTCAGGTAGTTGTAGGCTGCTATCAAATCCCCCCTCATTCTTCTTTTCTGAAGACTAAACAATCCCAGTTCCCTCAGCCTCTCCTCATAAGTCATGCACTCCAGACCCCTAATCATTTTTGTTGCCCTCCGCTGAACTCTTTCCTATTTTTCCACATCCTTCTTGTAGTGTGGGGCCCAAAACTGGACACAGTACTCCAGATGAAGCCTCACCAATGTCGAATAAAGGGGAACGATCACGTCCCTCGATCTGCTGGCAATGCCCCTACTTATACAGCCCAAAATGCCGTTAGCCTTCTTGGCAACAAGAGCACACTGTTGACTCATATCCAGCTTCTCGTCCACTGTGACCCCTAGGTCCTTTTCTGCAGAACTGCTACCTAGCCATTCGGTCCCTAGTCTGTAGCTGTGCATGGGATTCTTCCGTCCTAAGTGCAGGACTCTGCACTTGTCCTTGTTGAACCTCATCAGGTTTCTTTTGGCCCAGTCCTCTAATTTGTCTAGGTCCCTCTGTATCCGATCCCTACCCTCTAGTGTATCTACCACGCCTCCTAGTTTAGTGTCATCGGCAAACTTGCTGAGAGTGCAGTCCACTCCATCCTCCAGATCATTAATAAAAATATTAAACAAAACCGGCCCCAGGACCGACCCTTGGGGCACTCCGCTTGAAACCAGCTGCCAACTAGACATTGATCACTACCCGTTGAGCCCGACGATCTAGCCAGCTTTCTATCCACCTTACAGTCCATTCATCCAGCCCATACTTCTTTAACTTGGCAGCAAGAATACTGTGGGAGACCGTATCAAAAGCTTTGCTAAAGTCAAGGAATAACACATCCACTGCTTTCCCCTCATCCACAGAGCCAGTTATCTCATCATAGAAGGCAATTAGGTTAGTCAGGCACGACTTCCCCTTGGTGAATCCATGCTGACTGTTCCTGATCACTTTCCTCTCCTCTAAGTGTTTCATAATTGATTCCATGATTTTTCCAGGGACTGAGGTGAGGCTGACTGGCCTGTAGTTCCCCGGATCCTCCTTCTTCCCTTTTTTAAAGATGGGCACTACATTAGCCTTTTTCCAGTCATCTGGGACCTCCCCCGATCGCCATGAGTTTTCAAAAATAATGGCTAATAGCTCTGCAATCTCATCTGCCAACTCCTTTAGCACCCTCGGATGCAGCGCATCCGGCCCCATGGACTTGTGCACGTCCAGTTTTTCTAAATAGTCCCGAACCACTTCTTTCTCCACAGAGGGCTAGTCACCTTCTCCCCATATTGTGCTGCCTAGTGCAGCAGTCTGGGAGCTGACCTTGTTTGTGAAGACAGAGGCAAAAAAATCATTGAGTACATTAGCTTTTTCCACATCCTCAGTCACTAGGTTGCCTCCCTCATTCAGTAAGGGTCCCACACTTTTCTTGACTTTCTTCTTGTTGCTAACATACCTGAAGAAACCCTTCTTGTTACTCTTAACATCTCTTGCTAGCTGCAACTCCAAGTGTGATTTGGCCTTCCTGATTTCACTCCTGCATGCCTGAGCAATATTTTTATACTCCTCCCTGGTCATTTGTCCAATCTTCCACTTCTTATAAGCTTCTTTTTTGCGTTTAAGATCAGTAAGGATTTCACTGTTTAGCCAAGCTGGTCGCCTGCCATATTTACTATTCTTTCTACACATCGGGATGGTTTGTTCCTGCAACCGCAATAAGGATTCTTTAAAATACAGCCAGCTCTCCTGGACCCCTTTGCCCTTCATGTTATTCTCCCAGGGGATCCTGCCCATCAGTTCCCTGAGGGAGTCAAAGTCTGCTTTTCTGAAGTCCAGGGTCCGTATTCTGCTGCTCTCCTTTCTTCCTTGTGTCAGGATCCTGAACTTGACCATCTCATGGTCACTGCCTCCCAGGTTCCCATCCACTTTTGCTTCCCTTACTAATTCTTCCCTGTTTGTGAGCAGCAGGTCAAGAAAAGCTCTGCCCCTAGTTGGTTCCTCCAGCACTTGCACCAGGAAATTGTCCCCTAAACTTTCCAAAAACTTCCTGGATTGTCTGTGCACCGCTGTATTGCTCTCCCAGCAGATATCAGGGTGATTAAAGTCTCCCATGAGAACCAGGGCCTGCAATCTAGCAACTTCTGCTAGTTGCCAGAAGAAAGCCTCGTCCACCTCATCCCCCTGGTCTGGTGGTCTATAGCAGACTCCGACCACAACATCACCCTTGTTGCTCACACTTCTCAACTTTATCCAGAGACACTCAGGTTTTTCTGCAGTTTCATACCGGAGCTCTGAGCAGTCATACTCCTCTCTTACATACAACGCAACTCCCCCACCTTTTCTGCCCTGCCTGTCCTTCCTGAACAGTTTATATCCATCCATGATAGTACTCCAGTCATGTGAGTTATCCCACCAAGTCTCTGTTATTCCAATCGCATGATAGTTCCCTGACTGTGCCAGGACTTCCAGTTCTCCCTTCAATCAGTTTCTTGCACCCTCCTCCTTGATGAATACTTCTTGTGAGTCACCTCAAATGGAAAACACATAGGGACTATCACTCAAAGGAAGAATGGTTACTTACCTTGTACAGTAACTGGAGTTCATCAAGACTGTGATCCCTATCTGTATTCGACTAACTGCCCTCCTTGCCCTCTGCTTCAGATCCTTATCCTAAGATTATTCGTGATAGATGAGGAATTGGAGAGGCACTTGGTCCATTCTGCCCTGCTCCTTACACCTTTGGCTGGGAGGCCAAGGAGGAAAAGGGCACATCTAACACTGCTAATGAAAAATCTTCCCGTCTCAGGCACATGGAGTCCATTGCATCTCAAGTGGAATTCACATAGGGACTACACATCTCAGACTTCAGTTACTATACAAGGGAAGTAGATTTCCCTTTCTCAAACAGAGGAAGTAGGTTATGTGGAGCACACTATTGCCCACAGGCTCTCATGAAGCTAACTCACTGGATTGAAGTTTTGGTGTTTAAATACTCTCCTAGATAGATAGCGTGGGATTTCACCACAAGTCCAATGTTCTGCTTCTGTGCCTGAAAAGCAGTTCACTGTGCTTCTCTCTTTCTAATTCACTTTGGGGTAGGCCTCAGACCTGGCAGTCTGTTCCACCCTCCCCCTCCTAGCAGATCAAAGATTGATCAACCTCAGCTGGGGACTCAGAAGGGAATAGGCAAGGATGTCTTGCCATCTATGGTTATGTGTATTTACCTCCTTGGACCTGTTCTGTTATTCAGAAGAGAGACTCACAGCTGCAGGAGCTTTTGTTGGTTCCTCAGTGGTAGTGGCATGGGACCCACCGGAGGAGCTAGAGATTTAGATGCATATATTAATTGTTTTAAATATTTATGCTTATGAATTGCTTATATTAATGTTCCAAAAGTAAGTTGCAACTACAAATATCTCTATATCCAGGGTAGGATATTTCTAATTAAAATAACCTATAAAAGGATTTATTTTAAATTTCAAATGACCTTCCCTGGAATGAGACAAGGAAACATCTGTACATCATATAATAGTTTGGAGGCAGGGAATTCATATTGAGAAAGATGTTTCCGCATGATAATTACACCGGAAATAATTACCGGTGTTCGGCTTGTTAAGGCTGTAAATGTTTTGGGGATGCTGTTTTTGTGTAATCTGTTAAATTAAGTCGAGACCATCACATCTAGATTCATGACTCATTTCACTGGACCCCCTATTTAATGACAATAGGGGTTAATTGCATGACAACAGTTTTAATAATTTTTGGTTTATTGCCAGAAATTTCTGTTGTTGTATTTGAAATATTCGCCAAGTTTGTGCAGCTTTTCATCTCAGTCACATAGGCACATGGCATGCATTGCAGCAAAATGCACTAGTCTAGGCCATTAATATCTGTCGAAGCTGTACTAAGAGTACAGTTGCTAGTGGGTAGGAGGGACATTCGTGTTAGGTATAGACACTATGCTGCCTGAAAATTATTGGAAAGTTGGCTGTTGCTTGTGTTAGCTGCCCTAGGGACAAAGTCTGAACTCACAATAGAGCTGTCAGCCAAGGAGGATTGGTTTGTTGAGACCAAGATCCCTGTCTCCCCCAAGGAGGGACAGCATTCCTACCACCCACCCACAGGTTCTGCATGTCCCTACGCCATCCTGAGCAGCAGGTACAGGAATCCATGCAAAGTGTTTCGAGCTCCCATGTAAGAGAGGTTTCAGGGTTTGGTCCTGTGTAGGTAGTTTAGCAACTGGATTGTAGTAGCAGAGTGCCCAAGACACCAAACTTTATAAATGTACTTGACAACTTTAATATGGTAACCAAGGGTTTGATATCTTCAAATTATACTTAAGGAAAATGTGCATGCGCCGTGTGACTTTCACAAGGTTTATAATACCAGGCAATATAAATTGGCGCTTGCAGGGTCTTTATTTGATAAATGTGTCAAACAGGGTGGATCTGTAACAATATGTAGAGATCATGTCTCAGATTTGTATATAACAAACTACTTGCCTTTACTTTCAGGGCCCTTATGACTAACTATTGTGTGTCTCATATGCTATTGAGATATCTACTCCTGCCTCCATTCTGCCTACAAAAAATTTGACAATTGTTAGGCAGCTGGTGTGCTATGACCACTGTCTTTCATGCAAACCGGCATTGTCTCATTGTTTCCTTGTGCCACCTTCGTCTGTATCCACCTGTTGTCTCTTGTTTTATACTTAGACTATAAGTTCTTTGGGACAGGCACGATCTTCTTGTTATGTGTTTGTATAGTGTCTGGTGCAGTGAGGTCTTGGTCCATGACTGGGCTTCTAGGTGCTACCACAATACCAACAATAGTACTTAAAATATTGGCTGGGTGAATGGGGCTCTATAAAAAGATGCATCTCTAGCTTCTAAGAGGTTGAGTGAATATTGTCCTTGACTTCTGTCTAGAAACTAAAATTTAAGATAAGATATTGTGTTGTTTTAATTCATACTTAGTTTTTTTCACGTAGGCATATATTTTACATGGCAACTTAGTGTCTTATTGCATATATTTAAAGAGGGTGAATATAAGAGAGCAAAATAAAGATTGATGCGAGAATCTTAACTTCTAATTTCCTTATCCCTAGGCCTTTGATGTTTTTAACTTCTATAACTTTTACATATTAAAAATACTAATACAAATATATTCTTCTTTGAGTGATGGTCCCTAAGTGTATTCCACACGTGGGTGCGCATGCGTGCCATGTACTTGAATCTGGAAATATTTCTTAGCCGTGTCCAATGACCCGCACATTTGTGCGTTCCCCGTCAAGGGTATAACAGGTAGTGTGCGTTGATGCCTCTCCAGTCCCCTCTTACCACTGCATGTCCTGAGTTGGAACCCCTGTTCCGTCATGCTCTTAGCTTTGCTAAGAGAGTGATCTGCTTTGCCTTCATTGTATATAGCTGTATCATAGAATCATAGAAGATTAGGGTTGGATAGTGTCTGTGTTATTGTTTCTTCATAGATAGATAAGTTATGATAGTTTTCCCCCATTGGGGAGAGTTCCCTCTCACTCTTCTCTCCCCCTGGGATGATGCCCTGGGTTCTGGACTTTAAGAACTGTGCCTCTTGCCTGCGCTCATTCTCTGTGAGTGACAAGCACCAGTGTTGACTTTACTGCCTCGGTGAGGCACACATTGCGGCCCGCTGTGCCGTTTGCAAGTTGTTCACGCCCCAGAACCAGGAAGCTCGAGAGCTTTGCCTCTGCAGATACCTAATGGAGGAAGCCATGCACTTGAGAGAGCATTTGTATCTGGGACTGGCAGAATCACTGGTGCAGAGACAATCACCAGTGATGAGCGCTCCTCTGAGCACTTCCCAGGCCCTGGATCTGTTGGTACCAAAGATGATGGACAAGTCCTACCACAAGGATAAAAAAACATGGCCATGGGTATAAGAGCAGATCCCCATCATGGACTGCTCAGAAGCGCAGCGTTTCCTTCCTAAGTCGAGCCAGGTCAGATGAGAGATTGTGTGCTGGATCCGTGCACAAACTTCCCCAGGTAGAGGGTAACGCCAAATGCAAGTGGGATCCAGCAGTACCAATGGCTGCCCTGGTATCCATGCTGGCATTGTCACTGGCACGTACAGTGCCCGTCCCACCAGAGCTGCTGCCCCGCAGATGCCACCTGGCCCTTCTGGTGTGTCCAGAGGTGTGTCAAGGACTCCAGGACGCCTTGAACCTTTGTAGTCAATGGAGGACCTCCTCCTCCCATATCCCCAGTCTTCTCTCCAGAGTGCCATACACCATCATCCTCCACTCTCTGGTGGACTAACCTCTGCTGCTGCTGACGGAGAAGCCCGTCCTGTTGGTGCATTGCAGCCCTCTGGTACCGACGTTCCCCCCCATTGCCAGAACTGTCTTCAGAGTCTGAGGGGTTCTCAGAGCTGGAGCTCTCGTTTTCTCCTATGCCCTGTCCAGGCTGCTTTACTGGTGCCCAGCCTATGATCCTGCAGTGGAGGCTTGGTACTGCTACCCCCGGGGCCCACCACTCCCCAGGGACCCTTCTTTTTGGCAGTACTGGGCGTGCTGGGATCCTTACCACAGCTGCTGGGCACCACTGCTGGCGTCGTATCACCTGTTCACCTAAGGGTGCCATCGGTCTACGAGGAAGAAGAGGACATGGAGCTGCTACCACTGATTACCATGGCTGCCTCCTGGTCACTGGACCAGACGCTTATTCCTCCTAGGGTGACCAGATGTCCCGATTTTATAGGGACAGTCCTGATTTTTGGGTCTTTTTCTTATATAGGCTCCTATTACCCCCCACCCCCGTTCCCATTTTTCACACTTGCTGTCTGGTCACCCTAATTTCTCCCTCGCTCTCCCCATTGGATGACCGCTGTCAGTACTAGGACTTGCTCCAGAGGGTGGTGATGGCCCTGGGGATCCCGCTGTAGGGGATTTAGGACATACAGCATCAGCTCCTGGACATTCTCTAACCCCAGGGACCCTCTCGGGCAGCTCTCCCCATTATCGAGGCCATTCTGCAACCAGCGAGGATGGTATGGTACACTCCTGTCTCCTGTGTCCCCATACTGAAGAGAGCAGAGAGGAGGTATTTTGTCCCTGCTAAATGGGCAGACATTTTGTTCTCTCTCCCATCCCAACTCTCTCATGGTCTATGCTGTGGTGGAGCAGGCACACCAGCACCAGCAGAAGTCTATTTCCATCCAGCCACCTCCAAAAGGGCAGCAAAGAGGATGGGCCTGCTAAGCAGAAAAGTGTAGTCTTCAGCCGGACTGCAGTTCTGCATTGCCAGTTGCCAGGCTCTGCTAGCCAAATATGACTTCAATAATTACAACCGGCTAGGACAAGCTGCCACCAGACCACCAGCAGCAATTCCAGGCGACAGTAGACAAGGGGTCCCTGGTGGTCAAGGTGGGCTTCCAGGCTGCTCTTGACGTGGCTGACACGTCCTCTCAATCTCAGGCGTCCAGGGTCGTGGTTCACCGAATCTCTTGGCTACAATCGTCTAGATTTCCCCAGGAGGTCCAAAATATTGTCAAGGACCTCCCCTTTGAACACAAGTTGTTCCCTGAGAAGGCAGACAAATACCTTCATTCGCTGAAGGACTCTTAGGCCTCTTGGCATCTCTTGTTGGCCCCCAGATGCAGACAGCAGAGGCAGCCGTTTTGTCCACCACCAGCAGGAGGTGCCACGTAGATGACACTGCTCACAACCACGCTTCCCTGCCTCCCCCATGATAACCTCCTTGACCATATCCCAGCAGCAGTCAAAACAGTGGTTTTGACATGCAGGTTGAGAATGGAGAACCTCCTCCGAAGCCACCCACAGCACTCTGTGTTGTCTTTGGGGGCTGTCTCGCCCTATTCACCCACGATTGGGGCCAGATCACTACAGACAGTTGAGTACTGAAGATCATCCATCATGGATAAGCCATAGAATTCCTCTTGTTTCTGTCGCATTCTCCACACCCCGAACTTCCCCCAGGACCCATCCCACCAATGTATTCTCCGTCCTGGACTACCTTCTCACCCTCAGAACATCTGGCCTAGCCCTCAGTTCTATATGGGTGCACCTAGCAGCAATCAGTGCCTTTCTTCCCCCTGTGGATGGTCCTTCCATGTTTACGCACCCCACCACCATCTATTTCATGAAGGATTTACTCAACACCTTTCCACCAGTACTGAAGCCCACACCATGTGGGACCTTAATCTCGACTTTCCGAAACCACCCTTTGAACCATTGGCAACGTGCTCCCTCTCCCACCTCTCAATGAAAGTGGCATTCCTGGTCGCCATAACTTCAGCCAGGTGTGTCAGTGACCTGGTAGCCATGATGGCAGATCCCCCCTCTACACCACATTCCACAAGAACAAGGTGTCCCTTCAGCTCCATCCTAATTTCTTCCCAAAGGTTGTGTCGGAATTCCAACTGAACCAGTGTGTCCACCTACTTGATTTCTACCCCAAACCGCACACCTCCCATGCTAACAGGGTCCTACGCTCCCTCCATGTCTGTCGTATGCTGGCTTTCTACTTTCACAAGACTCAATTGCTGAAGCTCTTCTTGGCCATTGCCAAATGGTCCAAGGGTCAAGCCCTCTCCTCCCAATGAATCTCCAAATGAGTCTCAGTATGCATCCGAGAATGCTACAACCAATCCGCCGTACCCCCACTTGATAGAGTTACCACTCACTTTATGTGAGCACAAGCTGCCATATCAGCCTCACTAGCAGATGTGTCTCGGCAAGACATCTGTCGTGCAGCCACCTGGCACTCCATCCACCCCTTCACAATGCACGATGTCATCGCACAAGTGGCAGCTACAGACACAGCAGTTGGCCAGGCTGTTCTGATGACTGCCCTTCAGTTGGCATCCTTGCACCCACCTCTGCTCTTATCACTGCTCGCGAGTCACCCACGTGTAGAATACACATTGGGACCATCACTCGAAGAAGAAGACGAGGAGGTTCCTTGCTTGTGTAAGTGGAGGTTCTTCGAAATGTGTGTCCCTATCCGTATCCCTATCCATATTTCACTACCCACCCTCCATCCTCTCTGCTTCGGACTACATTCTAGGACAGTAAGAGAGAGATTGGAGAGGCGTTGACCCACACTATCTATAATATCCTTGGCTGGGAGCATGAGGGAACACCACGCACATGCTGGTTAATGGGCATTGGTGTATGGTGGTCATGTGCACCCATGTGTGGAATATACATAGGGACCACACATCTCAAAAAAACCTCCAGTTACAGGTGAGTAACCTCCTCTTCTTAACTTACAATCTATATTATATTTTTTTCTGTTTCATCTCTGTGTTTTTGTTTAAAGTTAATAGTGCAGACAGTTCCTTCTGCTAGAAAACACTCTGAATATAAGATCATGTTTTTATGTTTAAACTTAATTTGCAGAAACATGAATTCCAAAATGTTTTCTGGATCTTTTAGCATTTTAGATTCTGTTGGTACTATAACATCAGTTTATACAAAATGTTTTGTCCCTTTTCAGTCTGTGCTGAAGATGGTGTACGAGGACAGCCGCAGAATACTGGCTTTGTCAGAACATCCCTTTCCTCTTAGTGATCAAAAAAGCATTCAGCAGTCTGCTGCAGCCGAGGGATGGCGAAAAGAAGGAGTAACCTTGCTGGATGCAATACAGTCATTGAAGGATTACCTTGGCAAAGTGGAAGATAGAGGAGACAAGGTATCCAGGATAAAGTGTGTTGTACCTCCCTTAAAATACCTGTTTTTTTTTGTATAGATGCTAATAAATTTACACTCTTCTTGTAGGAATCTTCAGATACTTGTTTTGACTGGCGAGGAGAACTCCTCCAGGCAGTTCAGTGTGTGCTAGAGAAGGAGCGGAATATGTTTCAAGTTGACTTGCAGTCACACCTTTTCAATCCTGGTTCTGGGGATGAAGGTTCATTAGTGGAAAAACTGGAGCATATTGTGAAACGACAAGTAAGACCTCCTTGGAGTATTAACACTTACAGATCAGCCACTTTCTTTCCTTGGTTTGGAGGCCATGTTTGTGGGCATAATGCACGAATGCTTCCTTCATTTTCCAGTTTCATCTCTTATGTTCTTAAATCTAGTACTGCAATCTAAACAAGTTAAGAGCAATGGGTTTTTATACAGGCTTTGTTTTAGCTCCCATTTTTCTCTACATTTCATTGAGATCTACTGGCTGTAGTGTTTATCAGCCAATCAGTTGGTCTTCAGGAGATTGTGATTGTGGGAAGGAGGTGCTTCACATGAAAGCAGACATCATCTACTCCTAGCTATACAAATGTTCCCTTGGCAAAATTCATAGCTGAGTTAGTCCTGATGTGATTTTGGATAACTTCACGCTAATAGGTTAGCATCAGGCCAGAGAGTTTGCAATAACTATCACCCTATTAGGGAAACCAATAAAGTGCATTCTTTTACTTAATTAAATATTTGAGAGTTAATAAAATGGGGTATGAGTTTGATCATCTTAAATTACTTTTCTTCATTGTTTCAATAAAATTTGACCTACTATGTAGGGGAGCATGACCTATGGGAATCTAGGATTTATGTTGTGGGAAGAATTGGACTATGCTTGGGAATTTAATATTACTTACAAGTTACGGTCTTTTTGTTTCCCCATTCCATCCCCCTAATGTCTGCAATGGGCTTGGTCTATTTTCAGGAAGAACAGCAGCAGATAGTTTTAGAGCACCTTCTGTCTTCTGATAGGAACAGCTTACTTTCTGAAATACAGGACCTTCGAGCTCAGCTACGAATGACACATCTTCAAAACCAGGAGAAGCTGCAGCAGCTACAGGAAACTCTTACGAATGCAGAGGATCATGGGAGTAAACAAGAACACCAACTTCGGAGGAAGGGTAGCACCTAGGAAACACTTTCCATCTGCTCTTCCACTCTCACTCACACCAAAAAAAAAAAAAAAAAGAGGGAGGGGAGAGGGGGAAAGTGCAGTAAAAATGATGAGAAATGAATTCTGACATCAGATATCATTTTGTGAACTCATTAGGGTTTCTTGTGGGGATGGGAGTGCAGATTGTCAAAATAGCAGTGGTTCAGAAAAGGCTGTATTTGAAAAGTTTAAAATAGAGGTGAATTATCTTTGGTTTATCTTATGCAAAGATGAAGTTGGGGGGCGACTTCAATGTCAAGGAATGTATGAAGGTAGAAAACTTAAGAATAGAGAGCAACAACTAGGGGTTTTCAGAAAAATCTCCATATTGGTGTGTATATCTGTGTATATTGGTAAATGGAAATGTTAATAAGTGGGTTATAGAAGCAGTAGATAAGTGGCTGCTTGCAATTATTGTTTTATCAAAATAGTTAAAAGCCAAAGAGGAGCCAGTTCTCTGATGAACCAATCAAAGCCAAAAAGAATGAGAAAGCCGGGTGAGAGACTAACAGTAAAACAGAAGTTGTATAATCCTTTAAATGTTTTTTATTTAAACTATGTTTGAAAAGTTGAGTTATTTATTAGCAGAGGATCAGGAAGAACAGTAGTAGCCATGGTCCACATATTTGTCTGTACTTTTAAACCCATATAATTGGGAACAGAGTTGTTAAATATATTATAATACAAATGGACTTTGTTTGTTTTCCCAGTTGAATTATTAGAATATAAACTTCAGCAGGAAAAAACCATAGCTAATGACTTGCAGAACTCTCTGAGTGAGGAACAGGAGAGGGCCTCTGAGATGCATGAACTCCTGAAGCAGGAGCAATCTGCAGTATCGGACTTGAAATCAGAGCTTTATGAAAGCAAAGAAGAGAATGAAAGTCTACAAAAATCCCTGCAAAAGCTTCAGAGGGAAATAAACCAGCTTCGGTAAGGAGTACTTTTTTGAGAGCTACATTAACAATCTGTAGTGAACTTGTGTTGGTTAAATCCAGAAATGGATTGGAATCCTCTGACATGCAAGGGGAATGAAGAAATGGTAACTTCTGCCAATCTGTACAGAAGTAGAGTTTAATGAAATAATTTACTTTGAATGTTTACTGGCTGCTAATTTGTTGTTGATTTTTGCTCAGTGGTGCAAACTTGAAAGTTTTACTGACAAGGTTGGGAGTTGCAGCTGATGATACAATGTCTCTGCCCATACAATGTGTATCTTGGTGAGACCAGAATTCCTTCTAAGCCCTGACCTTGCTGGCCTTCTACTTCGCCTCTGATACTACTTCCAGCTCTTATTCATTCCTTCCCCAATGGCCCTAGTCTGTCTGATAGAGCCAGGCAACTTCCCTTGGCAAAGTTAGTGGCCTGGTCATTATGGCTTGGGCCTGTTTTCTCTCTCCCCTGTAGCCCTAGTGCACACTAGTGGATTTTTTCCTCCCATATAGCACCGGGGTTCCTCTGCCACACAGAAAGATAGCTTATCCTATTTATCAACAGCTGCTATAATTTCTAGTTCTGCTGAGGATAGCTGACTGCTCCCTTTTCAGAAGTTAAAATAGGAAGGGGGTTAACTTTAAAGGCACAGCTAAAGAGCAAAAATTAAAAAGATAGAAGAGACAGTAAGCCAGCTAACAAAATTATAAAATGTATCCCACTTGTGTTGTGAGTGGAGTCGCAAAGTGACTTAATTGCTCCTGCTTCAATGGAAAGAAAGGTTAAAAAGACTGAAGAAAAGATTTCTTTCCAAAACAATAATATTTAAAAACAAAAAGGATGATCCATTCTGAACTGAGCTAAAAGTGTTATTTGTAACTTTGCTGAATGTTGCAGTTCTGAACTGGAAAATAAAGAAAAAGATCTGACAGTTGCACTCCAAGACCTACAGAATGAACATTCGAAAGAAAAAGAGTTACGAAATATGTTTGAAGAACAACACCTTCAGCATAAGCTAAGAGAGGATGAAAAGACAAAAGCATTAGAGGTAACATGCTGCATGTTAATGAGATCCTCAGAGCTAATCTCATAAGTAGACTGACTTGCATTAACAAAATGTCTGTTGCACTTCTTTCCCTACACAGAGTTTTTTCCTATTTTTTAATCTCTGATAACCCTTTTCTTCTCTTGTTTGTTCAATCCCAGTGATTCTGGAGGACTTGCTCAAAATTGAAAGTTTTAAAATGTCATTTTTAATTGCACCCACATCCATGTTCCCTCTTTTACAAAAAACAAGCAACTTCTTGTCCCTTTTTTGTTGTTTTAAAAGAGACTTGTATTTAAGATAGTTTTCTACTTCCACTTGATCCTGCCATAAAGTTTCATTTCACAATTTGTAACTGCTTCCAAAGTTCCTTAACAAGCATGCTGTGTACTGTAGACACATACTGCATGATCATTTAGGATTATGAGTAGAAAGCACTCTCAGATGTTGGCTGAGAATCAAGTAATTGGAAAGTTTCTAATAGAATACATATTACACAGGTCAGCTGAACTGCTTTTTGTTTCTGTTCTCTTTTTTCTGAGTTAAATTTAAAATAATTAGTAATTTTTATTATATCAAGTTATGAATCAGTCCATGTACAATGATTATTTGTCTGAATAGATGGAGAAAAATTCAGCCAGGCTGTCACTTGCTACCTCTGCCTGGAAACTTGTTGAAGAGCTTGTTGAACAAAACAAAACCAACCAAACAAACAAAACTATTTTCGTAGCCTCGTCACATAGAATCATAGAATATCAGGGTTGGAAGGGACCTCAGGAGGTCATCTAGTCCAACTCCCTGCTCAAAGCAGGACCAATTCCCAACTAAATCATCCCAACCAGCGCTTTGTCAAGCCTGACCTTAAAAACTTCTAAGGATGGAGATTCCACCACCTCCCTAGGCAACCCATTCCAGTGCTTCACCACCCTCCTAGTGAAAAAGTTTTTCCTAATATCCAACCTAAACCTCCCCCACTGCAACTTGAGACCATTACTCCTTGTTCTGTCATCTGGTACCACTGAAAACAGTCTAGATCCATCCTCTTTGGAACCCCCTTTCAGGTAGTTGAAAGCCGCTATCAAATCCCCCCTCATTCTTCTCTTCTGCAGACTAAACAATCCCAGTTCCCTCAGCCTCTCCTTGTAAGTCATGTGCACCAGCCCCCTAATCATTTTTGTTGCCCTCTGCTGGACTCTTTCCAATTTTTCCACATCCTTCTTGTAGTGTGGGGCCCAAAACTGGACACAATACTCCAAATGAGGCCTCACCAATGTTGAATAGAGGGGAATGATCACATCCCTCGATCTGCTGGCAATGCCCCTACTTATACAGCTCAAAATGCCGTTAGCCTTCTTGGCAACAAGGGCACACTGTCGATTCATATCCAGCTTCTCGTCCACTGTAACCCCCAGGTCCTTTTCTGCAGAACTGCTTCCTAGCCATTCGGTCCCTAGTCTGTAACAGTGAATGGGATTCTTCTGTCCTAAGTGCAGGACTCTGCACTTGTCCCTGTTGAACCTCATCAGGTTTCTTTTGGCTCAATCCTCTAATTTGTCTAGGTCCCTCTGTATCCTATACCTACCCTCCAGCTTATCTACCACTCCTCCCAGTTTAGTGTCATCTGCAGACTTGCTGAGAGTGCAGTCCATGCCATCCTCCAGATCATTAATGAAGATATTGAAAAAAAACGGCCCCAGGACCGACCCTTGGGGCACTCCGCTTGAAACCGGCTGCCAACTAGATATGGAGCCATTGATCACTACCTGTTGAGCCCGACGATCTAGCCAGCTTTCTATCCACCTTATAGTCCATTCATCCAGTCCATACTTCTTTAACTTGCTGGCAAGAATACTGTGGGAGACTGTATCAAAAGCTTTTCTAAAGTCCTGGAATAACACATCCACTGCTTTCCCCTCATCCACAGAGCCAGTTATCTCTTCATAGAAGGCAATTAGGGTAGTCAGGCATGACTTGCCCTTGGTGAATCCATGCTGACTGTTCCTGATCACTTTCCTCTCCTCGAAGTGCTTCAGAATTGATTCCTTGAGGACCTGCTCCATGATTTTTCCAGGGACTGAGGTGAGGCTGACTGGCCTGTAGTTCCCCGGATCCTCCTTCTTCCCTTTTTTAAAGATGGGCACTACATTAGCCTTTTTCTAGTCATCCAGGACCTCCCCGATCGCCATGAGTTTTCAAAGATAATGGCCAATGGCTCTGCAATCACATCCGCCAACTCCTTTAGCACCCTCGGATGCAGTGCATCTGGCCCCATGGACTTGTGCTCATCCAGTTTTTCTAAATAGTCCCGAACCACTTTTTTCTCCACAGAGGGCTGGTCACCTCCTCCCCATACTGTGCTGCCCAGTGCAGCAGTCTGGGAGCTGACCTTGTTTGTGAAGACAGAGGCAAAAAAAGCATTGAATACTTTAGCTTTTTCCACATCCTCTGTCACTAGGTTGCCTCCCTCATTCAGTAAGGGGCCCACACTTTCCTTGACTTTCTTCTTGTTGCTAACATACCTGAAGAAACCCTTCTTGTTACTCTTAACCTCTTTTGCTAGCTGCAACTCCAAGTGTGATTTGGCCTTCCTGATTTCACTCCTGCATGCCTGAGCAATATTTTTATACTCCTCCCTGGTCATTTGTCCAATCTTCCACTTCTTTTAAGCTTCTTTTTTATGTTTAAGATCAGCAAGGATTTCACTGTTAAGCCAAGCTGGTCGCCTGCCATATTTACTAAGCCTTCCTAATTATAAGCTAATTAGGAGGGCTCTTACAATGAGTTCCTCTTTTCCTGCTCCCAGTGGGAATGGGATCCAGCGAGTGAGGATTCTGAGATAGACCTCTTGAATGGGCTCCAGGTCCTAAGGAAAGCTAGCTGCAAGAGACCACACCAAAGCCACAGCAGAACTTCCGTGCTCCCAGAGCACACTAAAAAAGTTAAATCTAAAGGGCTAAACAGGGAAGGAAAAAGCACACAAAATCTAGGAGATATCCTCTGACTCATCTGACTCCTCCTCCTACTCTAAGCAGGTGCTACGCCAAGTTTACAGGGTCCCTCCTTTTTGGAGAAAAGCTGAATAAGGTTCTGGCTGACAATGCAGCAAAATCCAAACAATCTGTCTCCTCCCCAGTAAGGTCCCTGAGGAGAGAATATTAGACTGTTTTTTGACAGAGATGCTCCTCATCCTCACAGAGGTACTAGCAAAGGGATAACAGATTTCCCAAGGGACAACAGTGGAATTGTGGTCTGTGGTGAAAGTTCAGAGTGACCTCAGCCCCACAAAATGCGCTTTGACAAAGATTGCATAGGCCTCTGCCCACACCTGAAGCAATGGGACAGGAGTTTCCATTTCCTAGAGAAATGGGACCACAGACAAGTGTGTCAGGGAAATAGTCAGCCATGGATACTCCTTGGAGCTGCAGGCTCCACCTCATCTGTTCTTCACCCAGCTCCAATGACTCCATAAAACACAATCTGATCCACAATGAAACTTCTGGATATGGGAGTGATAGAGAGCGTTTGTGACGGGGTCCCCGGGGTGCAACCTGAACTGTGGGGATGCTGAGCCCTCCAAACCCACCAGCCTGGGTTGTCCCTCACACTATGATGCTCATGTGAAGCTACAAACCTCTGGCAGGCACTGCGCTTACACAGCCATCCAGAGGCAGGGACACACCCAGCTGAGTTACAGGAATGATCTCCCAGCCGCTCAGGAACCAACAATAGAGGCTCCCCCCAAGCTTTTCAGCCTTGCACCCCAGAGATGTACTGTCTTACACTGCTCATGGTTCCCTTGGACAGTGTAAACTCATTAATAAGTTGGCCACTCCCTCAGTGTGGAATGGACATACACTACTCCTTGTAACCTGAGCTGAGATTTCACAAGCACTTCAACCCAAAACCACAATGTTTTTAGGTAAAATATAAAACAAATTTATCAACTACAGAAAGATAGATTTTAAGTGATTATAAGTAGAGGCAGAGAGATCAAAGTTGGGCCGGCTAGCTCAGCTGGTTAGAGCGTGGTGCTAATAATGCCAAGGTTGTGGATTTAAGCCCCATGCTGGCCACTTGACAGTCCTAGGAAAGTGGTGTGTCTTCCTTTAATTATATTCCATGATTCTATTCTATGATTCAAATCAGAACAGAATGCCACCTTGGCTAAATAGCAGAGTCAGGGAGGCCAGTAGAGGGAAAAAGACAACCTTCAAAATTTGAAGTCAAATCTTAGTGAGGCTACTAGGAAGGTGCACATACTGGCAGTTAAGTGTAATAAGACAGGCCAAGAAAGAATTTGCTAAGGATGCAAAAACAAAACAAAAAATAATTTTTTGGGGTGGAGGGATGGCTCAGTGGTTTGCGCATTGGCCTGCTAAACCCAGCGTTGTGAGTTCAATCCTTGAGGGGGCCCTTTAGGGATCTGGGGGGAAAAAAAAATCTGTCTGGGGATTGGTCCTGCTTTGAGCAGGGGATTGGACTAGCTGACCTCCTGAGGTCCCTTCCAATCCTGATATTCTATGATTCTACCTAAAAAAACAAATAAATTTGCAGTCTAATTCTAACTTAAACAGACTAAGCAAGATTTGAATGAAGCAGTGTCTCACCCTAACAGATGGTACAAGCAGGTTACAGTTCCTCAGTACACAGACTGGACTACCTTACAGCCTGGGTCCACTGTTCCCCAGTTCAGAGTCTTCCAGATGTTGAGATTGGGGGAGAGGCCAAGTGATGATGTCACTATTTCTCATTTTATATCTTCTTTCAGCTGCTATTAACATCCATGCTGTGACATGGGGCTCATTCACCTGCACCTCTTCCAATGTGATATATGCCATCATGTGCCAGCAATGCCCCTCTGCCATGTACATTGGCCAAACCAGGCAGTCTCTACGCAAAAGAATAAATGGACACAAATCTGACATCAGGAATCATAACATTCGAAAACCAGTAGAACACTTCAACCTCTCTGGCCATTCAGTAACAGATTTAAAGGTGGCAATTTTGCAACAGAAAAGCTTCAAAAACAGACTCCAAAGAGAAACTGCTGAACTTGAATTGATATGCAAACTAGATACTATCAACTTAGGCTTAAATAGAGACTGGGAATGGCCGAGCCATTACACACATTGAATCTATTTCCCCCATGTTAAGTATCCTCACAGCTTCTTGTCAAACTGTCTTAAATGGGCTATCTTGATTATCACTACAAAAGTTTTTTTTCTCCTGACAACAGTTCATCTTAATTAATTAGCCTCTTAGAGTTGGTTGGGCAACTCCCACCTTTTCATGTTCTCTGTATGTATATATATATATCTCCTCACTATATGTTCCATTCTATGTATCCGAAGAAGTGGGCTGTAGCCCACAAAAGCTTATGCTCAAATAAATTTGTTAGTCTCTAAGGTGCCACAAGTACTCCTGTTCTGTTCTTTTTGCGGATACAGACTAACACGGCTGCTACTCTGAAAAAAGTTTCATATGGAGACCCTGGCCTCTAAGGTGTCATTTCTGTCCTGGGTGGGCTTCTTCACTTCAGTTGATCTAGCAGATGCATATCTCCATATCCCCATGAGACCATGCTACCACAGACTACAGAGGTTCATCCATGGCAGGAAACATTATGAGTACCAAACACTCTTGTTTGGCCTGTCTTTGGCCTCAAGGGTTTTCACAAAGATGGTGGTGATGGTAATAGCGAGATTCAGTTTGCCGAGAAATCATCTGTACCAGTTCCTGGACTACATTCTGATCAGAGGGCCGTTGCAGTCAGCAACGTTTGGGTGGCATCTCAGATGTTGAATCTCCTCCAGGCAAACAGTTTCATCATCAGTGCCAAGAAGAGTTCTCTGGTTCCATCCAGGAATTTATTTTCTTGCTCCAGGGCTGCAGAAGGCCTACCATAGCACTATGTCTCCAACTGGTAGGACTCCTGGTGTCTTGCATAGGTATCACTGCATGGGCTCAATCACACATCAGAAGTCTTCAAGCCTTCATACTAAAGTTGTGGGACCATTCCCTGGAACACAGGTGTTCAACTTCTTACAATGGTGGTCTACCCACAACAATGTCCGCAGAGGCATGCCCATCTGCCTTCCAGAACCTTTAGTCCTTCCAACCAATGCCAGCGTGGAGGGCTGGGGAGCTCGCTTGACCCAAACAGCCCAGAGCCTCAGGAACAAGGAGGAAAACATCACAGCATAAACGTCCTAGAGCTGAGAGAAGTCAAACTAGCTCTGCAAAGGTTCCGGCCCACCCTAAGGGAGAAACACATCATGGTTCAATCAGACAATACAACTAGAGTCTAAGAGGGAGCAGGTAATCCTGCAATACACGTGGAAGCAATGGAAATGAAGAGTTCAGTGGAACAGTTCCTCCTTTCCTTCGGAGCAATCCATGTCAAAGGTGACCTGAACCAAAAGGCAAAGTGGCTCAAGAGGTGCAAGGTCAGCAACTCTGAGTGGTGCCTGAATCAGGAGGTTTTTGACCTCATTCACACATTCAGCCTCCTTTCAGCCGACCTGTTTGTAAATCATATGAACAAAAAGAGGCTGAAATACTTCATAAGTGAGGCAAACCCCATATCCATGGGGATAGATGCCTAATCGTACAGTTGGCTGCAGGGCATACTTTATGAATTTCCACCATTTCCACTACTGGGGAAGGTGGTCCTGAAAATAAAACAAGAACAGGCAATGGTAATACTGATAACTCCTCATTGGCTGACAAGAACCAAGGTCTCTGACCAGATATAGCTGACATTGGAGCCCCGCACTCCAGCTTCCATGGAGACCGGACATCCTCCTGCAAGGTCCTTTTCCTTCATCCAACCCCCAAATGGTGTCCGTTTCAACTAACAGCCTGGCTATTGAAAGGGACGTACTAGAAGGTCTCAGTCTGTCTTGCATAGTCATTAAGACATTGCTATCTAGGAGAGTATTAACACTAAAACCATAATTCGCTATTGGCACCAGTTGTTGAATCTGGATCAAAGAGCACAATGCAAATCCCAGAAATTTGGGAATTCCAGCCGTTCTGGACTTTTTGCAAGAAAGTGTAGACAGAGGCCTTCCACCAGTACCATTGCACATCCGGCATCCGCTCTGAGGATACATCTGTGATGGGTCCCCCCTGGGGTACCACCTGGAACTGAGGTACAGCTGAGCCCTCTGTCTCACCAATCTGGGTTCCCGCTTGCACTGACATTGTGACAAGCTGCAAAGTCCTCCAAGCTTGCACTCACACCAACATTCACAGGCAGGGGCTACACCGAGCTGTGTTCATGAATGCTCTGGCCAGCCACTCATGAACCCACAATGGAGAGGCTACAGACAAAATTCTCCCCAGCCTAGGACCCCAGAGTTGTACCATCTTGCTCTGGTCAAAAACCTGACCAGTATGAATTTATCACCTGGTCCTCCACTTCTACCAAGGTAAGTGGGCGTGCACCAACTTTTGTTCTTGAGTTGAGATTTTTTCCCAAGCACTTCAAACAGTCCACAGTGTTTTAGGTAAAAAGTATAAAACAGATTTATTAACTACAGAAAGATAGCTTTTAAGGGATTATAAGTGATAGCAAACAGATCAAAGCAGATTACCGTAAGTATTTGAATCAAGCATTAGATAGTACAAGCAGGTTAGCTTTTGCATACACAGGCAGGCTTCCTTCTTTCCTGCCTGGGACCAGCACTTCCCCTTAGTTCAGTCTTTTTCCTCCAGTACTTTCATGTGTGTTGTTGTAGGGAGAGTGAGGACCAGTCATGATGTCATTTCCCCCTTTTATATCCTCTTTCAACTTGCTGCAAAGCTCTTTTGCTGTGACCTGGGTCAAACACTTCCCATTGTGTAGTGCTATCTCTGAGAGATTTCTGTTGTACATAGTTCCTGGGGTAATCCTTGTGCTTGTGTGCATTTCCTCAATAAGCCATTAACATTATTTGACTTTTTTATTGTTGCACCTGTTGTGGGTGTTCTCAACCTCACAACATGTTTCTGTAGCACACACATAGCCAAACTGCATAACTTCACATACAATGATACACATACAATCCAACGAGATATTACTGTCTAGCAGATCAAGACTTTTAGAATTACACCTCACAAGGCATACTTTGTACAAAACAGATCCTAATTATATGATAGTGGTGAATATGGGGGTGCCAGGGTGTCACAACATCTACACTTCAAAAAAGCCCAAAAACCAAAAAAAGCCCCACAGCAACAAGTTTTAGAGCCTGGATCAACTATGGGTTGGGTTTATAGTACGGGACTAAAAATAGCAGTGTAGACATTCCCACTTGAGTTGGAGTCTGGGTTCTGAGACCCTCCTGCCTTGTTGGGTTTTAGAGCCCAAATTCCAGCCTGAGTAGGAATTTCTACATTGCTATTTTTAGCCCCATAGCATGCGCAGTGAGCCTGAGTCAATTGGCCTGGGCTCTGAGACTCACGGCCGAAATATTTTGTTGTTGTTGTTGTGCAGACGTACCCTGAGTAAAATGCTATTCACAGAATCCTCTGGCTCCCTGGCACACAATCCACAGGTAGCCAGATTCATTTGAACAGTCCAATTAATCAGACTGTTGGTCAGGCCACTGTTCCCAAAATGGGGCCTTCCGCTAGTTTTGAGGGGTCTAACAAGCTATCCCTCTGAGCCTCTGACTTCAGTGTCAACCTTTCATTTATCCATTGAGACCTGTTTCTTAGTACTTGTCATGTCTGCAAGGCAAGTATCAGAGCTGGGCAGCATTATCGATGCAAGAGCTTTAGTGCATGTTCCGCAAGGACAAGACAGTGCTCCAGACACCAAAATCCTTTCTTCCCAAGGTAAATTCCTACCTCCACACTTCCCAAGAGGTTGTGCTTCCTTCATCCAAAACCCCAACATCCAACCGTCAGTGGCCTTAGAGCATGAAAAATCAGGAAATGACAAAGGAACTTCAAATTGAACACTCCCGATGTGAGACTGCACACCCAATCAGGAAGGTCTTCAAATGTTTGCTTCAGGACCGTCTAGATTTGCTGGGTGTCTGGGCAACAAAATGGCAGATGAAAATTCAATGTTGATAAATGCAAAGTAATGCACATTTGTCAAGGCTGGATCCCCACTTTGAACTTTAGGGTTCAAATGTAGGGGCCTGCATAAAAACTTCTAAGCTTATCTACCAGCTTAGCTTTGGTCCGCTGCCACCATCACAAGAATTCCCTCCCTGGGAAGCCTTGAGAAACCTTTCACCAATTCCTTGGTGAACACAGATCCAAACCCCCTTGGATCTTAAAACAAGGAGAAGTTAACCATCCCCCCTCCTTCCTTCCACCCTCCTTTCACCAACTCCTGGTGAATACAGATCCAAACCCCCTTGGATCTTAAAACAAGGAGAAATCAATCTGGTTCTTAAAAAAGAAGGCTTTTAATTAAAGAAAAAGGTAAAAATCATCTCTGTAAAATCAGTATGGAGAATACTTTACAGGGTAATCAAACTTAAAGAGCTCAGAGGACCCCCCTCTGTCTTAGGTTCAAAGTACAGCAAACAAAGATACACACTCTGGTAAAAAGGTACATTTACAAGTTGAGAAAACAAAGTAAATCTAAGACGCCTTGCTGTCTTTTTACTTACTAGTTTGAAATAGGAGAGACTTGTTTAGAAAGATGGGGAGAACCTGGATTGATGTCTGGTCCCTCTCAGTCCCCAGAGCGAACCACCCCTAAAACAAAGAGCACACACACAAACCTTTCCCCCCCCAAGATTTGAAAGTATCTTGTCTCCTTATTGGTCCTTCGGGTCAGGCGTCAGCCAGGTTACCCGAGCCTCTTAACCCTTTACAGGTAAAAGGATTTGGAGTCTCTGTACACAGAGAGCTGTTACCCTTCCCTTCATAGTTATGACAACATTGGAAAACATAATTCCAACTCTACATACAAAATAATGGGGTCTAAATTAGCTGTTACCACTTAAGAAAGAGATCTTGGAGTCATCGTGGATAGTTCTCTGAAACATCCACTAAATGTGTAGCAGCAGTCAAAATAGCCAACACAATGTTAGGAACTATTAGGAAAGGGATAGATAATAGAAAATAGCATAATGTCACTATATAAACCCATGGTACGCCAACACCTAGAATACTGTGTGCAGTTCTGGTCACCCCACCTCAACAAGGATATATTAGAATTGGAAAAAGTAGAGAGAAACAAAAAAATGATTAGGGGTATGGAGCAATTTTCATACAAGGAGAAATTAATAAGACTTGGACTGTTGAGCTTAGAAAAGAGACGATTAAGGGGGATATGATAAGAGGTCTGTAAAGTCATGAAGGATGTAGAGAAAGTGAATAGGGAAGTGTTATTTATCCCTTCACATAGTACAAGAATCAGGGGTCACCCAATGAAATTAAGAGGCAGCAGATTTAAAACAACTATGGAACTCATTGACAGGGGATGAGAGAATAGGGCATAGATCACTCGATAAATTACCCTGTTCCGTTCATTCTCTCTGAAGCATCCGGCATTGATCACTGTTGGAAGACAGGATATTAGGCTAGCTGAACCATTGGTCTGACTCAATATGGTCATTCTTATGTTCTTATGCTGAGGGGTGGACAAATAGATGAAATGTTCTGAAGCATACTGTTCAATCCCCCTTCACCATCAGTTACGAAAATGTCAGATGTATCCAACAGTGGACAGGGAGCCCATTTAGCTCAGTTTACAATCTGAGGTCATTGGGCTTTTCAAGAAAAGAGCTTGCACATCTGTCTGTGTGAATGTAGAGTCATTCCTTTGGCTATCAGAAGATGACTCCTCCCTCATATAAAGGGGAAAGTTGTTCAGGTGGAGATGGACCTTACAACCACTACATATTATGTGAACCAAGAAAGGAGACTGCATTCTTTCCACTGATGTGTGGTCAGATTATGGGACTGGGGCATTCTTCTCGAGATCTACATTTAGCAGGAGAGAGCAATAGGCTACCAGCATAATAGGGACAGTCCTCAGATTCACAAGTGGTCCATAAAGGATCAAGTAGCCCAAGATATCTTCTTGTGTTGGGTCAGTCAGTGTAGACCTGTCTGCTACAAGGTTCAACAAAAAGTGTCCTTTCTCCTGTTCAAGGGCAGTCAGTCCATCTTGGATGCCTTCTTTCTACACTTGGGATAGGGCCTTCTGTATATGCTTCCCCCATCCCCCTTTGCATTAATTGAAGAAGCAGTGAAGATGATTTGTCAGGACATGGCAGAAATGATATTGATTGCCCCAGCTTGGCCAAGAGAGTGGCGGCATACAAACCTGCTACACCTATCAGACAGGCTTTACATGAGTCTTCCTCTGTCTTCAGATCTGTCACAGCAACAAGACAACATCCTTCATCCAGAACCACAGTGTATTCACCTTGAGAGACTGAGCTATCAGACTTTGATTAGTCTCGTTCCTTGTTGGTACAGAATGTATTGCTTAATATTACAAAACTGTCTCCTTTTAAAAGTGTTACTATTTAATAAGGGCTGGATTTGTTGCTTGGATGCAGGGACAATCTGATTCTCCAATTTCAGCTTCCACCCTGTATTTTGGAATATTTAATATACTTAAAATCTGAAGGGCCATCTAATTCTTCTTTAAAAGTTCCCTTAGCAGCTATTTCAGCTTACTGTGTTTTAGTAAATGGTACAGTACATTGCTGTTTGTACATGATTCTGTTAAAAGGTTTATAAAGGTTTACATCTAATCTCCTTTAAGGGATCCAGTCCCATCTTGGAATCTAAATCTGGTTTTACGTGTGCCTGAGGTCGCCCTTTCAGCCCCTGGCAAAATGTTTATTTTATTTATCGACTAAAGTGGTCTTCGTTATTGCTATGACGTCAGACAGAAGGGTGAGAGAATTGCACACCCTGAGGGCTAACTTGCCATTTATGATTTTACATAACAATAAGATGGCTCTTAGACCTAATCGATGGCTTTTACCAAAAATAGTGTCTGAGTTTCCTATCAATCAGAGAACTAATTTACCAGGTTTTTTCCCCAGAAACCTCATGCTAATAAGTGGGAGTCTGCAGGTATTTCTAATTAAAAACCCATGGTGGGCCCATGTCAGCTCACTCAGGCTTACAGAGCTCGGGCTGCGGGGCTGTTTAATAGCAGTGTAGACTTCTGGGCTCTAGGACCCTGCGAGGTGGGGAGGTCCAGGGTGCAGCCTGAGCCCCGAAGTCTACATTGTAATTAAATAACCCTGCAGCATGAGCCCTGTGAGCCTGAGTCAGCTGGCAGGGCCAGCCGCATGTGTCTAATTGCAGTGTAGACACAGCCTATGTTACATACTTTAGATGCTAGAAGGATTCTTGCATATTATTGAGATAGAACTAATAGTTTTAGGAAGTCATTTAGATTGTTTGTTTCTTATACTAAGAATCATATGGGTCATAGTGTTCCTGCTCAGACTATTTCCAGATGGGTTAAACAGAGCATAGGTCAGTGTTACAAATTAGCAGAAATTCCTGCGCCTTCTGTGGTACAGTCTCATTCTTCTAGAGCAGTAGCAGCATCTTTTGCTTATCTTAAACATCTTCCTATTCGGGAAATTTGCAAGGCTGCTACCTGGAAGACAGTGTACACATTCACTAAACATTATGCTCTGAATGTAGCTTCTAGACTGGATACCAAATTTGGCAGAGTGGTGGTGATTTAATTAGGATTCTGTTCCACCTCCCGGGTTTTCAGCACTGCTTGTCAAACTACCTATAAGTGGGAATATGCAGACTCACTCAAAGAAGAAATGGAGGTTATTTTCTTGTAACCAGGATTCTTCAAGATGACTCTGCATATTCACACTTCCCACCCACCTTCCCCTCTTTCTCAGAGTGCTATTATGGTCTCTCTGGGTTAGCGGTGGAAGGAACTGAGGAAGTAGAGGACACAGTGTCCCCTTATATAATCTCACCCATGGAACATTCAGAAATACTGAGAAGAGGGATAGGAGGGGGCATGCATGTGCTCCAACAGGCACTGCTTGGAAAAGGTTCTACTGCTAGGCGTCACCAGGCGGCGCAGTCTTCATAGGTGGGAATATGTAGAGCCACTCGAAGAACTCTGGTTATAAGAACCTTCATGTCTTAAAAACAAAGTATTCACATGTAAATAACAGTTCACCACTTCTCCTTCTTTGTCCCAGTAAGTGACTGAAAGAATTGTCAAAGCTAGAACAGAGGCATTCTGCTCCCATTTGTTTCAGGTTGACATTAGAGCATCTAGTCTATAATGGTACTGTCTTGGTGTAGCTAGACACAACTTGTTGAGCTATAAAAGTCAGCACTTGTCTGTAATTAGTTCCTCCTGCTTCCCCCCCAATTTAACAGGAGTTGTTCCTTGTTAATTGCTGCTGCAGAATATTCTTCCTTTTCTCTTAGAAATAATTGTCTTCTATATTTGTATAAATAAGTGATCGCTTCTGGTAGGCCTGAGCCAAATTAGAAAAACCCGGGAAGCACCTCTCAAAAACAATACTCACCTGTTTTTCCTCAGTAAGTCACCTTATATATATAGCTCATATGTTTTTAATTCCATCTTGTCTGAGTTTCCTTTTGGATCTGTCTCTTTATTTACATTGTTTTTGGGGGGGTGTGGGGGGGTTCTTTTTCTGCCATGGGGATAGATGTGGTAATTCGTGCACAAGTATTGTCCAATGAATGTTTGAAACCCTCCAAATTAGAAAAGAAGAGGCCATATTGTCCAAGACAAAAGAAGAACAAAACTATCCAGACCTTAGCTTCCTCACTCTTCTGCAGGAAGGGTTATGAGAGATGCATTGACTAAGAGGTTGACTTACAAGAAAGGATTCAAGTATATTTACTGTTTTCAGAGTGCTAGCTTTCTTAATGACCAGAAGCTGTAAAGTCCAAGGACTCGCCTCCCCTAGTAGCAGAATCTCATGTGGGGTGGTTTTTTTGTTTGTTTGTTTTTTTACATCTTCCGCAATGAAGATGAACCCAGCCTATTTCTACTGCAGATGTCATTTAGGCAATCTGATTGGCTAATGTAGAAATTGTCACCTATTAAAATATTTTTAAATGTCTATGCTTTCATTTTATAACTGTTTAGTATGAAGAGGAAAAAGTGTGTTTCTGGAATTAATCACCAGGTGTGATGCTCCTCAATCTAGCCTGAATTCCTAGCACATCATTAAGCATTGGAAAATGTCCTTTGTCTAGATTTTAATTGTTTAATAGTAAATTATTCTAATTGCTTCTTAATTTGTTTTCAATGCAATAAATAAATGCAATGTAGAAACATTACATTAGAGAGTCTGCATGGCCTGCAAATAAGCATTTGTGTTATAATGTTAATATGTGTACCTCTCTTGAATAGGAATTGCAGGCTGCTTTGGAATTGCAATGTATTCAGAATAATCAAATGTCAGTGGCCTTAGAGCATGAAAAATCAGCAAACGATAATCTCCGTAAGGAACTTCAAATTGAACACTCTCGATGTGAGGCTTTACTGTCCCAAGAACGAAACAAACTGACAGAGCTACAGAGAAATTTGGAGGTTGAGAAGAATCACTCCTTAGAGCTTTTGAATGCCTTGAACCATGAACGTGTTTTGACAGAACAACTGAGTATGAGAGTAAATGAAGATTCTTCTTGTAAGCATAAAGAATCATTACTGGAACAAACCTTTGTGCAAGAACTGCAGGCTCAGTTGGATGAAGAGAGATCCCGTGCTATGGAGCTAGCTGCTATAATTGAGAAGACACACCAGCAAGCCATTCAATCTAAGAGGCAGCTAGAAGCTGAGGTACAAATGTGTTGTGAAGAAACACAAAAGGAAAGAGAAGTCAGTACCAAGTTACGAGCTACACTGGAGTCTCTTCAGAGTCAAAAACAGGAGGTAATCCGCTCCTTGGAGATACAGAGGGAAAGAGAGGCAAAACTGAAAGCTGATTGGGAACAATTGCAGACACTTTTCAGGACAATGAAAGAACAGGAGAAAAGCAAGAAAGAAGAAAGGGAAAAAGAGAGACGACAAGAGCAAAGGGCAGAATTTGAGAAACGGAAGGAATGGCAGAAAGACAAAGAGAGACTGGTGAGATTTTCAACTTCAAATCTGCCATTATATTGAAATAGCCAGATAATTTTGCTATACTATATGGTAGATCACAATATGTAGAATATATTATTTACTAGAGCTTGTGTCAAGTATTTCATTTGTGGAACTGGTCAGAAAATCTTTGAGGGAGCCATTTTCTGTAGAAAATGCAGTTCTGTTGAAATCAAAATGCTTTGTGAAATCGTGTTAAAGTTCACCAATAGTTTGTTTCACAGAAAAAAGGAGAAAAGTTCCAACGGTATCCCATTCTGACTGTCAAACATTTCATTTTGATTTTTCCTTTATAAGCGAATTTGTTTTGAATTTTTATTTTGTATATTAATATATATTGTAGTATAAAATAAAAGTTGAAATCAAAATGAAATGTTTTGATTTTGTTGAAATGAAACATTTTGATCTGAAGTGAATTTCTGGGACAAATTTTCTTTTGTGAAGAATATTGAAATGTTTGGGTTTTGTTCCAAATCAGAGCGAAAACAAATTTCGGAACCTCAGAATTCCCAATGAAATGGAATTTCCATTCTACACACAGCCCTATGTGTTTCACTTCAATGGTACATAGAAGTCTCTTACTTTGGAAGTCACTTAAAAGCCCACCTTAGGGACAGTTCCCCATTTCTCAAGACATCTTTGGGCAACCTATGCTGTTTGTGAATTGCCTTAGGTTTGGATAGTATGTTGTCCATGTGACCACAGGGTTCCTTGATGATGTTGAGCAAATCTGGGCACATGGAGGGGAGTCGGAGTGGGATCTTCATCCTTGGAGTGGAAAAGGCATCTAGTGTTGACCACATTTCTCCTCTGCTGATCAATCCAGAATCTTGGAGACTGTTAATTTAAAAAGTAGAAGTCCTCTGTGCTGAAAGGGCAAGAGTGACTTGCTCAGGTTCATCATTGTCCCTTCCGTCCTCAGAGTCCTCTCCCTCCTCCGATGGACATTTCTCTCCTTGGTTTTCAGACTGTGATTGCTGTCTCGAGCAGGACTAGAAAAACAAAGGAGAATGTGTGTGTGTGTGTGTGTGTGTGTGTGTGTGTGTTGGTTTTTTGTTGGGTGGGTTTTGTTTTGTGTTTTGTTTTTTTGGTGGCTGGGGAGTTCCTCTGTTGAAGTGAAGCACTGAGGTGGGACTTGTCTTTGGGACCCTGCCTCCTTCTGGAAAATCTCTTCGGGGGAGGGGAGTGTAAGTGTAGGCTGTGCCTGCTCTTGACAGGGCTGTTTTCAGGAGTGTTTGCCACAGTAAGGTTTTTCTCCTTGGTCCTTGTCCGAGGAAGGAGATGAAGGGATAGGGAGTGGCTATAAGGGGGTTACAGGAAAAATGACCCCTTGAGCAGGATCCCTGTGCAGCCAGCTGCTCCTGAGGCTTTGTTTGCTTTGATAGAGTGCGGCGGGAGCATACCTGAATGTAGCACAGTGCACAGGTTCTCATAGTAGGTCATGTGCATTGCCTGGCATGCAGCTGCAGTGAACAAGTCTGATCTTGCTCCTGCGCAGTTTTTGAATGGGAAAGGGCTCTGAGGTTCAACCCTAGTATATGGAGAAGTGACCCTGGGTCAGGAGGGGAAAAATATCCCAGCTTCTGCCTGAGAGAGCCCATTCTATGCACAACCTCCCTGTCCTTGGGAAGGACTGCAGCAACCATCAGAGAGCAGAAAACGGAACCTGCTGGTTCAGAGGTAGATGAGCAGGCGCTTTGAGGGCCAGGCTGCATTGAGGGGATGGTTCTGATGCCAGAATTGTCTTTGGAAGAGTCTCTCTCTCCTGTCTGTGGCAGAAGAGTAATTCTATGTGCAGGGGACTGAAGCAGAAATTAATATTTTAATTTTAACTTTTTTTAAGTGAAAACAATTAGACAGGGACCCTCCTCCTTGCAGTATTCTCTGGCTATCTGGTCTCAAAGGCTTGTTCTACATAGTTCTATCGGCAAGGGTGCACATCTTAGGGAGAGCTGTGGTTGTTACTTAGTAATATCTATCAGTGTGGTGTTTACTGGCAGTCTGTACATGTAAATTACCGATGACTTCTTATTCTTATTCCAATAGCATGAATTGGAGTTGCAACACCAGAGGGATGAACACAGAATCAAGGAGCTCCAGCAGACACTGGCAGAATTAGAGAAACACGAAAGAAATCTTGCCTCTCAGAAAAGTCAGCGAGAGCTTTCTTCATGTCCTATAAAAAATGATTATAATGCCAACTTGTCCTTAACAACTGAGACTGAAGCATTGCACCTGCAGCAGCAGCAACTTGAGAAGATAAGGCAACAGTTGCTTTTTGCTGCTGTTCACCTAAATGAGTTCATATATAAAACTGTAGACAAGTGAGTAGTAAGAATGTTTAAATCATTTTAAGCTATTGTTCTTTGAAGTAGCTTGCACTGGCCACCGTTGGAGACAGGCTGCTGGACGAGCTGCATCGCTGGTCTGAGCCAGTATGGCAATTCTTCTATTTCTTAATAGGATTTCTCACTTCTCTGAGTTTGCACAATAAAGGCTCGAGTTTCAAAATGTAGGCCTCTGGGCTAAAACCATATCCGGCACTATTTTGAATTTCCTACCCTAGAAGTTAAGAAACATTGCTACTCTCAGCCCACCACAATTAAATTACACCTCTAAAGTTCCAGAAGTAAAAAGCTCACTCTAGTAAAAAGTTATAATTAATATTGTAGTCTTATCTAAAATAACAGCAAACAAAGCCACTTACTGAAAACATTATAATTTGTATTTAACAGAACAGTTAATGATTGGTCTGCATCAAATGATGAAGCTATAGCATCTTTACTGCATACTTTAAAGGAGCTGAAATCAGAGTTATTGACCTCTTCTACACCTCTGGTAAGGGAGACAACATATATATGTTTTATTTTAATATACTTCTATTTCTGCTTTTTGTTGCAATTTTCCATGTAAACTGCAACTTTGTACAACTTTCAAAGGAAACTAACTCCTCCCTTCCCTTGGGGACTGGGGGGAGGGGGAACAGTTTAGTCCTTTTATCTTACCTTTGTTGTGTTGATGTGTGTTAATCTTATGGTATGTCTACACTACCTGCCAGATTGGCGGGCAGCGATCGAGCCAGCAGGGATTGATTTATCGCGTCTAGTCTAGACACGATAAATCGACCCCGAGCGCTCTCCCGTCAACTCCTGTACTCCAGCTCAGCGAGAGGCGCAGGCGGAGTCGACGGGGGAGCAGCAGCAGTCATTATTCACGTAGCTGAAGTTGCGTAACTTAGATCGATTCTCCTTCTCCCCCCCCCCCTTCTCCTCCCCCCCCCCCTCCCCCCCCCCGGTGTAGATCAGGCCTTAGACTCTTACTGGCATTGCTATTGCAAAGGCTGCTTCTCAAGTCGGGCAGTTTTTTTCCCCTATGGCACATGTTGCTTCCTGTTTTATAGGCATCCAGAGACAGATTCACCTTTTAGCAAACTTTTCAGTAGTTTTCCAAAAGCACAGTTGTGACTTGAAGTCACAGGAGGAAGGATTTAATTGAAGCAGCCATAGTATTTTGGATATTGTATTCAGTCTAGGAATAGTCCAAGACCCAAGTTACCTAGTGCAGAAGAATTTACTGGGTACAAAAATATGTCTCAAACTAAATATAGCTTTAAAATCTTCCAAAAACATTGCCCTGTCATTAAGGTCCTTTCCCTAAGTCATATTTCAATCCAGTTCCATGTAAATGGAGAAGGAGATCCCCTAAACCCAACCTGCCTAGCCTTTCTTAACTGCTTTAAACAAAAAAGCCTAAACTTGACTTTGTGGCTATGGCCTGCCTTTACCACTCTTTCAATAACATGCTCCTAGAAAAACCTTGTGAGAAATATTTGAAGATGACTTTTGAGCACCTATCCGTCTGACTCAAAATCTCTGAGTGCCGTTTTTATAATTGGACCAGTGCTACAGAGCACAGTCTGAGAAGAAAACTTGCTGTTTCTCCATGAAGAGCTGGTCACCTACTGCCAATTCTCATTGTTTCCAACTGCTTAATCACATTAAAAGAAACAAAAAACCCACAATACTTTCCTTTTATTACTTTTCAAGTAAGTAATTGCTGTAGTTGTCAAAGGGATGTTGTTGATCATAATGGGAAAGTTGGTGGAATGTGTGATTGTGAATGGAAGGAGAGTAGTCCATGAGACAGTCATAGAATCATAGAAATGGAGGACTGGAAGGGACCTCTAGAGGCCAGCTTGTCAACCCCCTTGCATTGTGGCAGAACCAAGTGTGCCTAGGCCATCCCTGACAGATGTAGGTCCAACCCCTTCTTAAAAACCTCCAGTGATGGGGATTCCCCAACCTTCTTTGGAAGCCTATTCTAATACTTAAATCTTTCTAACTATAAGGATAGTTTCCTTATATCGTGCTTAATCTCCTTGCTGGAGATTAAGCACATTACTTCTTGTCCTATCTTCAGTGGACATGAAGAACAGTTGATCATCATTCTCTTTATAAAAGCCCTCAACACATTTGAAGACTATCATTGGGTCTCTCCTCATTGTTCTTTTCTCAAGACTAATATGTCCATGTTCTTTAACTATTCCTCATAGGTCAGTGGTCCGTGGGGTCCCGTGGCTGAAGCCTAGAGCCCCAACACCCGTGGTGGGGCTCGCAGCAGCTGGGAGCTGTGGGGTTGCAACCCTGAGCCCTGTACTAAATCCAAGAGCCCTGGTACTGCCACAGGGCTGGGGAGGGGGGAGGGGTAGCAGCCGGGAGCCCACGGGCTGAAGCCCTGAGCCTCGGTGCTGCTGTGGGGCTGAAACCTCAAGCCCTGGGGCGGGGGTTGGGGGGGGGGTAGCAGCCAGGAGCCATGGGCTGAAGCCTTGAGCCCCGGTGCTGCGGCGGGGTTGAAGCCGCGGTGCGGCGGGCTGAAGCAGGGAGCTGTGGCTGAAACCCAGAGCCCGCCTGCCTCCACAGGGCTAAAGCTGGGAGCCAGGGCTGAATCTGAGACCCAGTGACCATGCTGAAGCTAGCCGGGGGCTGCAGCCTTGTGCCCTGCAGGTGAAGCCCTGCCCCCCAGCAGACTGAAGCTCAAGCCCCAGCTTCCTGCGCGGAAGGTCAGGGCTCAGACTTCCGAGTCAGCCCCTGGGGTGGGGGTGACCCAGCCTACCAGGTGAGCCTTAAGGCCTTCTGGCCCAGCTCTGGCTCTGCCCCCAGAGACTTTGCATGTGAGGGCTCACTCCTTGGTTTCTACCCTTAGCCCAGTGAGTTTAACGCTAGCCTTGCAAGTTAGCTAGCTCCCTTTACTGGTTGTAAAGGAGCTAGTTCAACAGGAGCAGGACAAGTTCCACAGCACAGGAAAAAAAAATTGTAAGTGTAAATAATAAATACCAGATACGGATAAATTTTTAATTCGACCATCAGCTTCAAAACAACAATATCCACAGGGCGATGATGCCGAACTTCCTTCAACAAGTTCGACCACCATAATGCCTGAAGAACATAAAGGAAGTGATGTGAGTCAGAAACATAAAGCAGCTATTAACCTCACAAAATTTAGGAAGTACGAAGACAGGTATTTGAATTTTGGTTTTATTTGTTCCGGAAGTGGAGGTATCACTCAACTGCAGTGTGTAATTTGTGCACAAGTATTGTCCAATGAATGTTTGAAACTCTCCAAATTAGAGGCATTTAATTACAAAACATGACATCTATAAGGATAAGCACTGTTCATTTTTTGAACGAAAGGTCAAGGAACTGCGTGATACTAAAGCAGTAATGAAATCCACAACTAATGCAGATAAAAAGCTTTTAAGGTCATAGATTCATAGATTCTAGGACTGGAAGGGACCTCGAGAGGTCATCGAGTCCAGTCCCCTGCCCGCATGGCAGGACCAAATACTGTCTAGACCATCCCTGATAGACATTTATCTAACCTATTCTTAAATATCTCCAGAGATGGAGATTCCACAACCTCCCTAGGCAATTTATTCCAGTGTTTAACCACCCTGACAGTTAGGAACTTTTTCCTAATGTCCAACCTAGACCTCCCTTGCTGCAGTTTAAGCCCATTGCTTCTTGTTCTATCCTCAGAGGCTAAGGTGAACAAGTTTTCTCCCTCCTCCTTATGACACCCTTTTAGATACCTGAAAACTGCTATCATGTCCCCTCTCAGTCTTCTCTTTTCCAAACTAAACAAACCCAATTCTTTCAGCCTTCCTTCATAGGTCATGTTCTCAAGACCTTTAATCATTCTTGTTGCTCTTCTCTGGACCCTTTCCAATTTCATAGATTCATAGATTCTAGGACTGGAAGGGACCTCGAGAGGTCATCGAGTCCAGTCCCCTGCCACATCTTTCTTGAAATGCGGTGCCCAGAACTGGACACAATACTCCAGTTGAGGCCTAACCAGAGCAGAGTAGAGCGGAAGAATGACTTCTCGTGTCTTGCTCACAACACACCTGTTAATACATCCCAGAATCATGTTTGCTTTTTTTGCAACAGCATCACACTGTTGACTCATATTTAGCTTGTGGTCCACTATAACCCCTAGATCCCTTTCTGCTGTACTCCTTCCTAGACAGTCCTACATAGTGGCACAGAAAATTGCAAAAACAAAAAAATCACATACAATTGCTGAGATTTTGATAATGCCATGTGTTATGGAAGTAACAAGGGAAGTGTTTGGAGAGAAAGCGGCCAAGGTACTGACAAAAATACCGACGTCAAATGACACTGTCAGATGATGGATCGTTTCTATGTCAAAAGACAGTTTCTCAGGGTATTGATCGGCTGCGTGACAATGATTTTGCTATACAACTAGATGAATCCACAGACATTTCAAAAATGTCCCATTTACTTGCCTATGTTCGGTATGTGTGGAATAAGGAAATAAAGGAAGATTTTTTGTTCCTCAAAGAGCTCAAGACAACAAAATGAGACGACATTTTCAAACTGTTAGATGATTTTATGATTTTAGCAGAAATCAGCTGGACTAATTGCATTGGGGTCTGCAGTGAATGAGCCGCAGCAATGACTGGAAAGCATTCTGGTGTTGTGCAAAATAAAAGTCGGTGCATCTTGTGCTATTTGGACACACAGCTTTTTACACCGAGAAGCACTTGTTGCAAAAGATACTGAACCAGGTCTTCACAGTGTCTGAATACCATGGTAACACTTGTTAATTTTATTAAATCCAGAACAACAAACTCCAGGTCTTTTGCTGCACTTTGTGAGGAAGTGGGTGCAGAGCACCATTCCTTGCTCATGCATACAGAGGTGAGATGGCTATCTCGAGGCAGAATGCTTTCCCATATATTTACTCTCAAGGAAGAGTTATGTACTTTCTTAGTTAATAAGAAAACTGAATTTGCCAAAGTGCTGAAAGATGATGTGTGGCTGGCAAAACTGGGTTATCTCGCAGACATATTCAGTGAAATGAATAAACTGAATAAAGCTATGCAGTGTGGAAAAACTAATTTTATTGCCTAGCGTGAAAGAATCGAGGCTTTCAAAAGAAAACTACAATTTTGGAAAGTTCGTGTCTGTGGGGGCACTACTGATATGTTTGAGCTCTTACATTCTTTCATTCAGGAACAAAACATTGACTTTGACATAATTAAACCTCAGCTAACAGCACATCTGTCTGGTCTGCTTAACAAATGTAATGCTTATTTTCCCGCACTCACAACAGAACAAGCTGCTACAGTCGTGGACTACAAACCCTTTCAGTAAAAACATTGAAGCTAAGCTTCCATCCGATGTTCCATCAAAATTGTTAGAAGAGCTCATTGACATTTCATCAGACAGCTCCCTCAGAACCAGGTTCAAATAAATGCCGCTGGAGAAATTTTGGTGTGAGTGTTTCGATGAATACATCACTGCCTCTTCTGCAGCGCTGAAATTTTTGACCCCCTTTAGTACCACTTACATGTGCGAAGCTGGATTTTCAGCCATGACATCAATGAAAACAAAGTACCGAACCAAGATGAAAACTGACCATGATGTGCGCGTGTGCTTGTCAAAGATACCCCCACGTCTTGACAGAATTGTTGATCAGCACCAACAAGAAGTTTCACACTGAGTAAATAAAAAATAATATTCAGTTTATTTTTGTGCCTATATTGTCCTTTATTATATATATTTTCTCTGTGTGTGTTTAACTGTATAACAATCCATTTAATACAGCTTTTAATCTCTGGGATGTGGAGAAAAACCATTGTTGTGGCACAGTTGGGCCTTGGAGTTTTTGTAGCATTGTCGTGGGGCCTCGGAAAGAAAAAAGTTTGAGAACCCCTGTCATAGGTCATGTTTTCTAAACCTTTTATCATTCATGTTGCTCTTCTTGGGACTCTCTCCAGTTTGTCCGCATCTTTCTTAGTGTGGTGCTCAAAACTGGACACACTACTCGAGGTGAGACCTAACCAGTGTGGAGTCAAGCCGAACAGTTACCTCCTGTGTCTTCTATACAGCAATCCTGTTAATACACCTCATAATGCCATAGCTACGCCAATATATCTTTGTTGTGTAAACTAAGCCTGAATAATGTGCCATATCTTCAGCTGCTGTATATAAGAAAAACTCCATTGAAGTCAGGAGGCCTGATTCTCATTTATATGAAGACTTCTTTATGCCTCTCTCTGTGTAAAGCAGCCTTACAATAGGTACAAATATAATTTATTCCTGTTTTAAGGCTCCTTTATGCTGCCAGGATAGTATAAAGTGACCCTTAGAGTCAATAATAACTGGCTCCAAAATTATCTACAATGACTTACACCAGTTTAGGATCTGGCCCAAAGAGTCTAGTTTTTGTTTTGTGGCACAATTCCCCCTTAGAGATCCATGTTAAATTGATGCATTTGGGATGGCAATGGTTGGCCTCCCCCCTCACTGCACCCCCCGAAAAAAGATTTTTTGTGTGCCTCATGTACACGTACGACCATAGTGGTGTTGTAATGAAGTTCTTCACCTCTAATTTTCTTGTGGTTTTTCAAAGGAAGTTGCAATAGTGTACATTTTAAATAAATGGATCCACATAAAGTTATTTGAATATGCAAAATTCCAGGTACACCACAATGCAGTACATAATTTAAAAAGTCAGTAGAAAATTGTTTACTGTGCATATGGCAGCTTTGGTCTCGTTTCGATTGTTGGGTATAGTGTGCGGATGCTGGCTGGTGGTGATGGCCTATGCTATACAAGAGGTAAGACTAGATCTGATGGGCCCTTCTGGCCTGAAACTCTGACTCAATGATTGCTAGGCAACAATGTAATACTGTTTAAAAAAAAAAAAAAAAAAATTCTAAGAGAACAAAGGTATCGTTTATAAGCTCTTTCTAATTAATTTCAATACTTTAGTTTTGCTGCGTTTTGTTTTATAGTCATTTTTATTTTAAGTGCTTGAATAGTTGAACTAGTGGGAAAATGTGAATTTTTTTTAACATTTTAAACATTTTTTTGGAATTTCATTGAAATTTTTCACAATAAATACATCTGACAAACTATAACTGGTCGAAACCTTTCAAAAATTCACACAAATTGTTTCTTTTTTCCAATTTTCTCCTTTCAATTTGTCAAAAAGTTGATAGTTGGAAGGTTTCTGCCAGCTCTATAAAATGGCTGGTTTAGCCTGTTTCTCAACTGTGTTTTTTATAGAGGAGAGGAGCACTTCATGCTTTGCCTCCTTCTACTGTAAAGTTTAAAAATGAAAATTCCTGGACTCTGGTTTATTGCTTGGTGAAGCTATAAATGTTAGTAGAACTCAAATTTGTTTTTCCCCAATTTTTTAAAAAGAAACCACTGCAAGGTTCAGTTTCTCTGGTAGACTTGTTGTTGAAAGAAAATGGAGAACTTACAAAGTCTGTAACAACACTGACAGAGGAGAAATTAGAATTAAGAGCAGCGATTTCTCAACTGGAGAAGAATCTTCAGCAGCAGCATCATAGGGGAATTGGTAACAGACAGGTATATATTCATTTTTATTTGACTTATATTTTTCTCTTTGCTGTCACACAGCTGTATACGTGGCAGGAGACTGAAAGCAACTACCTGCTGGCCTGATGCTAATAAAATACCAATATACTAGACCTGCATGGATTAGTACATATTGGGGTTTGCTGTGTACCAGATATGCTGTGCCCTTCATTGTCCGAAGTGTGATGGTATCTACTGGTATATGAATTGATTAGTGAGAAATAATGCCATGCACACTGATAAAGCTCAAATCTGCACAAACAGCAGCTCTTCTGCCAAGTAACATGGGTCACTGTCAGCATGTCACCTTGGTGCCCTATTCTGTGCCCTGCTTTCTTGATGAACATAAACTCCAGTTCAAAGTATTTGATCTAGCTACCTGAGAGATTTCCCCATCCTTTGTTGCCATACCCTATTGTGATAGTATCAGAGGGGTAGCCGTGTTAGTTTGGATCTGTAAAAAGCGACAGAGAGTCCTGTGGCACCTTATAGACTAACAGAAATATTGGAGCATAAGCTTTTGTGGGTGAATACCCACTTCGTCAGATGCAGCTATTGTTATAGTTACACTTCCATTCCAACCCTGGAAGTGTTAACCAGTAGAGGGACGCTTGTGAGCACAAGAGACTGATCTTTCACTGGAGCTGGAGCTGGACCTGGAGCAGGGAACTCATTCCCACAAGAGATGAGAGTGACCATATGAAATGAGAATAACTGCTCTCAGAATTAAGTGCAAAGCCCACTTTTTCAAATTCATATGTAATTTCTATGCATGTGCATAGCATACAAAAACTATAAGCAAATCAATCTATTTTTGCTACAGGCTGGGAAGGAAGACCAAGAGATTAGTATTTCCATTTTTAAACATTTTGGAGTCTCTCTGGTATTAAGGTGAATGGGAGCCATATAAACTAATAAGACTAAGATTTTTAGGCAAGGACTGTCTAATTTTCTTTACTTGTTAACATGGACTGAAGTTCTACTTGAAATTCCCATCCTATCTGGATAACATCTTGTTACTGCTGGAAATTTCCAGTATAGTTATTCTGGCATTTTAGTTTTTCCATAAAGTCAATTTACTATTGAATTTGACTTAAAACAACTTTTATATTCCTTGATGGTTATTTTATATTCTTTCTTTGAATTTAATTTTTTAGATCTGCTCTACAGATGATGCTCATTCCGTCCAGGGATCAGAAAGGGCTTCCTGGCAGCGAGAAAAAACTATTTTGCAGAATGCTTTGAAACAGGCAGAATCTGAGCTCGCTAAAGCTACTGTTGAAATAGAAAACAAGCCAGTTATGGAAACTTCCAACCCAAAGGTAAAATGGACGATGCAAAATATGATTAGAAATGCACTCTGGAGATCACTCAGGTTGCTAGACCCAAGACCACGGAGAATTTTCCTTTACCCATATTTTCATATGCCTATGGTACAGATTCGTTGTGAAATAATGTTTGGAAACCGCTTTAAGATTCTCCTCAAAATGTGATGAGACACTTATTTTACCTATTACTCATGTCTCAGAATTAATATGTGACACTTCTACAAGATGGAATGATATTTCTTACATATGGTTGGATTGGATGCACATTGTAATTTTTTCAGGAAAAAACATCCCGAGCCTGACTTTGTAAAATGATAACCACATAAAAACGGCCATGCTGGGTCAGGCCAATGGTCCACCTAGTCCAGTATTTGTCTTCTGACAGTGGCCAGTGCCAAGTGCTTCAGAGGGAATGAACAGAACAAGGCAGTTATCTTCAGTCCCAGCTTCTGGTAGTCAGAGATTTAGGGGGAGACAGAGCACAGGGTTGTGTCCCTGACCATCTTGGCTAATAGCCATTGATAGACCTGTCCTCCATGAACTTATCTAATTCTTTTTTAACCCAGTTGTACTTTTAGCCTTCGCAACATTCCCTGACAATGAGTTCCACAAGCAGACTGTGCACTGTGTGAAGAAGTATTCCCTTTTGTTTGGTGTAAACATGCTGCCTATTAATTTCATAGGGTGACCCCTGGTTCTTGTGTTATGGGAGGGGGTAAATAACACTTCCTTATTCACAGTCTCCACACTATTCATGATTTTATAGACCTCTATCATAACTGCCATTAGTCATCTCTTTTCTAAGCTGAACAGTCCCAGTCTTTTTGATCTGTCTGCATGTGGAATCTATTCCATACCCCTAATCATTTTTGTTGCCCTTCTCTGTACTTTTTTCCAATTCTGATATATTTTTTGAGATGGGGGAGACCAGAACTGCACACAGTATTTAAGGTGTGGACATACCTTGAATATACAAGCATGTTTGCAAGTATCTAATTTATTTATACAAATCCCATGACTACTTGTTTAAATTAGGTATTTGGGGGCAAATGTGGCTATCTAGGGTCATAACTGGCCAAATATGTTTGCACATCCTGGTTTAGTTCATGCAACTGTGGCATTTTTGTGCATAAATCTGCCATGCCTAAATGTGTGTATTCCATTGAACACACAGATTTTTCAGGATTAGACTTGTTAGATTATTTAGTGAGCGTCCCATTCCCCCAGCCAATGCATCCTCATTTCCTATATTTTGTTCTGGAGTATTTTACAGAAATGTTTCTTTAAATAATTGTAGCAGAGGGCTTGGAGGGCTGGGTGGCCTAGTTGTTGGAGCGCTTGCTTTCCAGCCCCCTGCTTGGTCAAGGTGTCTCAGTCTTTAAGGGAGCTAGGAGGAGCCAGGCCCTCCCACTCCATCTGGTATCAGCTCAGGATCCTTTGGAAGTCAACCCCTGAGTAAGGGACCTACCAGTGGGAGTCTACATCCACTGTCCTGGGCTACTTCCTACCGTTGTCCCTTCAGTTTGGGAGTGGCCCCTTTAATCCAAGTTGCAGTGGTGGCTTGTCTCTAGTAGTGCCCCTCATAGATTCTGGGTGGCGTCCTGTTGCTGTCCCAGGGCAGCTGTAAGGTGTGGCAGGGTCGGAACCTTCTTTCGTCCGGGTCTGTCTTAAGCCAGCTGCTCCTAGGCCTCTTCCTCAGTCTCCTCTGGCCAGGGAGGTGGTGCTTGTTCCCTGGTGACTGCCGAGGCTGGCAGGCTAGTGATCCTTCCCCTCAGGTAGGGATGCAGCTAGCTCCTCTTGAGGTAGTCTCCTGTACAAGGATGATCATTTTTGTGACTCTTTTAGTCCTTTCTGTAAACTGAGACGTGCGGGAGATTAATGTTGAATAAAATTGTTCAGTGAAAGACTGTGATACTTCGGCATCATTTTAGTACTTGATGTGAGGAATTGAGATTTATCTTGTCTGAGCCCTATTCAGATAGCTAGTATCAAAGGTTTAATTGAAGTATGTGTATAGTTTTAACTAGGGCTGTCAATTAATCACACTTAACTCACACGATTAACTCCAAAAACTTAATCGTGATTAATCGCACTGTTAAACAATAGAATATCAATTGAAATGTATTAAATATTTTTGGATGATTTTCTACATTTTCAAATATATTGATTTCTATTACAACACAAAATACAAAGTGTACAGTGCTCACTTTATATTATTTTTATTACAGGTATTTGCACTGTAAAAACGATAAATAAAAGAAATAGTATTTTTCACTTGACCTCATACAAGTACTGTAGTGCAATCTCTTTATTGTGAAAGTGTAACTTACAAATGTAGATTTTTTTGTTTGTTACATAACTACATTCAAAAACAAAACAGTGTAAAACTTCAGAGTCTACAAGTCCACTCAGTCCTACTTCTTGTTCAGCCAATCGCTAAGTCAAACAAGTTTGTTTACATTGATGGGAGATACTACTGCCTGCTTCTTATTTACAATGTCACCTGAAAGTGAGAACAGGTGTTCACATGGCACTTTTATAGCTGGCGTTGCAAGGTAATTACGTGCCAGATGTGCTAAACATTCGTATGCCCCTTCATGCTTCGGCCATCATTCCGGAGGACATGCTTCCAAACTGATGATGCTCATTAAAAACAATAATGTGTTAATTAAATTTGTGACTGAACTCCTTGGGGGAGAATCGTATGTCTCCCGTTCTGATTTACCCGCATTCTGCCATATATTTCATGTTATAGCAGTCTCAGATGATGACCCAGCTCATGTTCATTTTAAGAACACTTTCACAGCAGATTTGACAAAATGCAAAGAAGGTACCAATGTGAGATTTCTAAAAATAACTACAGCACTAGACCCAAGGTTTAGGAATCTGAAGTGCTGTCCAAAAACTGAGCGGGACAAGGTGTGGAGCATGCTTTCAGAAGTCTTAAAAGAGCAACACTCCGATGTAAAAACTACAGAACCCGAACCACCAAAAAAGAAAATCAACCTTCTGCTGGTGGCATCTGACTCAGATGATGAAAATCAACATGCGTCGGTCCGCTCTGCTTTGGATGGTTATTGAACAGAACCCGTTGTCAGCATGGACACGTCCTCTGGAATGGTGATTGAAGCATGAAGGGACACATGAGTCTTTAGCGCATCTGGCACATAAATATCTTGCGACATCGGCTACAACAGTGCCATGAGAATGCCTGTTCTCACTTTCAGATGACGTAAACAAGAAGCAGGCAGCATTATCTCCTGCAAATGTAAACAAACTTGTTTGTCTGTGTGATTGGCTGAACAAGAAGTAAGACTGAGGGGACTTGTAGGCTTTAAAATTTTGCATTGTTTTATTTTTGAATGCAGTTATTTTTTGTACATAATTCTATATTTGTAAGTTCTTCTTCAAGTGCTTGTTCATGTCCATTCCAGTAGATGTGTGTATGCGCGTCGTGTGCATGATTGTCGGAAGGTTTTTCCCCTAGCGGTACCCGTCGGGTCGGCTGTGGAGCCCTCTGGAGTGGCGCCCTTATGGTGGTGTATATAGGACACTGCCGACCTGCCACCTGCTTGGTTCCTTCTTACCGCCAGTGACGGTCGTTGGAGCTTCCTTCAGTGTCTTGCTTTGCAAGTGCCTACCTAGTGGTTACCTTCTAGTTAGTTGTAAATAGTTCTTAAAAGTTATAGTTTAATAGTAGTTAGCCTCTTTCGGGGGGTTCTCCCCCCTTCCCTAGCTCCCCTAACCGGTGTATGCCTCAGTCTCGGGTTTAAATCCTGCGAACGCTGCTGGAAGCCTATGCCCAAGGGCGATCCGCACGCGTCGTGCCTTAAGTGCCTGGGCGAGGACCATCAAACAGATAAGTGCTCCATTTGCAGGCAGTTTAGACTCAGGACGAAGAGGGACCAGGACTATCACCTCAAGCTCCTTTTAATGGAGGCGACTCTTCGCCCTCAGCTGGCACCTGAAGTGGCACCGGCGACATTGGTGCGCAGTGCATCGGCTTCGGTGCGGGATGCCTTGGCACCAAAAAAAGCAGGGCTTTGGAGCGGAGCCCGGAGCTGGAGTGTGGAGAGGCTCCGGAGCAGTGGAGCTGCAGGTTTTTGCCTGGAGCTGAAGCAGAGCCGGAGCACACCTCCAAAGCCCTGGAAAAAAGACTCCTCCAGGGCTGCTCCCCGGCTCCAAGGCGAGTTCGAGCCTGCGGCACCACTCTCAGTCCCCGGTGCCGCATAAGAAGAAGGAGTCGGTCCCCCATCAGCAAACAGCACAGGGATCCCAGCGAGGTGCGTCCTATGTCAGGGCACCCACGGCCTGGCCCTCAGATCCTGGCACCGTCAACTCCGGCCCTGCCAGGAGCTCCATTGAGTCAGGTGCTTGTGGACTCCCTGACTTGGGAGGAGTTGGAGGACGAGATTGATCTCCCCTCCATTCTGGATACCTTTGAAGCCGTGCAGGACCTTATTGCCATGACGGCACAGTCCTCGGCCCTGCAGGCACAACCACCGGCACCGGACCAGGCAGCGGCGACTACAACAGCACCAGCAAAGTCAATTGCACTTTTTGCGACACCAATGGCGTCGCCACTACCCATTCAATACCAGGGCAAGCCAACGATGCTACGGTGCTGCTCCCTGTCACTGCGGTATGTTCCCCTGCACAGTCGGGCTCCGCCCCTCCATGGTCTGGCTCAGACTATTAGTTGCACTCCAATAATGAGTCGTCGATCTGCAGACATAATCAGTACCGGTCTCGGTCCTGGCACTGCAGATCGCGGGACGTGCCAGCGCCGGTGGTATCCTGGCCCCCACAGTGGCAGGGGCCAGTACAGTGGCCCTTTTGGACTCCTTGGGTCTACCATCAGGCTCAAGGGCAGGGCTTTTGGGCTGTGTCCATGGTGTCTGCGCCCCGTGCTTCTCCTTCAGCCACGTCGGTGCAGTGCCATACTCCCACAGCACCTGAAGACCCCCCCACGTGACAAGGACCCTGGGTCTTCGCTAGCGGGTGCAACTCTTGAGCCAGCACCCCATGTGGTACCAGCGCCACAGTCTGTCCCAAATAGGGCAGACCTACCAGAGCCAGCCTCTAGGGAGCCTGAGGGTCAGGAGGACCCTCGGACTTAATCATCCTCTTCGCTGGATGAGGCGGTGGCTGGCACCTCCACCACCACACTCCCTTCGATGGACAATAGGACGCACCAGGACCTTCTTAGGACGGTGGCCCAAAGCTTACTCCTCCAGGCTGAGGAGGTGTCAGACGACTCGGACCCAATGGTGGACATTCTTGCCCAGGAGGGTATATCTAGGGTAGCCTTGCGCCTTATAAAGACCATACAAAACACCACAAAGGTGCTATGGCAGACCCCGTCCTCCATACCTCCCATGGCCAAAGGGTTGGAAAGGAGGTATTTTGTGCCACAGAATGGGTACAGACACCTTTTAACCCACCCTCAGACTGGAACATTAGGGGTGGATGCGGCGAACCACAAAGAGTGGCAAGGTCAACTAGGTCCTGCCCCAAAGTCACGGGACGCTAAGAAGCTGGACCTTTTCTGCCGTAAAGTCTACTCGACCTGGGGGGGCTCCAGCTTCGCGTTGCTAATCAGCAAGCAGGCTCCATTGCGGACGCTTTTCACCTCACGTGGACGAGTCACATGCTCTATGCGTTCCCGTCCTTCCCTCTCATACACAGAGTCCTTCTGAAGGTCCGCCAGGACCGGGCTTTGTTGATCCTCATAGCGCCGGCATGGCCCTGCCAGCACTGGTTCACTACGCTGTTAAGCCTATAGGTCAACAGACCAGTAACCCTTCCCTTATGCCCAGACCTCATCACTCAGGACCACGGCAAGCTCCAGCACCCCAGCCTGGAGTCCCTCCACCTCACGGCGTGGAAACTCCATGGTTGAACCCGTTGGAGCTCCAATGTTGGAACTCAGTGAGAGAAGTTCTCCTGGGAAGTAGGAAACCTTCCACCCGAGCCACATATCTGGCAAAGTGGAAGCGATTTTCTATTTGGTCCCTGTGGAAGGGTATCCCACCTCAGCAAGCGCCAATTCCTCTCGTTTTGGACTACTTACTGGACCTGAAGCAACAAGGGCTGGCAGTATCATCTATAAAAGTGCACTTGGCTGCCACATTGGCCTTCCACCCAGGGGCAGCGGGTAGATCAGTCTTCGGAAACCCCATGGTTGGCCGATTCCTCAAGGGCTTGGACAGGCTTTATCACCATGTGCAGCAGCCCATTCCCCAGTGGGACCTCAATCTAGTCTTGTCCAGGCTCCTGGGCCCTCCATTTGAGCCCATGGCCACCTGCCCTCTCTCCTACCTCTCTTGGAAGGTTGCCTTTCTGATGGCTATAACATCGGCTACAAAGGTCTCTGAGCTCAAAGAGCTTACATCCAAGCCCCCCATACTTTTACAAAGACATGGTTCAGCTGCATCCTCACTCTGTGTTTCTACCCAAGGTGGTCTCCTAGTTTCATGTGAATCAGGACACATTTTTACCGGTCTTCTTCCCTAAGCTTCATGCCACTGACAGAGAGCGGATGCTCCATTCCCTGGACGTCAGGCGTGCCCTAGCCTTCTACATTGAATGCACAAAGCCATTTAGTAAGTCACCACAGCTCTTCATTGCAATCACCGAACGGATCAGAGGGCTTCCCGTCTCATCCCAGCGCATTTCGTTGTGGATCATGTCCTGCATTAGAACGTGCTACGACCTGGCCAAAGTTCCGCCCCCGCCGTTGACAGCGCACTCCACAAGAGCTCAGGCTTCGTCCACAGCTTTCCTCACGCACGTCCCTGTTCAAGACATATGCAAGGCGGCAACATGGTCTTCCATCCACACCTTCACGTCGCACTACGGCATCACCCAACAAACAAGGGATGACACAGCATTCAGCAGGGCAGTCCTACAATCAGCAATCAGGTGAACTCTGACCCCTCCTCCAGAGAAACTGCTTGGGAGTCACGTATTGGAATGGACATAAGCAAACACTTCAAGAAGAAAAACGGTCACCTACCTTTCGTAACTGTTGTTCTTCTTCAAGTGCTGTCCCTGTGGGTGCTCCACTCTAGGTGACGGTGCGTCCCGGGTTCGAGATGTGTTGCTCATGTCCATTCCAAATCCCACCTGCCTCCCCTTTGTCGGAGTCTTCCAGCAAGAAGGGACTGAGCAGGCGGTGGGTCGGCAGTGTCCTATATAGACCACCATGAGGGCGCCACTCCAGGGGGCTTCACAGCCGACCCGATGGGTACTGCTAAGGGAAAACCTTCCGATGATTGTGCACGCGGCGCACGCACACACACTTATTGGAATGGGCATGAGCAACACATCTCGAAGAACAACAGTTACGAGAGGTAGGTAACCGGTTTTTCAACTTTCATGATAAAGAGATTGCACTACAGTACTTGTATTAGGTGAATTGAAAAATACTATTTCTTTTGTTTTTTACAGTGCAAGTATTTGTAATCAAAGATAAATATAAAGTGAGCATTTTACACTTGGTATTCTGTGTTGTAATTGAAATCAATATATTTGAAAATGTAGAAAACATCCAAAAACATTTAAATAAATGGTATTCTATTATTGTTTAACAGAGTGATCAATCACGATTAATTTATTAATCGCTTGACAGCCCTAGTTTTAACTAAACTTGTTACTTCATGCAATTCAGGTGGATTTTCAGGCATGAGGCTGTTATGCTTGTTTGCTCTGTCTAAAGTAACTGTAACCAAAGATTAGTGTATTTTGTGCCTTCTATAGCACATTGTTTAAAGTTAGTCCACTGTTTTCTCTTTAGAACCAGTCAGTTTCCCCTGTTGTTTAGCTCTTTCACATGTAACATGGGAAGAAAAATCTTTAAAAACATTGTTAAACAATAGAAATTGGCTGGGGTAATATTTAAACTACTTAATATGTTTTTTGAAATTCACTAGATTTCAAATTGATGGTATCCCTTTAAATCATATTCTAGAAAAACTAAACAAGTAGGTTTTACTTTACTTCGTGAACATAGTTATCCTCTGCATAGATCTAATCTTAAATTTGAATCTAAGCATATATTTAATTAAAAAAGACAAAACCTCTTGAATAGGATTCTGAGAGTAGATAACGTATATACTCATTGTTAGTAATGTACTTCATTTATTTTAACAATTTGAGACAGTTACCACATCAAGATCCTTGTTTTTTGGGAAACACAGGCTGCAGTTTTCTTGGTACCTGCTAAGTGAATACCATAAAGAAGGTTAAAAAAGAAAAATCATTCTATTCTGAATCCTATTTGTATTCTCTTTGTTTATGATAAATATGATAGTACTTGCTGTGACAAAAGAAGCAAGATCTCTGCATCTCATATTTGTTAGGATATTAGGTAATTTTCATTAAATATAGAATTATTTTTCTGCAATATAAACTGCAATTATTGTTTACACTTTTGGAATCTTACAAGTTTTCAGTTTTTAGGAAAATCTTTGCAGTCACCTTTCAAAAGATTGTTAGTGATAGTTAGATAACATGTAGTTCACAAGGCCATTCAAAAATACTCTTCCGCATATGTCTTTGATAAGAAAAGTTACTCTTGTTGCCAGGTCATTTAAGATACAAATTCCTCTGTAACTCTCAGGCATCTCTCTCTGATCTAAAAGTTGTCTGAGGGAGACACAAGCCTCTTGTCTGTTACAAGAACTTACCAACCATCCATGAATATTATGTATTCAGGGCATAGTTTCCTTTGAACTTCAGAAGCATCTATTAACCCCTTTGTGACAATTTTATTGTGATCAAGTTAGATTAACATTGAATGCTCATTAATATTAACTAGTTAACACAAATCCTGCTCTAGAAGGTAAACAGTGAAACCATTTCCCCAGTGTTGGGTGTGAATATGGTGTTCAGAAGCTCACAAATATTAAGGCAATTGGACTGTCCAAAATCAAATACCTGTAAAGTTAGTTACATAAGGTCTTGTCTACGCTAGGAAATTGCTGCTGTTGTAGCTGTCCCCGTATCAGCAATGTTGGAAGCACTAATGTAGATGTCTTCTGGCAGCTGTTCTTAGAACCTTACTTAACTGGTCAAGTAACCCTGCAAAAATTCCTTGGTGTAGACAAGGCCTCGTAGACAGGTAGAGGTATAGCAGACTTACAGACCTTCATGTAAGGCTTCCATGCTGCCAATATCACAGACACTGTTAATTTTCAGTAAATGGTCCATATCAGCAGGAACATCAGTAATCCAAATTTTAATTGGAAGTTTCATTTTCAAAAACATTATACAATTTATTCAAAGTTTTAGAAGCAGTTCTTATTATATGGCCTTCCGCATAATTTTCCAAAGCAAAACAGCTTTAGCTAACTTTTGTCAAGCTACGGACAACAGGTTGTGGGAGAACTTGTGGGAGTAAACAGTCTGGCTATGCAACGAGTGTATGGGCTTCCTTAATTAAATTTCAATGACTTGGGTTTTTTTCAGCTGCAGAAATTATACAGGAAGTATCTGCGAGCAGAGAGTTTTAGAAAGGCTCTCGTTTATCAGAAGAAATACCTTCTTCTGCTTCTGGGTGGATTCCAGGATTGTGAGCAAGCAACACTGTCGCTGATAGCTCGTATGGGAGTCTATCCTTCGCCTGCAGACCTGCAGGTCTCTGAATCACGTTCCCGTCCTTTTACCAAGTTCAGATCTGCAGTGAGAGTGGTCATTGCAGTATCAAGGTAAAAACAAACTCACAAAATAATTTTCCTATGTTTTTCTTGTGTATGTTACAGCATCCACAATACATTCCCCAGATTTTTCATTTGTAGAACTGCTCAGTTATAGTTCACTTACTCTGGAGTGAAAGATTTGTTCAACAGTTATTTCAGAGTGATAGTTAGACAATAATTGTGTGTTTGACCAATATGGCATGTTCAAGGCCAATGTGTTTCATATGTGCCTTAATAGAATACTTTAAAAGATTGCTTCCTCAAAGCTGCTTCTCTCTATTTTTATACTGCACCCAGCCCCATGGTATCTGAGAACCTGCATGCAGCACCTGTGAAGGAATGACCCATTCAAGCAATATCCCCTCTGTCTGGGCTTACTGAGTAGTAGACTATTGTATCACCAGTCATTGGCCTGAAGTATTAATCCTTCCATCTGACCTCATTCACGCTTCATCAGCGATGAGTATGTTCCTCTGAGTTCTGCCAACAAGTCCACTTTTCATCAGTCACAAAGCTTGTCACATTGATTTATCCACAAAGGATCAATCTGTAATAAGCAGATAATTTCAAGATGCAAAACCCAGCTCCCTATTGGTTGGAGGTCATTGAAATATAACTTTTTAAATTTTAAAATAATTTTGTTCTAAACGTAACAGGTGATTCCTTCTGAGTCTTTTCCTTCACTTTGTAAAAGTGTGATTGGCTGAGGTTAATAATTGCCTGATGTGAGTCTAATTAGGGAGTTAGTCCCAACACAGGAATAAGCCCTGTACTTTGTTATACCTGAGAGGGAAGCTTTCATGGCAACAGCAGCAGGATGACATGCAGGAGCAGGGAACCAGTGACCAATCCTGTGGAGCATGAGGAGCTGCCCCAGGCCTCCCTACAGCCCCCAAAGGCTGCGGTATAGTGGAGGGCATCCTCCAACACCATGCATTCATACGTACTGCGGAAAGGAGCCGCAAACCTTCTGCCCACGCTGAGCAGGGAGCGAGAAAGGGAAGGATCTGCTATGCTCAGAGACAAAACAAAGGGAAGGCAAGAACTGTTGAGGGGGATTCGTGTTTTTAGGGTGTTATAATTGTATTACCCTATTTGTTACTTTTCTTACTGCCACATAAACAGTCTTTTGGGACTGGGTTTCTGTTACCAGGGACTTGTCTTTGCATATTCTACGTCACCAAACATGACTTTTAAAAACATTTTAGACAGACACACACACAAAGGAGGAACGGAGAAAATGTCAGATACATTAAAATGAAAAAGTAAATTAAGATTTCACTATAAGAAGCTTGTTTATGCCTTTGTTCCTTCTGTCTCATCCTGCCCCGGTATAGAATCTTGAAAACCTTTGCGTGAAAGTCTCCTAATGGCATCTTATGTCTTTGTAGGGAATATGTTAGGATAGGTTCCTCATCCTGTTCCTTAGTATTGCACCTTTCTTGTTTGTGTTCACTGCATTCTGTTACAGCTGGCAGAGGGGTGAAACTTCATAGGTTTTTTTAATTGAGATAACTGTGGTTTCTCTCAACTTGGTGCAATGTAGAGAGAAGCCCTGCTTTAAAACCAGTTTCTACATTCTGAATTTTCTTGTCTGACTCCATCAGCTGTTTAATAAATATCCGAAGGGCAGTTAACACAGTCAACTATTTGATAAGCCTATGCCCAGGAGACTTAAGTTGAATATCTTTGTGCTCCCAGTTCCTTTCTGGGGTTGTTATTTGTACTGTTTAAGATGTTCACATCAGCAATAATGTTTAATATTTCAACTCAGTGAATTTTTGTTTTTCTGCTGGTTTTAATTCGTATACAAACTTTATATTGTTTGCAAGGTTAAAGTTTTTGGTGAAAAAATGGCATAAAGTAAACAGAAAAGGGGCACAGGGAGAAAACATTTCTCACAGTATTGGACATAACCCAGGTGAGTGTTTCTTTTGAAAAATAATTGTGGTTTATTAACATTTCTTTGCAATAGTATGTGTCTTTATTAAATAGTAATAAATAGACTTTAGTAGTGAAATGGTTTGATATTTTATCATAAAAAGCTGTTACAACATCAGTTCCCCCAACTTAATGGTTGAGATCCTACTCACCATAGTTGGGGAATTCAGAATTTATAATTCCAACAGCAGCTAATTGTTTCCTCTTGTGTAAGGGCACAGGCAGTGAGATTGAAAGGCATTTAAAGCTGAACAAAGGAAATTATTTTTCATACCATGCACAGTCATCCTGTGGGTGGAACTCATTGCCACAAGATATCAGTAATGCAGAGACTGGACATTTACACAGATAACAATATCCAGGGTTGTTACCGTAAATATTAAAAATAAAAAACAAAAGTTTTTGAATGACATGAGCTAGTTAATAGAGGTTGGGAAAGGACTTTCCCTGTTGGTAAGTTATTCTATAACTGCTTTCTGTGGGATTTCTTGCACCTTCCTCTAAAACAGCTGTCACTGACCACTATTAGAGATCAGACCATTGGTCTGATCCAGAGGTAGGCAACCTATGGCACGCGAGCTGATTTTCAGTGGCACTTACACTGCCTGAGTCCTGGCCACCGGTCCGGGGGGCTCTGCATTTTAATTTAATTTTAAATGAAGCTTCTTAAACATTTTAAAAACCTTATTTACTTTACATACAACAATAGTTTAGTTATATATTAAAGACTTCTAGAAAGAGACCTTCTAAAAACATTAAAATGTATTACTTGCACGCGAAACCTTAAATTAGAGTGAAAAAATGAAGATGTGTTATGAGAACCACAGATTTTAATAAATGGACTTGTGTATATAATATCTCAGATGTCATTTTTCATTAATTCATTGTTTTTAACAAAAAACTAGTTTGCATATTGAACTAAATACAGATTTAACCCATAAAATAGTCCATTTTCCAGTCCCCGATGTACATGGGACATTACTTTTCATTCTTTATATTATTTTTAACTTACTTATATCACTTTTATACCTCAGCAAATATATTTCAAGCTTTGTATTTCTCATTAAGGTCTAGGTACCTCCCAAATCTGAATCTTAAACATATTACTGGTTTTGTTACCTCAGTGCAAAACAACATCTCGGCAGTTTCCTCAAAAGCCAATTTTTGTGATCTGTTTTTCATGGTCAAATGGATCCAACTGACTGAGTGGAATTTCTTGGACTCCTGTCTCTTCTCCCTCATAAAAGAAAAAGTGTGGATATATGTATTGCTCCATATTTATAGCCTTATGTCCATATTGTAGATATAGATGAGAACAAGCATGAGATGTTAGAATTAATTGAGAAAAATATTTGGAATTAAAGGCTTTAAAAGAGGAACAGGGAATGAAGGTGCCTCTGGTGTTATATTAAAATACAATAATGAAAAATGACTGTAGAAGGGAGACACAAGGTAGCTTTCAACATCATGCATGTGCATGATTTGTCAGAGAGTTGTATGTGTGAAGTGGTTATATTACTACAAACATTAAAATGTTGGCCTTTTCTAATACTGTCAAAAACAGTTGTTTAAAACAGGGACTCAGCCTTTGACTTAAAAACCAAAATAAAATTTGTTTTGCTATCATTTACTAGTTTTGTTACATATTGTGGCTCTCTGTGCATAATTTGATTGTTGACTATTACTTGTTCAATACAGTTTCTGGTGTCAGAACAGAAGTTTTAAGACAGCAGCAGCTCCCAAGTGTTAATGTAAACTCCCCCCCTACCCGAGATATTGGATCGTGCCACAGAACCAGTTCTGCTAGATTTGTGAGCCACTCACCGAAATCCTCTTACTGGTTACATAACAGGTACTAGTGTATAACATAATGTATTGTATTTGTTCTGCCAGATAGTAGTCTTTCATAATAGTATAACCTATTGGGAGATTATGTGAACAAGAATGGAAATTTATTAAATGTATTACATTTGTCTCATGATGCTCAACATAGTTGTATTTCCAATTTGTTTTGAATGGTTTTAAACACAGTATGTGCTTGATTTCTTAGTATGAGGTATCTTGCTTAGTGAAATCTAATGACATTATTTTGACAAAACGAAGAACTTCTAACGTTTGTGGTCATGATCCCTCCCTACAGAGGCAATTTTTGATTATTTGTGTCTCACAAATTGAAGTTTATTACCATGTCTTCACAGAAGCATTTTTCAATAATCTTGTGTGAAAGCCATGTTAGTTGAGATGGCTATGCCACAATGTTATGATGCTTCATTAGTAACAAACACCTGCCGGCTTTGGGTGTGTGTATCTGGGCAAGGGGGGACGAGGGCGCGCTCACCTCCAGTTTTGCAGTTTTGTTCAATGTTAGGGAGCTGTGGCCAAATCCCAGTGTCCCAAAGGGGGTCTTAGATACCAAGGGTGAGATTCTGCACTGCACCCCTAAGAGGCGCAGCACAGAACTTGCAGAACTCCAACTCTGCTCTCCCCACCACTTCTCAGAGCAAAAGATTTAGCACCTGGGCCGCCTTCTACAGCTGTTTCCTGCCAACTGCTTCCACTGGGCAGCTACCTCTTAGGGCTTTTTACTACCAGGGAGATCCATGCTGCTGCAATGGATGCAGCGGGTGTCAATTTAGTAAATTCTGCCGTCAATTTAGTGAAGACCTGCTAAATTGACAGCAGAGCGCTCTCCAGTTGACTCTGATACTCCAGCTCCCCGAGAAGAGTAAGGTAAGTCAACGGGAGAGCATCTCCCGTCGATGCAGTGCAGTGAAGACACCGCGGTAAGTCGATCTAAGTTACTCACGTAGCTGGAGTAGCTTAACTTAGGTCATCTTACCCCGGTAGTGTAGACAAGGGCTGAGACTCAGGTTTCCAGCCCTTAACAAGAATATTACTTTCTTTCACACTCCATCCCAAATATTACACCACTCATCCTCATTCATCACTTTTTTACACAAAATGGGGTTGAGAGGTACAGGAACACTTTTTGAAATTCCAGTTTCCCTTACATTGAATTATTAACTACATGAGGACATTTAGGCTGGCCTTAGCTGTGTGTATATTGCAGTGTGGTGTAGCCATATAGGTCCCAGGCTATTAGAGACAAAAGGTGGGTGAGGTAATATGTTATTGGATCAACTTCTGTTGATGAAATAGACAAGCTTTCAAGCTACACAAAGTTCTTCTTTAGGACCTGAAGAAGAGCTCTGTGTAGTTTGAAAACATGTCACTTTCTCCAACAGAAGTTGATCAGTAAAAGATAATGACTCACTCATCTTCTCTGTGTGTATATTGTGAGCTTTACAAAGGAAGAAGATTAAATTTTTTTTTTCTTTTTAAGATTACATCCATCCACAAGTTCAGCTTCGGAGAAGTCACTGGTGTCTACTCAAGACCCCGAACGGTCATTAACTGAATACATCCATCGCTTAGAGGTTATCCAGCAGAGATTAGGAGGTGCACACACAGGTAAAATGAACCTCATCACCCCTCAGACTTTTCTGAAGTCGTCTCATCTTTTTTCAAAACCCGGCTACATATTATCCTTAATAGTCACAAAATGTGAAGAACATTTTAAAAAGAAACAACTTTGCATTTGTCATGGTGGGAGGGGAGATTAAAATGTACATCTTTTGAAGTGAAGCTTTACTGCTTTCACGGATTGTATCTTAAAAGATTCAAAGCATGACACTTCGACAAATGATTTCTTAACTGGAGCTGTTCAAAGATAAAAAGTTCTTCTTTTCTGTGTTCTTATACTGTCAGACATTAAGCATGTAAGAGGAGGGTTTAAATTGAAGTTGCTTCATTCCCACCAGATCTCTAAACAGCTATACAGATAGTTGGGTAGGGAATGGAATATTCGAATATGCTTAAGAATTCTAATTTTTTTCCGTCTAGATTCAGGACAAAAAGTCAATCTTGAAAATATTCATGAACTGAAACTTTTTTTTTGTTCAGTTTTCTATTTCAACCATTTTTCTTTTTAACCTCAGTCTAAATAGCTTAAATTTCTAAACAAAAAAGCTATTTTGACTAGGAAAACCCAGTGCGGGCTCGCTATCATGTAATTTACCAGTTATTAGAAGCTAAACAATGTCACTCTGTGTTTGCTATTAACTGTGTATAATGGCTCCTACCTTTAGTGACATGGTTATTTTAATACCAGCTTCTAATTCCGAGTTTTGCAAAGCACTTTCATGAGGCCAATTAAGATGAAAAAATTGATTATACTTGAAGGTGATGTACACCTCTACCCCGATATAACGCTGTCCTCGGGAGCCAAAAAATCGTACCGCGTTATAGGTGAAATATCGAACTTGCTTTATATCGAACTTGCTTTGATCCACCAGAGTACGCAGCCCCGCCCTCCCGGAGCACGGCTTTACCGCGTTATATCCGAATTCGTGTTATATCAGGTCGCGTTATATCGGGGTAGAGGTGTATTTTATATATTGAGGGTGAAATCCTGGCCTCATTGAAGTCAATGGGAGTTTGACATTGACTTCAGTTGGGCCAGGATTTCAACCAGAGCTAGTTGCCATGAATTTGAAAAACTGTGGTTTTCATAATTATTGAAGCTCCTTGTAGCAGAATAGGTAACCCAGATATGTTGTGATAGAAACTTGATAGCACCTCACAGAATCAAATATTTTGTTGAACAGTTTACTACCTAACCTTGGCATAATCAGTGACACTTTTCAGAAAAGTGGCTATCATTGGAAGAAGGCTCAGAAATGCTGCTTTAATTATTAATCATACTTTTAGTTTATGTGGGAGATAGTTTGAAAAGATCACAGCAAAATCTCTCAATGTTGTGAATAAAATGGTTTCTAGTTTCCAGTAAACTTTACCATGTACACTTCAGCCTGAATTAAACTGTGAGATCACACTTTGTTGCTGGTAAAAGGTATCAGATTAGGACCAGACAGTCAAGCTCATTGCTGCTTGTGAAAGGAACCTAGTCTTGAATCCAGGTCTCCCGGTTAGTACGCCATTTAGTCCCTTGTATGTATTGTTCCTAAGTGGATTGTGGAAGAGATTACCTCTTTACTGTAACAATTGGTAATGTAAATACGAATAAGTTGCCAGTATTCATTGGTTGTTTTATTTAAATTTAGGAAACACTTCAGGACCACCTCACCAGAGAAACATAAAGTAATCAGAGCACTTCTAAGATCTGGGACCGAACCCCCGAGGTTGCTACTTCCTTCTAAAGTGGATGTTTTTGTATTCTCGTGTTTCCGAGCACTAGGAAATCCAACACTTATGTGCAGTTGAATAAAGGGGTTATAGTGTCTATGCAATGTTTTTGCATCAGATTTTTATGTAATCGGTTTATTAAATTTTAGTACATTTACAATTTTAGAGGAAGTCACTATTCACTCACAACAATGTTTTACATACTTATGTGGAATAACTGTTAACCATAACTTAAGTGTGCCTGCAGGATTGTATTGGAAGCCACAAAGTGTCTTTTTTTATGTTTATTTTTCTAAAGTGTATAGCCGGATTCCTTGTAAAAAGTTATTAAAATGACATTTTATTAGCAAATTCTTATTATGTATTGGTTTTGGTTCCTACACTGTGTGTATCTAATTGCTGCTCTTACCATAAAGCTGCTCAAGATTTTCATCTGCAAGTAAGGTTATTGATATCAACTAAACAGTTACATGTGCATCAGTAAGAAGCACTCATGTATAAATCTTCCGATTATATTCTGATAGTTTTGGATTGACATGTTGGGTTTTCAAACACTGAAAGTAACTGCTGTCCTGATCCTCTCACCAAGCACCACCACTGTGTGAAGCCATCATCCTTTGAGTTCCACGTGGAATTGAGATCTGCTGTTTAGGTGAGTTAGATTAGAAGCTTCTTTCCTGCCCATCTTTGCTGTGGGAAAGGATGGAGATATGATACCAAATCATGCCAAACCAGCTTGATATTCCCTCCTTTCGCAGGGTAACCGGTTGGTGGATAGGGGGAATGCGGTGGACATAATATACCTGGATTTTAGCAAGGCTTTTGAGACAGTCTTACATGACATTCTGATAATTAAACTGGAGAAATACAGGCTTGCCGGAACTACCAGTAAGTGGATACATAACTGGTTAAACAACTGCAAACAATGAGTATTAATGGAATGTCAGATTGGAGGGATACATAACTGGTTAAACAACTGCAAACAATGAGTATTAATGGAATGTCAGATTGGAGGGAGGTCTCAAGTGAGGTTCCACAGGAATCTGTTCTGGGTCTGGTGTTTATCATCTTTATTAATGTTATATAGAGAGCATACTGATGAAATTTGCAGATGAGACAAAGCTGGGGGAGGGAGGGAGAAGGTTTGCAAACACTTTGGAGCGTAGAGCTAAGAATCAGAGGGATCTTGATAAATTGGAGAAGTGGGCTGTAGATGATAAAATGAAATTCAACAGAAAATGTGAGGTGCTACACCTAAGGAAGAAAAGCCAAATGCACAAATACAGAATGGGGGATAACTAGCTTGGCAGAGCACTGCTGAGAAGGATCTGGGAGTTGTCAGCAATGCCATTGCAAGAAAAAGCAAATGCAATTTTAGGTTGCATGCTATGCCTCTGTTAATGCAAGTCACAGGAGGTGATAGTAACCCCTCTACTCGGTGGTGGTTAGGCTTCCACTGGAGAACTGTTTCCAATTTTGGTCACCAATGCATAGGAAGGATGTAGAGAAACTGGAAAGGATCCAGAGGAAAGCGACAAAGGAATGGAATGCAAGCCATATGAGCAAAGGCTGAAGGAACTAGGTATGTGTTTAGTTTGGAAAAGAGGAGATGGGGGAAGAAGGGGGGACATGATAGCCATCTTCAAATACTTGAAAGGCTGCCATAAAGAAGATAGAGAAAAGTTCTCTTGCCACAGAGGGCAGGACAAGGGGCAGTGGGTTCAGATTAAGCAAAACAGATTTAGATTAAATCTCAGGAAAAACTGAACAGTGGGACAATGGAATATACTGCTTAGGGAGGTTATGGAAGCCCCTACACTGGAGGTTTTCAAAAGGAGGCTGGATTGCCATCTGTCTTGGAAGGTTTAGACCACTGGTTCTCAACCTTTCCAGACTACTGTACCCCTTTCAGGAGTCTGATTTGACTTACATACCCCCAAGTTTCACCTCCCTTACAAACTACTTACAAAATCAGACATAAAAATACAAAAGTGTCACAGCATACTATTACTGAAAAACTGCTTACTGTCATTTTACCATCTAATTATAATATAAATATTGTACTTGCAGTTCAGTGTGTAGTATATAGAGCGGTATAAACAAGTCATTATTTGAATTTGTACTGACTTTGCTAGTGCTTTTTAAGTAGCCTGTTGTAAAATAGGCACATAGCTAGATGAGTTGATATACCTCCTGGAAGACCTCTTGACTACCCCCAGGGCTATAGTACCCCTGCCTGAGAACCGCTGGTTTAGACACAAACACATCCTGCAGCTTGGCAGGGGGTTAGACTAGCTGACCCTTATGGTCCCGTCTAACCCTATGACTTAGGATAGTGCCACCATGTCAGGCACCAATAGCAGATCACAACCTCTTATTGCCAGGAAGCATCCTCTTGTAGTAGTAGTTGTGCATGGTTTAAAACAGCTTGAGGTCCCGCTCTCCCCAGCAGGAATGGCTGTAAGTGGTGGTGGTGCTGTAGGTGATGACAAGATAGCAAGTGTGAAAAATCAGGACCGAGGTGAGGTGGGGAGGGGCGGGGAATAGAGGTCTCAGACAAAGCCCCAAGGCTAGGGCCTGTCCCTACACACTCTGGACAGCTGGGCACCCTAGGCAGTGACCGCAGCTCCATGGTACTGTCGAGCCCGCCTGGCCGGCACGAGCTCTTGCAGCAGGCGAGTGCGCCCCCGAGGCGCGGGGATGCTCCGCACGCGGGGCCGGGCGAAGCAGGGGCTGGGGCCGCCTCGGCCTGGATGGGCGCAGCGAGCACGGCACCGAGCCCAGCTGCGGGCCTGGCGGTCCGCTTCCCCGACCCGCAGCCCTCCTGCCGGCGGGGAGGCACCGCCCCGCCCCTTCGGCCAGGAAGGACGCGCCCGGGGGCGGGGCTCGCTGCGGTTCAGCCGCTTCCGGCCCCGTCTCCGCTCTGGGAGACTACACTTCCCGGCATCCTCTCTGTTCCCTGCCGCCGGTGCAGCCGCGGTCCCGGCGCGGGGCAGACTGGGAGTTGTAGTCCCCACCGACCCTCGTCGCCGCTCTCCCTGCAAGCCCAGCCCCGCCCCTCCAGGATCACTTCCCGGGCCCCGCCCCTTTCCTTCTCGGAGCCCCGCCCCCGGCTCGCGGCCCCTCCCCCTGCGCAGTGCACGCGTCCGTGGCTGCGGCAGCGGCCGCGCGGTGCGGGGAGGGGCGTGGCCGGCGCTGCGCTGCGCTGCGCCTGTCTGGGCCGGGGGCTCCGCTGAGGCGGCGGGCAGGCGGGGTCTCGCGCCAGCCGGACATGGCCGCGGAGCGCGGGGGCTGCTCCCTGGAGGCGCTGCCGCTGCCGCCCGAGGTGCGCGAGAGCCTGGCCGAGCTGGAGCTGGAGCTGTCGGAAGGTGGGAGTCGGACGCGGGGGGAGGGGTGTAGTGCGAGCCCCGCACCGTCACCGCCCTCCCCGAGCGGCGCTGCGGCCCGGCCCGGCCCGGCCGGGGCGGGGGTCCTGGGCTGCCCGGCCGGGAGCCGCGCCCGCTGGGGCGGGGGGGAGGTGAGAGGGCGGCGGCGGGACCCCTGGCTCTGCCCCCGCCCCCGTGTCCCGCGAGCGCGGGGGCTGGCTCGGGTCTGCGGCGGGCCGGGCCGGGCCGGGCCGGGGGGAGCGCCCGGGCCACTAACGCTCCGCCTGCCCGGGAGAGGCTCCGCGCGCGCCGAGTGCCGGGTCCGCTCGCAGCCGCGCGGCGGGTCCCGGTCCCGCCGGGGCGGGGGAAGCGCCAGGGGCTCGCCGTGGGGCTCGGGTGCGGAGCAAGGCAAGTGCTTGTCAGACCTGTTCTGCCTTTGGGGACTTGTGCGCACTCCCACCCCGTGTCTACACACGCCGAAGAGAGAAACCTTCCTTACTTTTCTACCCTGCTTCGGGATTATTTCTGCCCTAGACGAGCTTTCTCATTCTGTTTAGCAAAGGGCCCCAAAGCGGTGCACTACATTAATTCCTCGTGTAAGTCCAGTATTCATTGGAAGTGGTTGTGTGTCTACGTTACTAAGAAGCATTGGTTCGTTATCAGACATTTTATACTATAATTTTATATTCAGTTATTTTGGCTTTAAACAGAAAAGTGACTCTCCATAAATTCTAAATGGCCTGACATTAGTTAGTTACACTCAGCAACACAGTGCAAGAAGGAAGTCACATTCCAGCCAATGAGCATAGTGCTAAAACTAAAACCCCCATACCCTTGCACCTCTCCAGAGGCCCTCTCAAATGGTGTTAATATTTATTTATGTAGTAGTTTCTTTGCTAGAATACTGTCTGGGATACTGGAAAGTGGGAAGGTGCTGGGATTCGGCTCAGGGGCTCCTTCTTCTGGACCAACCTTTGGCTAATAGGTGTCTACTAGATTTGAAGCTGCTTCTCCCACTCAACTCCTGGTGCTGGAAGAGGGAAAGACCCTTTTCTCTCTCCCACTGTACCTGAGAGCCTCCAGGGAGGTAGTAATGTGTCTGCCATGCTATTCCAATCAAAGCTGCTTGCTGTAAAATGTTCCACCTCCTGACTGCTGTGAAATGTGTGTGTGGTGGTGGTGGTCTCCTACTTGCCTGGCAGTTATGAGGGGGTGTGGATGTGGGGATAAGGGTTCTGCCCTACCCTCACTCTTGGGTCCTTCACCATGAATTGCTTCAGGTGCTGCCTCTGGTTCTAGTCATAGTTTTCCAGAGCAGTACCAGCACCTGTGAGTTGCACAGCTGTATGTAGGTTTCTGAGCAGCATCAGTTGAATTGATCATTTTCATTCTGGTAAGCCTTGATGTAGTTATGAGCAACAGCAGAGACTCTGGAGTGATCTGCTTGCTGGAGACTTTGGAAGAAAACATGGCATCAGTTCATTTTTGGAAGGTTTTTTTTATAACTATGGTAAGTTGGAAGACTGAGTAGAAGTAGGGATCCTGGTGTCTTGGGCCAGGAAGGCTTTCCAGTTTTTCTGGAGTGTTTATAGCTTAAAAAAATGTATTGTTGTCTAAACACCTGTTCAGCTAAGAAGTGTTAAGTATGTGAAGCTGAGAGCATTGCTGTTTTTACAAGAGGATGTAGTATAACCTGTCAACTTGAACGGAATGCATTGTGCATTCTTTTAAATTGCCATTAGCACGTTCGGTAAAATTGTAATTCTTTTAATTTTGCATGTGTTTTTTTACCTTCTTTGTGATATAAGTCATCCCTCTGTTCTTAGCCATGTCTACACTGGGGCTTTTAATCACCATCTGTAAAATGGGTATAATACTTTCTTTCTTACAGGCTTTATCTTGTCTGTTTAGATTGAAAGCTCTTAAGGGCAAGAAGGGTCTGCATTATGTATTTCTATAGCGCCTAGAACAGTTGGGCCCTGATACCAATTGGTGTGTCTGTGCTACTGCAGTGGTTCTCAAACTTTTTTTTTCACGGACCACTTAATGATCTTTCCAAATGTTGTTTGTACCATCAGCTAACTATTGTAAAGCGCTTTGGATAAAAACGCTATATATAAAAAGCTTAATAATAATTGTTTTTTGTTCTACAAATAAAAGCACACAACTCATATTTTAATATCCGTAGTCTTACCTTTCTAAGGCGATGAATGTGCGCTCTCTTCCCAGCCGCGGTCGCCCCCGAGCTGGGGCTGGGAAGGAGGGCTGTCTCTCCCTGGCAGCCGCAGCCCTGGAGCTCGGGAAAGTTGCCTCTTTCTCTGTCCGCCGCAGCCCTGCACATCCCAAATTCCCCTCACCCCACTTTCCCCTCCCACCTACCCCGTGCCCCAAGGCCATTACCTCACCTTACATGTGCGTCTTCTCCAGGGTCCAGGCACCTAATTAGTGAAGCCACACCTGCGCTGCTCCACTAATTAGATGGGTGGCCCTTCATTCTCTCATGTGCGGCCGCCCTGGCGCACACTTTAGAGGGAACTATCCGCAGACCACCTGAATGGAGCTTGCGGACCACAGTTTGAGAACCTCTGTGCTACTGTAATACAAATAATTAATATCATCAATCTCTTAGTTGAGTTGGAAGGAGAAATAAGTTATGGCAAGACATTAATTTTAATTTGTCTAAAATTGATACAATTTTTGTGTTTTACACCTCTGTAGTTGTGAAGACTTTCATTGTGATTGGTATTTGTGGGAAATGTTATCAGCTCTTGCTCTTTTACCAAGTGTAAATGTCACGTTCACAATCATGCTGAATGTTGATGATTTGGAGATCTGTTGTATGCTGTGGGGCAATATGACAGCAGTACAGTCATAAAGATTACATGTTGTGTAAGTACATTTAACTGAGAATTGTCAGTTGGCCATAATTTTTTATACAACATATTCCAGTATAACAGGTACAGTAGAACCTCAGAGTTACAGATACCTCGGGAATGGAGGTTGTCCATAACTCTGAAATGTTCGTAACTCTGAACAAAGCACAGTTCAGGCTCCAGATCCAGCGACACTCCAGGCCTGGATTCAGCAGCCGCTGGCCTCCCTACTCAGCCCTGGCTTGTCCCTCTGCTGGCAGAGGGGTGTGTGTGTGTGTAAACACCTCGTTCCCCGTGCGGGGAGGGGGAATGAGGGGTGAAAGCTGCGCAGACCCCAGCACTACCCCTGCTCTGCTGGCTCCAGCTGTCTGGGGCTGGCAGCCCCAGTGCCTTGCTGTAAGTGGTTGCCCTGGGGGTGGGGTGTGGACAAGCAGCCCAGATGTACCTACCTTTAAGATGCAAGACAGGCACATTACAGTACTTGCTTTTTTTTTTTTTTTAAATCTCCGCTGCTGCCTATTTGGTTACTTCCAGTTCCCCGTGGTGTCCGGTTGATTGGTCAGTCTGTAACTCTGGTGTTTGTATCTTTGAGGTTCTACTGTATTAAATATGTTCTGAAAATACTTTTATTCTTTTTGCAGTACTATAGTCATTGGAAAGATGCTGAACCTAAACAACAGTTTAATGTAACACTTCCCTAAGTTAACACCCGCTTTTCATTTATTAAGACTAGTTAGGCTTGGCAAAATTCAATTTTTATTTTATTTCGATGGACAATCTGATGTTTACTTCTAAGCATTTTAAAACCTTTATTGATTTTAAATATTAAGTTGTCCAAAATTATAGGTTTTAAGCATTTTTATTTTTATCTATTTAAATTTTCACAATTGTGGGAAATTAGAGGGGGCGTCAGACCATAATTTAATGACTAGACAGTGAGATTCAAAAAGTTAAAGCTCTATAACGGTTAAACCGCAAATTGTCAGTGTCACATGTCAAAATATACAAAGTATCCTTAAATCAAACTCATAAGTTCTCAAGCAGCATTTTTCTTTCTTTCCCTCTCTGAACATTTCGATTATCACCAATGGAACAGTTTCTTCGTCTGTGCGCGTTTATGGTGAAATCAACATTTACTGATTAAAAACTGAATCCTTCAAACCTTAATAATAGTTGTCAGTAGTGATTAGAGATGGAAGTACAAGGCACGGTTATATAGAATGAGGTAACACATTTGTAATCAAATGATTTAATGTTGCTTACATAACCTACTAAGCTGGTATGCTTGATTTTGTAGCTGCACTTACTTAAATTAGTATTACAAAATGGAGCTGTGTTGGCTTCTGTTCTGAAATACCTAACAAAAATAGGACAGTGACTATTAAAATTGAGTCCTCTTATATTATGCATCACTTAACATTTAAAAAGTCACAAATAGGAATTATACATAACTCTGTTTTTCACTAATTTATGGTGGTTTGAAATTACAATTAATTTCTTCCAAGAATGTGCATATATTTATGTATTTCCTCTTGATTGCATATAACATTTATTTAATCAATTTCATATGAAGATGGCTCAACAAATCAGATTTTCTCCTGTTTTTCAACAAGACATTACTACAGTGGGTCCTGTGGAAATGCTGATAACTTTTACAGTGTGAGGAGAAATGAAAGGAGAAATGAGAAGAGGTTTTTAAGGTCAGGCTTGACAAAACCCTGGCTGGGATGATTTAGTTGGGAATTGGTCCTATTTTGACCAGGTGGTTGGACTAGATGACCTCCTGAGGTCCCTTCCAACCCTGATATTCTATTCTATATTCTATTCTGAGACTAATAACATCACTATTAAATGTTCGTCCATTAAAAGGCCACTCTAAATAGGCAAATTATATTTTATATGCGAAAGCTAAATAAAATTGTAGATGTTAGGAACAAGATTTATTATAGAAATCTGAAGTTGTAAAAGGTGAGAACCCACTTTTCAATTTTTTCAGTGCTTATAAGTAAGGCCCTACCAATTTCACAGCCATGAAAAACACGTCACTGACCATGAAATAAGGCCTTCCCCATGAAATCCGACCTCCCCTTGTTCCTAGGAGCGCCCTAGCAGGGCTGGGGAGGGACAGGACTTGTTCGTCCCCTGCACAGCTGCTCTGGAGGTTGGGGGGGTAGCGGGGAGAGTTCAGACCCACCTCCAGGAACCTCCTGCGGCTGCCTCCTTCAGAGTCCAGCTCTGAAGGCAGCACAGAAGTGAGGGTGGCAAACCCATGACCCCCCTACAACAGGTTTGCAATACCCCCCCGCCCCATGTTTTGGGTCGGGACCCCCACGTTTACAGCACCCTGGCATTTCAGATTTGAACATCTGAAAATGTGAAATTTACCAATTTTCAAATCCTGTGCCCGTGAAATTGACTATAGTGGACTGTGAATTTGGTAGGGTCATACTTATAAGGCTTGAATAACATTTTAAGACTGACAATAACTTCTCCTTTCTGTGGAAAAATGGTAGGTGAACTGCAAAGCAAAAATTTCACTACATTGCTGCTTTGTGATGTGTCAAGATTTTGTATTTAAACCCTTTTCTCCACTTGTGTTACAAATATCAGGATTACCAGATCCACATTTCCTCTCTATTCTGGAGAACCTTGTTAAGCCATTCTGAGGACAGGAATAGTGTAAGTTGATCTGCAGTTCCCTTTTTCACCAACTGAGGGGAGGGGGAGTGTGGATTTTAGACTGTAAAACTGGACATCTTTCAGCCTCAGTTATGGCAAGGGAGAAGGAGATGCAGCTAGGGTTTGGGCCTTGGATATCATTATTCATATCCTCCAAATATTTTGCCAGGGTCATTCAGCAAAAAGGGGGAAAGGAGGCCCTGATAGCCTTGAACTTCAAAAAATTTAACTGTCAAGACTATTTTTATATACTGTAAAACAGCACTAAAGATTACAAAACAATTTTTTGTTTTGGCTCCGAAATTCACTTTTAAAGCCCTCTGCTGGAGGTGCTGAATCTGTTGGGATTATGTAGAACGTTTAAAAAATATTATTTTAAAAAACTAGTGGAAGTTGTTGACATTTTGTTTCTTGTTGGGTTTTTAAATACAAACAGTGGTTTTATGACCAAGCGTACCAATATGCTAACATGGTGTACTGCTCTGGAAGTCTGTGCACACACTAAAGGAATGGTACATTATATATCTGAAGATACGTATTTAATGAATTTTTATTAATTACTGCTACTGTATATTTAAAAGCTCTGCCTCTATATAGTAATCTCTTATTTTCTTTCACGCTTACAAAAAACAAAAACAAACAAAAACAACTAGAGGAATCTGATTTCCACCCTTCCCAGAGCCTTTTGTATTTCCCTGGTTTCCCTCGAATCATCTTCTGGTATAACTTTTCATGACAGATACTTCCCCATAGAAACTCTCTGCCCACACTGATAATTGTCTTCCAGCAACAACCTTCCTACTTGGATGAGAGAGAAAAGTTTTGAGGCCCTCAAAACCTTACTCTAGAAGAAGCAGTGTTGGAATTCCCAGACCATCAGCTAGAGATGTCTTTTGTGAAGTGTCAGGCAGCCCTTTTCCACTACTTGCAGCAGCTTCACTCCTTCCTGGATACAAGAGATCTGGAAGTGGGTTATTTTTTGCTGATCTCAGGCATTGCCTACACTGGAGAAATACATAGAGATAAACATTGTTTCCTCAATCAAAAACATTAATCTTCCTTCACAACCAGGTGTTTCAGTTGATTGCTGGGGTGACAACATTCAGTGGCGGAGGCAAACACCTATAGTTTATACATGGGTGCACCCTGTTGGAACAATTTGTGGGTTGTTGTCTTTGACAGCTGTTAGAGCTGACAAACTTCCTACAGTCATTAAGTGTGATTTCAGGTGAGTTCAATTTCTCTTTCTAAAAATCTGTGGTCATTTGAATTTTTATTTTTTCTGTGATGTGTTACATGAGGGTACTGTAGTTTGTTTCTAGTAGATGTAAGTTCCTTGGGAGACCACTGTGTGTGTGTGTGTGGGGGGGGAGGGGGTATGGCCATGTTATCAGCATGCAAGTAAGAGTTATCTCTGCATTTTGCAGAGAAAGGTGTGGGTTTTGGGGACTTCTCTAGCACAATTATGGCATCCCTGTTGTAGATGTTGAAAAGGGTAGACAGATTACATTTATTCTGTTCTTTCTGACATGCATGACTCAATGCATATTAATATGTTTTCAAGTAATATTTATTTCTGGAATGTAGCAATTATTTCTGAAGTCTGCATATTCATTCATCTTTGTTTATAATTGGCATTTGATGTATTGAAACCAGTATACATTTATAAATATAGATAAAAAACAAGTGAATAAACTTCTACTGTAACAAGGGTTCACCGTGAAATTTAGCTCTTGAATGCATAATTCAACTTGGTTTGTATTTTATTGGCAATCTAGTAAGAATTTATTGTAATGAGACTACTAGCAAAGCAGTAGTATCTCTCATGAACTGTTGCCTTGTGTATATTAGTCTGCTTTAAAATACAAAACCCTCACTACAAAACTTTTTGTGCTGTAAGAGGTTCCTCTTGCAAGATATAACATTAATTTAAGTGTTGTGCAAGCTGCCAAAGAGCCTGAAACTTGAACTGCCGCATCCCTGTTGTTCAAGTCCTGGGCGCCTCAAACAGAAACTGCCATTTGTGCGGTGGTGATTGCGGGGTTGCCAAATGCCCACTGGGACCAGATGAGACTGTTAAGCGTGTCTCTACATGTTATACCTCATTCAGCTTTCCACCGATGACTGCCTAGGGCACTTCACCATGTAGTCCCCTCAACTCCTGTTAGTAGTTAAAATAAAATGCACCCACATGTAGGTCAATGAGACACAAAAAGAAACATGGCTTTTCTGAAAGAGTAAAAATTCGCAACAAAATATTGAAATAAGGAGTGTGCATTAAGGACAGAATAAGGGGAAATCATAGTACTGTCAGACACAGACAAGATTTACAGTAAGTATTTTCAAGATTGCGCTAGTTTATCATGTTTCGCTTTCTGTCTTACGAAGATATGTGCTTCTGTTGGAGCAGAATTAATGCAGTAGTTTTTTTAATTTAACATTTCCAGAAATTAAGCAAAATTACACAACTTTTTAAAATGCAAATAAGACAGTAGTTAAATATTGTCCCCTACAGCCCTATCAATTCAAGTTTCTCCCTTTGTGGTTAGGTTTCTGTTTTGTAAAAACAACAAGGAGTCTGGTGGCACCTTAAAGACTAACAGATTTATTTGGGCATAAGCTTTCGTGGGTAAAAACCTCACTTCTTCAGATGCATAGAGTGAAAGTTACAGATGCAGGCATTATATACTGACACATGGAGAGCAGGGAGTTACTTCGCAAGTGGAGAACCAGTGTTGACAGGGCCAATTCAATCAGGGTGGATGTAGTCCACTCCCAATAATAGATGAGGAGGTGTCAATTCCAGGAGAGGAAAAGCTGCTTCTGTAATGAGCCAGCCATTACAGAATAGGGACTGGGAGTGGCTGGCTCATTACACTAGCCCAAGCACTACTCAGTTCCTTTTTACCACTCACGACTGCAAGGCTGGACCCCTGGCAGTGTCTGCTGCTCTTGTGCAGTGTGCAGTTTAATTTATTAGATTGGTATAGTAGTGTGTAGTTTTGGTTTTAGTTTTCCTTTTGCCTGTTGACATCTAAATAAAATAAAATGTGTTTCATAGTTAACTTCTGCCCTGATTCTAATACTCCCTGTATGGGTGTGGGTGTGTATGTATGTCTCTAGGCTAATTGAAAATTAAACTAAGTCACCATGTGACTCTGCTGTGCCAATCAACAATGGACACTTTACATGCCTCATATGTCTTGGAGGGATGCATTCTGGAATGTAGTTCCATGTGCTATTCTTTCTCTAAGGGTATGTCTACACCCAGCCGCTAGTTCGGCGGCTGGGAATCAAAGTTCTGGGTTCGACTTATCGCGTCTTGTCTGGACGCGATAAGTCGAACCAGGAAGTGATCGCCGTCGACTGCGGTACTCCAGCTAGACGAGAGGAGTACTGCGGCGTCGACGGGGGAGCCTGCCTGCCGCGTGTGGACCAAGGTAAGTTCGAACTAAGGTACGTCGACTTCAGCTACGTTATTCACGTAGCTGAAGTTGTGTACCTTAGTTCGAATTGGGGGGTAAGTGTAGACCAAGCCTAAGTCAGTGGTTCCCAACCTTTTTCGTCTGGCGGGCGCCAGACGATGAGCCACGGAGGACCGTGGCGGCGGACGAGCATCCGCCGAAATGCCGCCAACAAGCAGCAACGTCAATAGGCGTCGCCGCCGAAATGCCGCCGACAAGCAGCGTTATCCAGAGGTGTCGCCGCCGAAACTCTATGGCATTTCGGCAGCGACGCCTCTGGATGGCGCTGCTTGTCGATAGCATTTTGGCGGATGCTCGTCCGCCGGCCAGTACGCGGGCGCACTTAGACTCCCCGGCGGGCGCCATGGCACCCACGGGCGCCACGTTGGGGACCCCTGCTCTGAGTGCACCCAGAGAGCAAGGGAGGTGAGGCTGAAAGTTTTCCTGCCAGAGAAGTTGATGCAAGTCTCCTCAGACTCTAGCAGATCTTTGGCAAAGCTTCAATCTGTGGGTCACTCCATCTCCCTCAGTGCCCCAGCGAGCCACAACTCCGCTCTGAGCTCTTGAGCTGCTTCCTCTGAGGCCTCATTCATCTGCCACTGGGTCAGCTTTGGTGTGTCTCAGGGGCAGGAAGGCAAGCTGCTCCAGAGATGATCCCCATTCCAAGTCACCTTCCCTGGCACCTAGCATGGGGCACAAGAGTCACCATAACACTTGGGCTTGGTCAGTGAAGGATAATAAGATGAGAGGACTCATTCCAGTATCTCTGTACTGTCTTAAGCCTAGGAACCGCTGTACTGACCGTGACACGGAGTACCTTGGTGCCCAGCACTTCTGCGCTGACTACATCCTTTTACGGTGGCAGTATCCATCACCATGGTACTGTGTCCTTGATATCTGAGTCATCAGTGCTGACCTACTTGCCTCGCCAGAGGAATGTCCTGCATACAAACATCCCCAGTTCACAGGCATAGTACACCTGATAGGACTGCCCTTCTCTTAGAGGAGGTATGTTTCTTTTCCTTCTCCCTAAACACAGCAGGGAATAATCTCCTACTTGTCCTCCATCTCTCCCCTGGTAGGTATGTCATTGGCAGTCAGGGAGAGACTTCAGAGAAGAATTGGTTATGGATGCGAGGAAGAGGCAAAGACCTTCATAGAGCTCACCCCACCTGGTATCCCTCCATGTATCCTTTGCTGCAGTATCCATATCAGCCCTGGCCATTCTAGACCCCCTGCACTGTTCAGCTGTTCCCTCCTCCAGGAAGCCAGTCTGCTGCACTGTGTCTGGGCATAGGAGAGATTCAGCCTTCCCAGACAACTCAGCTCCATCCACAGCTGCTGCAGAGGCAAGAGAAGGAGATTGGAGAGGAGCAGTATTCTCCAGAGCAGGAACATCTGGGTATCCTCTGCAGATGAAATCAAGGTTTTCCAAGACTTAATAAAAAATGCATAGCAGAAACCGTGTATATTCCTCTTGAATACAAGAGAAACAGATGGATAGTTTTGGGCATACTTCCTTCTGCAACCCCAGGGAGATTAGCCATGCTGGACCTTCCAAATCCACCTGCTCCTGTCTCTGCCACCTCCAAGAGAATGGACAGAAGCGAGCAAGTCCCTGCAAAGGGGGTTGAATATTTTTATTGACATCCTGCACCTGCCTCCCCGGTTGTGAAAGCAGTGCAACAGAGGACAAAGCAGCAAGGTTCCCTGAAATCACAAACCGGGAAATTGCATCTTTTTGGCTGAAAGATCTATTCATGCATGAGTCTGCAAATGAGGGTAACAAAGTATCAACTGCCGTTCTTTAAATTTGATTTCTTGAACTGGTACAAACTGTCTAATCTTGTGGGTTAGCTACTCAGGGAGCGCCAAGAACGGAACTCTTTCATGGCTGAGGGCCATCTGACAGCCTAGAACATCTCTGCAGGCTGTTCTGGAAGTGTCTGACTCGGTGACATAGAGTGGCCATTGCAATAGCAATGCAGAGGTCATCATGGCTCCAGTCCTCACCTTCCCTAAGGAGGTCCAGACAGGTAACAATTGAGGACCTCCCATTTGAGGGCAGTGACCTCTTTAGCTGTACAGTGGCGCTGTCGAGGCATTCTGTGCCCTAAAAGATTCAAGGGCAACTTTGTTCCAACTCCAGAAAGAAAAGCAGTCGAGACAATAACCATATTTCAGGTCCCTTGACTCACTTATGTTTGGTGATTGAAGGAGAAGGAAAGATTCACTGGAGGTAATGCACTGCAATATCCTTGGCTGCACCCACAATCTGTGGCTTGGAGTAGACAGCAGTTCCTTGAGATTGTAAGTAAGGGGTATCCCATCCAGTCCCTTCCAATCCCCTCCCTGGTCCATTCTCCTGAGAGACGGTGAAAGCAGGAGGTTGACTTCCTTTTGCAACTGGGGAACAAGGTGCCCTTGAACTTTAGGGGCAGGGGCTTTTTATTCCCACTGCTTAGTCCCAAAGAAGAAAGGTGGTTGAGACCCATCCTCTGTCTTCGACATCTCAACACCCTCATCCACTGTTTCAAATTCAGAATGGTGACCCTAGCTTCTGTAAACTCTTAATTAGATCCTATGAACTGGTTCGTAGCTCTCTGCAAGATGCCTGTTTTCACATCTACATACATCTAGCTCACAGAAAATACTTGAGAATTCTGGTAGGAATATCATGCTGCCAGTACAGAGTCCTCCCCTTTGGCCTCTCCACAGCTCCAGGGGTTTTCACTGA